>NC_133664.1:10725002-11325002 GCF_037893015.1 Macrotis lagotis
TGGGGGGTTTGTATTTTTAGCCACCACCATTGCACTCCTTCAATGGAGCAAGATTAACTTCGATCTGTCAGTACAGTGTGGTTAAGCCTGGAGCAGGAAGTGTTGGTTTTGGAACCAGGCTGAGGGGCCAGGGTTGTTTTAATGTCAACTGACGGGAATTAATCATGAAGGCCCTTATAGAGTAATTTATCAACAGCCATTGGAAGCCAAGATCTTTCCAATTCTGTTTCTCCAGCTCCGTTTGTATCAAACATCAAGGGAAGGTAGGGGCTGACCAGACTGGACTTGGTACTGCAAGTGGGAGGTTCATAATGGATCTAAGGGATGCAGGGTTGAGTTAAATGTCTTAAAGCCTAGTCTTCAAAGAAGCTGAAATGGTCTAGGCAGGCCTCTGAGTGATCCCAGAAGATGTGTAAACACAGATGCAAGGCTGAAGAAAAGTTGCCCAGCCAAGCAGATGTGCCAGAGATCAAGAAATTAGTACATTGTGAAATGAAGTTGTTGTTCCAGGCTTGGAGAAATAAACTTTTGGGTCTATTTGTCAAGACAATGACCAGGCCATATCAACTCTGAACTTGGGAAAATTCCATGGTATCAGGAAGGTTGATCTGCATGTGATCTTTCTGTCTTTCTCAGCAGATATATGTGTGAATGTATATGTAGAACATATATTCAATTCAATTCAATAAATATTCCTTCAGTACCTACTATATACAAGGTAAGAGAGAACTAAGTTCAGCCATGCCCTTTTAAAGCAAATTGGCCCATATGCTTTCATCTTACATTAAATTCAACCCCTGGTTTGATAGTCAGTTGACTAAAACCATATTTGAAAGGGCTATCCAATTACCCATTGGCATAACACATGACGTCATCAATTGGAATAAAGCTTCTTCTCCCAGAAGCCTTTCTTTGCTCTCGGGAAAAAGTCTAGAGTACTGACTGCTAGTGTTTTTTACACATTAGTAGTATGAAAATAAATGAACATTACAATGGTTCATAAGAATGTTCTTTTAAAGACAGGGGAAACTGAACTGCCTAAGCTCATAGCACTACAGAGTAGGAAACAGAACATCAGAAGCCATCTTCTCCAACAACTCATTTTATAGATGAAGAGACTGAGGCTGCGAGAGGGAAAGTGATTTACTCCAAGTCACAAAGAAAGGTGTATTGGATTAAAGGTTTAGAGATGGCAAAGAGATCAAAAAGGCATCAGATCGAACCATTTCATTTTACAGATGAGGAAACTGAGGCCCAGAAAGATTACTTGATCTATCTGGCATCACAGATGAAGTGTGGGCAAAACCCAATCAGGCAGATTTTAGGTACATTTCCTACCCAATGCTACCTTATATCTCCTCAGAGATGATTTCCATGGTTTTGTGGGAGTTTGAAAAATGGTAAGTAGAATTGGGGAGAAGGGAGAACTAATATGTGCATATTTCAACATCAAAATGAAAATTTTAACACTACTTGTTTCCTTTTCTGCAGATTTTAAAATGCAAGGGATATCAGAGGCTAGCAAGTCTGCAAAATGACCTGGAATCAGGTAAAAATTGATTGAGAAATGTTTAGCAACATAAAAAAATACACCAAAGATAATGTTGATTTGTGGATTTTTTTAATAAAAAAAAGTTAATATGAAACCTATAGGGATCCTTTTCAATTTATGTTTGACACCAGTGATTCTAGCCCAATCCTTTCATTTTACAGATAAGGTAATAGAGACCTAGAGAAGTTATGCAGTTCTATCACAAAGGAAATTAATGACAGAGCCAAGATATGAATCCACATCTTCTGGTTCCAAATCCTGCCCTTATTACCCCATTGCCTCACTTCTTAAAGTAATTTTTAAAATTTACAATCAAATGAGATTACATACACACACACACACACATATCTCTGTCTGTCTCTGTCTCTGTCTTTGTTGGTCTCTCTATCTCTGTCTCTTTTTCTCTCTCCCTCCCTCCCCCCTCTTCCTCTCTCTCTCTCTCTCTCTCTCTCTTAGACTCAAAAATTGATATGTAGGCATATACATGTGTGTATTGTTTAAATGCACATATAGAAATATACCTTAGTGAATTTTTAACATCAGAATTGATGATGATGTTGAAGAATTTCTTTCTAATTAGGTGGTAAAATTGTTTATAGAAATAAGATGAATAATTAATGAAAATTATAATGACAACCAAGATGACCTATGAGCCTAGACTCTCCTAGCCCCTTATAAAACTACATCTTTAAGTTAGTTCTATCCTCATTTTTCCCTATATTTGTCCCAATGCCGATAGTGTTTTGGATAGGAAAAAGTTCTGTGTTAGTGGAAATTCTGCAAAGATCTTTTCCAGTAGCAGGTTGCACCCATGATCATTTGTCTTTCTCTGCTTCTGAGGTTGTTTTGTGTGAGGTATAATAGCAAGCTGACTGGAAAGGCCCCATGTTGGAGAAAAGCATACTTCTTTTCTTGACAAAGAAAAATATGCTTACTGATTGCAGGATAAGGGTTTAGGGAGGCCTGTATTTCCTGGCATAGCCTGACCTGAGTGACATTTTCACCCCCTTAACCACATCACCCAAAAGCCAAAAAAAGTGTTCTCCCAATAGCATCTACACTGGGCTTTTTATTCAATGGAGGTATTGTTAAGAGGATGTTGAAGGGAAAGCATGAGTTTGAAGGCAAATGAGAATGGTTGGAGTATTCAAAACTGTGATTCACAAATGAATCATGCCCAGAAGGATGAGCTGACCAGCCCTGAGTGAACAACCATATAGTAATAGCCTGGCTTTGGAGTCAGCAATAATAAACCAAAGGGGAAAAATATCTGCAACAGAGCTTAATACAACTCTCCTAGAAGCATCATTGTCATTAAGATTGTAGCTAGTGAGATAGCCAAGCTGTTAAAATTATTTCTTATGATTGATCACAGATAAGGGCAGTCATCATTTTGAGAAGAGGACAAGATCATTCCACTTCTTGTTAGTTGATAAGACCAGCCAGTTTCACCACTGCCACATCTCTCAAATACATCCCTTCTTTCCTCCGATACTGTCCCCACACTGGTGCAAACCCTCATTCCTCCTGCCTGGATTGCTATGAAGGCAACTGGTGGGTCTGCCTGGTATCTCTTCCCAGTCTGCCTTCATGCTTCCACCTCAATGAATTTCCTAAGATGTAGGTCCTGTCATGTCACTACTGTAGTCAATAATCTCCTGGAACAACTTCAAAATGTTCCATTTGGCACTGAAGCCTTTTGAAGTCTAGGCCCCTCCTACATTTCCAAGCTTCTTGCACCTTATTCATTAATATGTGATCTCATCTCCTGGCTGTTCTATGAACAAGACCATCCATCTTTCAGCTCTAGGTATTTCCTCTGGCAGGAATACCCTTTCTCCTACTGGCTTTAATTCTCATCTAAAATTCCACCTTCTAAAAATGTTTTTCAGGCTTCCAGTCAAGATGGTGGAGAGAAGATGGTTACTGTGTTAAGTGTTCTTCTTTCCCCTGAGAAACAACCTGAAAAAAACCTCTTAACAGAAATTTGATTGACAAACTCAGAAAGAGAAGCTAGAATAAGATCACCTAACCAAAAAAGTCTGTCTCAGGGGATCTTGGGTGAACTGGGAGATGAAAGCAGAGGGTCAGCATGGGAACAGCAGCTGGGAAAGCCTGAGGGCCAGCCTCAGTTATAGAGTCTTTGGTGAATGGTGGGTGCAAGATCCTACTTTAGATTCAGAGTCACTGGTCTGGAGGGAGAGGAGCTATGGGAGGGTGAGTTCCAGCACAGAGTTTCAGAGCATACCCTGAGAACAACCAGCTGGGCCTGGGACCTGAGCTCCATACTTACAATGGAGCCCTTTGCCCAGAACAAATAACAAAAAACCCCCCACCTTCTCAGCCTAGGGCAACTCAACAGAGTTCACTAAAAGGAAAGAGATTAATTCCCTCCCCCAGGGCCCAGCTCAGTGTTCAAGGTCAATTAAGACCCTTCTGCTGAGGGCCCCACACACTCCAGAAAAAGCAATCAGCGCTCCCTACTGGCTGGCCCTTGGAACTACTAAGCCAAGTGAACAAAGCCTCTAGAATGTTCAAAAGCAAAGCTCTGATAGCCAGCCCCACCCCCAACACAAGCTGCCAGAAAGATTAAGAAAGGCCAAAGAGAGGGGGACTCATGGAGAAATACATAGAAGAAACAGATTCTAACACAGAGAGTTCTAGCACTGCTGAGGAAAATATAAATTGGTCTCCAGCCCAGAAAGACTTCCTTGAAGAAATCAGGAAGGAGGTTAAAAATCAATTGGAAAAATTGGGAAAAGAAACTCTAGAGAAAAGTAACACATTGCAAGAAAAATTTAACATCTTGCAACAAGAAAACAAATCCTTGTAAAATACAATTGGACAAATACAAAATGAGAATAATTCTCTCAAATCGTCAATTGGGCAAATGCAAAAAAGAAAATGATTCTCTCAAAACTACACTTGGACAAATGGAAAACTCCTTCAAAAATATAATTGACCAACTGGAAAAGGAGTTGCAAAAGATAGATGAAGAAAACTCTTCTTTAAAAAAATATGGAATTGGTGGAAACTAATGACTTCATAAGACAAGATTATGTTAAACAAAATCAAAAGATTCAAAAAATAGAAGAAAATGTAAAATACCTCATCAGCAAAACCACTGACCCAGAGGACCTATTGTAATTGAGGAGAAGAAGGGAGGAGATGAGAACCACCTGAATCTTCATCTCATCAGACTTGGTTTAAAGTTAACAGACTCACTCAGTTAAGTTAAGGAACTTACCTTACTTTTCAAGCATTAAAAGGGGTAAAAGGGAGGGGGGGTGAGGGGGAGAAAAAGTTGAACTAATAGAAGGAAGGGAAGGAAGAAGGGGGAAAGGGAAAGGGGAAAGGGAAAAGGGGAGGGGTTGATTTAAGAGGGCAAACACACTCAAGGTGCTGGTATTCAGAAACAAAACACTGGGGAATATGGATAAAGGGAAAAAGGGGGAAAATACAAACAGAAGGAAGATAGCATGGAGGTCAATAAAGAGTTAATAATAATAACTTGGAATGTGAATGGGATGAACTCTCCCTTAAAATGTAAGCAAAAAGCAGAGTGGATTAAAAACCAGAATCCTACACTATACTGCTTACAGGAAAATCATTTGAAGCACAGAGATACATATAAAGCTAAAAGGATGGAGCAAAATACATTTTGCTTCAGCTTAAGTGAAAAAAGCAAGGTTATCAATCCATAAGGATCACACAAAGCAACTACAAAAATAGACAATGTTAAAAGAGATAATGTTAAAAGAGATAAGGAAGGAAACTGTATCCTCCTAAAAGGTACCATAGACAATAAAGTAATTTCAATACTGAGTATGTATGAACCCAATGATACAGCATACAAATTCTTAGAGGAGAAGTTGAATGAGCTAAAGGAAAACATAGCAAAACTCTACTGGTGGGAAACCTCAACCTCCAGCTCTCAGAGTTGGATAAATCGAATAATAAAATAAACAAGAAGGAAGTAAAGGAGGTAGATTGTTAGAAAACCTAGATATGATAGACTTGTGGAGGAAATTGAATGGGGATAGAAAGGAATATACTTTTTTCCCCACAATACATGGCACTTACACAAAAATTGACCATGTACTAGTATGAAAAACTTAATGATTAATTTCAGAAAGGCAGAAATAGTGAATACATCTTTCTCAGATCATAATGCAATAAAAATCATATGCAATACTGGGCCAGGGAGATATAGACTCAGAACTAATTGGAAACTAATTAACCTCATTTTAAAGAATGAGTGGATCAAGCAACAAATTATAGGAAGAATTAATTATTTCATCCTAGATAATGACAATAATGAAACAACATACCAAAACTGATGGAATACACTCAAGGTAGCTGTCAGGGGATATATTATATCTTAAATGCTTACATGAATAAATTAGAGAAAGGGGAAATCAATAAATTAAATATGTATAAAAAATTAGAGAAAGAACAAATTAAACCCCCCAATTAAATACCAAATAAGAAATTTTAAAAATTAAAGGAGAAATTAATAAAATCAAAAGGAAGAAAACTATTGAAATAATAAATTAAACCAAGATCTTGTTTTATGAAAAAAACCAATAAAATTGATACACCTCTGCTCAATTTGATCAAAAAGAAAGAAGAAAACCAATCTGCTAGTATCATAAATGGAAAAGGTGAACTCACCACCAATGAGGAAGAAGCTAATAATTTGGAATTATTTTGCACAAATCTATGCCAATAAATTTGACAATCTAAGTGAAATGAATGAATATTTACAAAAATATAAGTTGCCCAGATTAAATGAAGAGGAAATTAAATACCTAAATAACCTTATCTCAGAAAAAGATATCAGAACAATTGATTCCAATTCTATATAAACTCTTTGCAAAAATAGGTGAAGACAAAACTCTGCCTTACTCTATTACACCAAGATGGTGCTGGTACTTAAACCAGGAAGAGTTAAAACAGAGAAAGAAAATTATAGGCCTATTTCCCTGATGAATATAGAAGCAAAAATCTTAAATAAAATCTTAGCAAAATGATTACAAGTTATCACTAGGATAATACATTTTGATCAAGTAGGATTTATCCCAGAATGCAGGGTTGGTTCAATATTAGAAAAACTGTTAGTATACTCAATTATATCAACAACAAACCTATCAGAAATTTATATGATCATCTATCAATAGATGCTGAAAAAGCTTTTGACAAAATACAGCATCCATTCCTACTAACAACACTAGAGAGTGTAGGAATAAATGGACTGTTCCTTAGAATAATTAGTAGTATCTGTCTGAAACCATCAACAAGCATTATATTCAATGGGGAGAGGCTAGAGGCATTCCCAATAAGGTCAGGGGTCAAACAAGGGTGCCCATTATCACCACTATTATTCAATATCATATTAGAAATGTTAGCTTCAGCAATTAGAGGAGAAAAGGAAATTGAAGGAATTAGAATTGGGGAAGAAGAGACAAAACTCTCACTCTTTGCAGATGACATGATGGTATACCTAGAGAATCCCAATAAGTCATCTAAAAAACTACTGGAAATAATTACCAACTTTAGCAAAGTAGCAAGACAAAATAAACCTTCATAAATCCTCAACATTTCTATATATTACTAGCAAGTTACAGCAGAAAGAGCTAGAAAGAGAAATCCCAGTCAAAGTAACTGCAGACAATGTGAAATACCTGGGAGTCTATTTGCCAAGGCAGATTCCAAAACTTTTTGAAAACAATTAAAAAGCACTTGTCACACAAATAAAGTCAGATTTAAATAACTGGGCAAGTTCATGGAGAGGTCGAGCTAATATAATAAAATGACAATTCTACCAAAACTAAACTACTTGTTTATTGCCCTACCAATCAAAATTCCAAAAAATTAGAAAAAGTTCTAAGTAAATTTATATGGAGAAATAAAAAGTCAAGAATTTCCAGGGTATCAATTAAAAAAAGTGCAAAAGAAGATGGCTTAGCCTTACCAGATCTAAAATTATATTATAAAGCATCAGTCATCAACACTGTCTGGTATTGCCTAAGAAACAGAGTGCTGAATCAATGGAATAGACAAGTGCAATAGCAGGAAATGATTAGCATAATCTTCTGTTTGATAACCCTAAAGAGTCCAGCTATTGGGATGAGAACTCTCTTTGATAAAAACTGGTGGGAAAATTGGAAATTAATATAGAAGAAACTAAGATTAGGCCAACACCTCACACCCTATAGCAAGATAAGATCCAAATGGATATAGAATTTAGACATAAAAAACCTATATTATAAGTAAACTAGAAGATCAAGGGACTAGTTTACCCTGTCAGATCTATGGAAAGAGAAGCAGGTTATGGCCAAGGAAGAGATGGAGAACATCACTAAAAACAAACTAGATAATTTTTGATTACATTAAGTTAAAAAGCTTTTGAACAGACAAAACCACTGTAATGAAAATCAAAAGAAATGTAGTAAACTGGGAAACAATTTTTACAACTAGTATTTCTGACAAAGGACTCATTTCTAAAAATATACAGAGAACTGAGTCGAATTTTCAAACAAAACTAGCCGTTTCCCAAATGACAAATGGTCAAAAGATATGCAAAGGCAATTTACAGCTGAGGAAATCAAAGATAATGCATAGTCATATGAAAAATTATTCTACCACCTCACACCTTTCAGATCGACCAATATTACCAGAAAGGACACTGGTCAATGTTGGAAGGGATGTGGGAAATCTGGGACACTAATGCATTGTTGGTGGAGCTATGAACTCATCCAACCTTTCTGGAGAGCAATTTAGAATTATGCCCAAAGGGCAAAAAAATGTGCATACCTTTTGATCCAGCAAAACCACTCCTAGGTCTATACCCTGAAGAAATGATCAAAAAGGGTTAAAAACATGACTTGTACAAAAAAAATATTCATAGCAGCCCTGTTTGTGGTGGCAAAGAATTGGAAATCGGTCCTTCAAGTGGGGAATGGATTAACAAACTGTGGTATATGTAAGTCATGGAACACTATGTTCCATGTTGAATCAGGTGAGCAGAACCAGAAAAATATTATATACCCTAACAACAATATGGGGGTGATGATCAAATTTGATGGACTTGCTCATTCCATCAGTGTAAAAACCAGGGACAATTTTTGGCTGTCTGAAATGGAGAATGCCATCTGTATCCAGAGAAAGAATTGTGGAATTTGAACAAAGAACAAAGGCTATAACCTTCAAATTGGAAAACAAAACCATTATCTTATTATGCAATTTTTCAATCTCATATTTTATTTTTCTTCCTTAAAGATATGATTTCTCTTTCATCACATTCAACTGAGATCAATGTATACCATGGAAACAATGCAAAGACTAACAGAATGCCTTCTGTGGGGGTAGGGTGAGGGAAGCAAGATTGGGAGAAAATTGTAAAACTGAAAATAAATAAAATCTTTCTAAAAAAATAAAATAAAATCCCACTTTCTATGGGAAGCTTTAACCAACCTCCTCTCACCCATTCTTTTCATTATTTCTTATGCATCCTGTCTGTGTTTGATTTGTACATATTTTTCGCAAGGTATCCCCAATTAACTTGTTAACTCCTTGAGGGTAAGCTCTATCTTTTGTCTCTTTATCCAGTGTTTGGCACAGGATTGGTGCTTTTTAAAATCTTGCTTATTGATTGACACATTTAAGCTGCCCAGAAGTGCAACAATATGTCATAGGTCAAGTCAAATAGGAATCCAAAAGATGCAGTGAGTACTTGTTGTGGGTCGAGAATGGCCCCCAGTGAGATTCAGGAGAAATGACTTCCTTAAAGCTTCTCATAATCTAATACAAAGGGCAAGAAACACAGAAGCAAAAAAGATACGTGTCTGTCTGTTGAGGAATGGAGATTACAATGGTGATGGCAATACAAGATACTTTACATTTTGTAAGGCTTCAGTGCGGGGGTGAATTGTAAGTAAATTGGTGACAGAAGAAAGATGTGATATAGTAGGATGGTTAAAGATACTGGTTCTTAAGCTGAGTAACTGAATTCAGATCCCAGCTCCTGCCACTGCCTCTGTGACTTGAGATGATTATTTCATCTGACCACCTCTGTTTCTTCATTTATAAAGCGAGGACCATTAGACCAGATGAAGTCCCTGGCTTTAGCAGATGTTCAGGAAATGCTAACACCCTGGGGGTGAGGGTTACTCATCCACCTTTGATGTCCAACTGTCATTTAACACTTACTTGTGGCTTCAAGAAACTGTAGCATGTCCTGGTAGATGGGTAAACCAGTATGAGGGAAACCAACAATAACTTCAAATACATTGGTGAGTTAGGGAAATCTATCCCAAACACATAAATACTTTTTTTGGTGGAATGGGCAGTTAAGAACAATTTGTTTCAATGATCATAAGAGGGACTTGAAGTGGTGTTGTGGAATGCTTAGAACTTGGTCAGATAGCACTGTCAATGGTCTTGACTTTTGCCTTTCCACCATACTTCAATGACTAGGAATGGAGAATGAGACTGACTACTTAGCACACCCCCCACCCGTTCACTTAATTCCAATTCATGATTATGATGATAATATTTATCCTTTGTTCTCAAAGGAGACCATGTCATCAGGGAGGTGATGCCATGACAAGAAAATGGGTTGGATTTGAGTGAGGGGAGCAGGGGCTGTGCTATGTCTGTAGTCTCACTTTCTCCTCCAAAGCCATCTGGGTCCAATGACCAGATAGGAATCAGGATGTCTGGAAATGCCCTGGAGAAGAGGAGATCAAGGCTAAATGACTTGCCCAAGGTCACACAGATAGTAATTGTCAGTTGTCTGAGACAGGATTCAAATTCCTGTCCTGACTCCAAGGCCAATATTCTATTCATTGCACCACTTAGTTGCCCCAATTCATACACAAGTCAAGATAACATTCTGTGATGTCATTTGTCCTCTTCAAAAAGGAGAGATCAATGTGGTGTTAACATGGTAGTGAAAAGACAGGAATTTCCACAAGGTCTCTTCTCACCCCCAGACCATTCCAAATATCTTTATATGGCTCTAGCCAAATTCTAGAGTGGTTGAACCCACAAAAAGACTGAGTGAAACTATTTTCCAGCCCAAGCCAAATTGCAAGATCTGCAGGAAAGGTCTGTTATACCAGGGTTAGAGAGGGCTCACAGCGCAACCTGGGCCATACCAGAATGAACTGACTCCAGCCATCCAGGAACAGTCCATGGGGTGCCTGGGTCCCTGGGAGTGCATGGGTTTGTGGCAGGGGTGGTTTCCATACTTCTCAGCCCAAGGATTGCTAAAGACAACTTGGAAGCTCAGCAAGAAAATTCTGTCCCACTAGAGGGAGTGCAGAACTCAGGTCAGTGCAGGCCTTAGCATAGACTCTGCCCCAAGAACCAGGAGCATGTCTGGGGAACCACAGGGCAACTACTTCCAGAAAGCTCAGTCAACAGACAATAATGGGGGCAGAGGATACTGCAGAGGTCTCTTTGCTCTCCCTGGGGCAGGACTCTGTTGCTTTGCCCATGTTAAGATCTAGATCACATTCTGGGGTTCCAGTCTTGGGAAAAGGAACTTTACTGCTAGAGCAGAGCAGGGACTATCCTAACAGCTCCAGGTTAGAGCAGAGTGATTGTGGTAACCCACAGAGCAGAGCACAGGCCAGGAGAGCAGTCAGAACTTCTCATCAGACTTTGGAGGAATTGAATTCTCTGAAAAGAGCTGCAAAAACTCTCAAAAGCTTGGGACAGTGTAGCCTTTATCCTGGAAGCAGAGATCCATCTTAAAAAGAGTAAAAATCAAGTCACAGGCTGGGGAAAATGAACAAACAAAAGAAGAATAATTACTTCGGTCCTATGGAGGATCAAAATATACACTCAAAAGAAAAATAAAGGCAAATTTTCTGCATTCAAAACCTCCAAGGAAAATATGAATTGGTCTCAGGTTATAGAAGAGCTCAAAAAAGATTTTTGAAAACCATGTGAAGGAGGTAGAGGAAAAAACTGGGAAGAAAAATGAGAGCGATATGGGGAAACTTTTGAAAACCAAGTCAGTTTTCAAAACTCAACTGTGGAGGAATTACAAAAATTACTGAAGAAAATAATATTTTAAAAACTAGTTTTATGAAGAAAAAAGCAGTCCAAAACACCAATGTGGAGAAGACTATCTTAAAAAAAAAGCAGAACTGGGCATGTGGAAAAGGAGATACAAAAGCTCTCTAAAGAAAATCTTTTCTTAAAAATGTAGAATGGAATAAAGGGAAAAGTGATGATTTGTGAGAAATTAAGAAACAAAACAAAACTAAAAGTATGAAAAGCCAGAAAAATATTTGAAATACCTCTTTGGTAAAACAACTGATCTGGAAAACAGATTCAGAAGAGATAATTTAAAAATTATTGGGCTACCTGAACATCATGATCAATAAAAGATCCTATGCTTCATTTTTTCAAGAAATTCCACAGGAAAATTGCCCTGATTTCCTTGAAGCAGAGGGCAAAATAGAAATTCAGGGAATTCACCAATTACCTTCTGAAAGAAATCCCAAAATGAAAACTGCCAGGAACATTATAGCCAGATTCCAGAACTCCCAAGTCAAGGAGAAAATATTACAAGCAGCCAGGAAAAAAACCAATTCAAATATCACTGAACCACAGTCATGATTATACAAGATTTACTGATGTCTACATTAAGAGCTTGTAGGGCAAGAATCAATTACCCAGCAAAACTTCATACTCTTTCGGGGAAAAGATGGATATTCAGTGAAATAGGGGACTTTGAAACTTTCCTGTTAAAATAACTAGAAATGACTAAAATGAACAGAAAATATGGTGTTCGCATGCAGGACTCAGAGAAAGCATAGAGACAATAACAGGTATCAGAAAAAGATTTAGTACAACACTTCATAGGCGGGTGTTGACTGTATTTTCCTTGGGTATTTTTTAGGATATAGGGCATTTTCATAGATTGACTTGTCTAGAGAGGAAAACCAGTTTTTTGTTGTGTTTTGTCTCAGTCCCAGGCTGCATTTTGCAATAAGAATCATGCAACTCCTATGACTCATGGACTACTTGACAACATAGTAATTTTTTTAGGTTTTTGCAAGGCAAACGGGGTTAAGTGGCTTGCCCAAGGCCACAAAGCTAGGTAATTATTAAGTGTATGAGACTAGATTTGAACCCAGGTACTCCTGACTCCAGGGCCGGCGCTTTATTCACTACACCACCTAGCCTCCCCTGAGTTTTAAGATTATTGATCTAGAGTTAAAAGAGGCATTAGACATCAGTTTTTCAGTATCTCCTCTTATGGGTGAGAAAAAAGAGCATCAGAGAAGTGAAAATCCTTGTCCAAATCCTATAGAAGGAATATATGGCAGGTCCAGGACTGAAGCCCAGTTCTTTCTTACTCCAAGTCTAGTATCCAATCATTACTTAATTTGATTCAATTCAATGAATGATAAGCAAATTCTGTTTCTTTGGAACACTATGTTGGGAAATGGGGAAGATCTAAAGTTTAGATCTGATTTTTTCCTTCTCTATAAGGAGTTTACTGTGTACTTAATGGATATGACCTGAATTTCATATGAGGTCCTTGGTAGCTGGAGAAGTTTGGACAATTCATTAAACCTTTCAGAGTTTCCAATTTCCTTAACTGTAAAATCAGAAAAATCATCTTCATGCCCTCGTAAGTGCTAGTGTTCAGGAAGAACTTAAAAAATTGTACAGCATTATGGAAATGGGAGTTATTGTAATTATTATTATTACTTTTACAAAGACAAAAGCAAAAATAATAAGACAGAAATAAAGTATGTCATAGGATGATCATGGACTTCATAGAGAAGGTGGTATTTAAATTTTGTTTATAAGAGAAGTAGGACTTCAACAAGTTAAGGCAGAATGACCAGGGTGTTGGAATTGATATTCAAGGTGCAACATTATATGTAAAGTCACGGAGATGAACAAGTGCAGGGATCAAATGGGGAAAAGTGGGTGGGCCCATTGGTCTAGAATATAGACTAAGTGATGGAGAAAAGCATGAGATAAGGATGGGAAAGTAGTATAACATGACTGCAAAGCTCTTTGATGCCAAGTCAAAGAGTCTAAATTTATTGTGCTAGTAACTGAGGAAACTCAAGGGCATGGACTGTGCTTTTGTTTTTATTCCTGGTTCCTAGAACAGTGACTGGCACTTAGAGCCATTGAATTGATGTTTATTGAACTGAAGAACTTATTTTTTTTCTTTTGATTCAATTAAAAATGTCCCTATCATTAGGACCATCAGAATGATTTAGTACATCTTTTCCCATGGTTTGGGTGGAATGGGTTAAAGTAAAAAGATGGTCATGTGATGAACCACAAAAATTCAAAATTAGAAGAGCGTTGGAGAAGATTCCAGAGTGAGGCTCCACACAGTAGGTACCTAACAGCTGTTTATTGTTTCAGGCAGCCTTTCTTTCCAAAGGGCCTCAAGGAGTTGTCTCTCAATGTTTAGGAACTTATAAGAGTGGTTTAGTTCTTTGCCTGGTTGAGGACAAGAGTTGGGAAGGAGTGAAACTTTAGTTCCTGTTGAGGGTGCAAAGTGAAAATAGTGGTTAAGCATCCGTGGTTTCTTTCAATGCTACCATAACACAGAGAATTTTCTCCTCTAGGGTGTGTCTCTGAAGAAGTCCTGGTGAGATTTCCGCTGATATGAGATGCTCTCTGCCATGGCTGACCCATGAGTCAAACAATGGACTTATATAATCAACTTAGACCTCTGCCATATTACTGGGAGTACTCACATGGCAAGTTTAAAAAGCCACATCCTGCCATTAGGGCAAGAAAATGACTGAGGAAGGGTGTTGCAATTTGCAGTGTCATCTTTGGATAAAATCTGAGGCTTGACTATGTGGCAAATGCATATGAAATCCCAAAGGAAAATTTCCTAGCAGAAAAGATTTTGATGCTAGTGTGAAGGGAATGGTCCTTAACTTAGGTAAAATATAGGGTCAAGTTCTCTTCTAATAGAGTCTTCCAATACCATGTTATGAAATGAAGGTAACCCTGGGGCCTAAGGGTCATACCACTGGAACACACATTTTGGCAAAGCTGGAAAGACTTTAATGATAGATCCCTCTGATAGTATATGTGTCATTTGATACCTGGCTTAATTAATGTGAGAGATATGGAGCATCTGGATGGCTGCAGGGATATCAAATTTTTGGAACTCTTAAAGCTGACTAAATCAGAGGAATTGTGATAAAATCTGGAGAAAACTCATCCGATACCAACAAGATCAGAAATCCTGGAAGCAAAGAATAGGCCTGTGCCCTCTTTGATGAGCTGAGCACTCAGATACTCTAAGGTGAGCAGAGAAATAAAATTCCTATCATAGGGGAGTTTTCAGTTCAATTGGGAAGACCAAAAAGCACATAAATAATACAAACATGCTTAGAAATAAGTTGAAATCAATTCTTGATGTGACTGTCAGGAGGCCGTGAAGTAATGGAAGAAAGAGCGAAGTTCAAAGGTCTATAAGATATTTGTTGTTGTTTCTCAATCTTTTAGTTTATATTCCAGTTATGTTCATTTTAGCACTCAAAATCATTTGGCTTTTGCATAATTAAAGCCATAATGTTGTTTTCAAATATTTATTTTTATTATTTTTTGCTTTTTTTTTTTTGCTTATTTACCTTTTCAAAAGCCAACTGGGTCCTCCATTATCCTGAACTGAAAACCTGAACCCTCCAGAATGGACTTTAAGGCCTTCCCCGATCAGATTTCCCCCTCCTGTACTCACCTTAGTTTCTCATCCCTGCCTATCATAAGATCTCTTACCCCAAAGAAAGAAATCTGTTTACCAAGTCCTTTACTGGTTTGCATCCTCACACTCCTAGATTTTTACACGATATATTCCAATAGCCTGTTTTTTTTCCTTCCATATCAAATCATTCTCTTCCTTTTAAAATTCTATTGCAATAAAGCACCTTGTCTAAGTCAGGTACAGTAATATATTTTTATTGATTTTTTTTTTTTTTTTGCTTTTAAGTCATCTCCACTTCCTCCCCACCTTACTCCCTGGAACTTTTTCCCTAGAAAGTCATCCCTGAGGATAATTTTTTTTTTAAATAAAGAAAAGACAAAGAAGAAGAGCCAAAAAAATCGCCATGAAACCAATCAATAAATAAAAGAGAACATTCCATGGAGTTTTCCACAAAATGGATCCCCATTTCCTGAAAAAGCAGATTAGCAGAGTTTTTAAAAAATGTTCTTTTTTGAGATGAGAATTGTTCTTCCTAAATTGTTAAACATTCAATTTTATTTTGTTGAGGACATTTGACAATATTCACATTGTTGTCATTAGTAAGTGTATTATTTCCATGCCTCTGCCTACTTGACTTTATGTCAGTTCATATCTATTGCTATTTCATAGAGCACAATAAGAATTACATTATATTCCTGGATCGTTCTTTGCTGAACCACTCCCCAATCTGTTTCCATTTCTTTGGTACTTGGAAAGGTAATGCTACTATAAATGGGTTGGTGCATTGCCAATGATCTCCTTGGTCTATATGACTAGCAGGAGAATCTCTGAATCAAAGGTGTGTGTATGTGTGTGTGTGTGTGTGTGTGTGTGTGTTTGCATGTGTGCACAGACATACTTACATACAAACACATATATGATACTTCATTTACCTAACACCAAATCATTTTGTAGAAAAAAACACAACTCCATGAATAACATATTAATGTACCTGACAGAAAATGTTTTTTATTGTAATAAATTTTTAAAAGGAAGAGAATGATTTGATATGGAAGGAAAAAAACAGGCTATTGGAATATATCGTGTAAAAATCTAGGATTGTGAGGATGCAAACCAGTAAAGAACTTGGTAAACAGATTTCTTTCTTTGGGGTAAGAGATCTTGTGATAGGCAGGGATGAGAAACTCAAGTGAATAGAGGAGGGGGAAATCTGATGTGGGAAAGCCTTAGAGTTCATTCTGGAGGGGTCAGGTTTTAAGTTCAAGATAATGGAGGACCCAGTTGGCTTTTGAAAAGGGAAATAAGATTATGTGGTTTTTGAGAAAGATGATTCTAACTAATCTTGTCAGATGTATTGTAACTGGTAGAAATAATTTTTAGGTGTGTAGATGGTGATAGGGATATTTTTTATCAGTCTAAGGACATAAAAAAAACACATTTTAAAATGTGAGATGCCTCACAAATGAAGGATAGCTAAAATATACAAGTGCACATAGCAGTGCACAGGGATCTAGAGTGACAATGGACAATGCTAAACTATCCAGCAGCAGAGAAATATGGAGATATATAGATTAGCTTCCAAAACTTCTTTGCAGTTCAGTGGTGGTTTGTTTTGCCCAATTTGCTTTGAGGAACATGTATGTTCATGAAAAGGCAATAAGGAAGAGGAGGGAAAGCCAGATTCAGAACTTTAGGTAAAATTCTAGGAACTTTCTACTTCAAAAGGTCTTCCAGAACCAGTCATGAAATCAAGTAGTCAATAAAATTCTAGGCCACTGAAAATATTGGTTCCTGGCTCAAGATGGACGACATTTCTTTAGAAATAAAAAGGTATTTTCCTCTTACTAGATTTTCTCACTGCCTTTGTTGTGTTCTCTCTTTTCCACCAGTGACAAGATTCTCCAAGAAATGCATTCTTTTGGCATGGTCTAGATGGAATGAGGGTGATGGCAAGGGGAAAAAATGAATCCAAAAGATTCCTAAGTTCCACAACAATCTTCTCTTCTCCAAATGACATTGTTTAAAATTACTGATCTTTCCTGGGCTAATATTCTTTGACTGATGGGGGAAGAGCTCGTTTTCATTTCTGTAAATACAGATGTCCTTCAATTTGGGAATTGCTCAGCAAACTTTGGTAACATGGATTCCAGACTCTTGTAGGTTTTGTTTTTTTCTTTTGTCTTTCAATTTACAATACACCAGAACAGCAAATAAAGGAGGTGCTCCCTTTGTTGGGTTTCCCAGTATACAGCTTGGTTGTGTCCTATGCTATACAAATACTTTAAATATGGACTGAAGGGGATCCTTTCCTGGAGTGGGAAGCTCTGTGCCTTGAGGCCCAAACTGGGACCCCAGAATTTCAAATTCAAGGAAGAGTCTGGTTTAGAAATCTGTATCCTTGGTGCCCTGCCCCAGTCTTTCCTTCAGTGTGGGTGAAAACATCAGAGTGGAAGGAATGACCCAGTGTGCTGGCTTCAGATGAGAGTCAACAGAAGATGATATTACTTGTCTGAATGAAGCAGGCTATCCCATGGTGGAGAATAATAGCAGTCTACCCTTTCTGTGTTTTCTTAAGAAAACTAGGGAAGACTTAAAAGTAGAAAGAGCAGAAGAAGAGGGTGAAAGTTGATTACCTTAAGGATTAGGGCTGTTACCCTGGTGAAGTCAGCAAATACTGTTTCTAAGCAATGATTTCAATGCCTCTGGGGTCCCATGAATTTCAAGGGAGTGATTAGCAATGCTTCTTAAAAAGACAATTTCTAAGTATCATTTTATTATTCTTTGGGATCCCTTGGTATCCATCAAAATAAAATCTGCTTTATGCAAAAGTCACTCAGATGCAGAAATACCTTTTTAAAAAGGAATACCCCCCAAAAAAATTTTAAAAAGATGGCCCAAGAATCTGGATTTTTGTTGTATTGGTCTGTGAACAGTAAACGTTGTGGGGAGGGGGTTTTTTTGGTTTGTTTATTTTTTTAAAACATAACTGGATTTCTTTAGTGGCAGTCATTAACTTTCTAAATTGAAATACTGTAATCACAACTCTAAGGGAGGAATGAAGCTAGTATTTTTTCCCATGCTTATTCCAGTTCTTTCATCAAAAGCTAGTTAGATACAAGATCTCCCACATGGTTCACATATTACTCTCCTAAAGCTCTTCTGCTAGATTCTCACATAGAAAAATAATTCATTATGAATACGCTGTAGCCTTGGGAATCAGGGAATGTTTTGAGTTGAAATCCTGTAATGGCTCTGCCCTTTAACCCTAGTGGAACCCTGGCAATCCCAGGTCCATCCCAGTTCCTCATGAAAGGCTGTTGTGGACATAAGTAAATGCAAAGGTTAATAAAGTTAGGGGACAAAACAAACTTGATACTGAGAGTGAACTTTCACATGGAGCAAAGAAAAAAGAGGCACCTTCCTCTTGGACTTAGAGTTGTGGAGACGAGATCATGTAATGTTTTTCAAAATATTAAGTGTGTAATCTCTTTTGGAACCCAATTTCTTATTCAAAGGCTTACAAAATTGACTGACGAGAGGTCACTCACAATGGATGTGATTTGGCTTTTAAAATGTGAGATGCCTCACAAATGCAGGATGGCTAAAATATACAAGTGCCCATAGGAGTGCAAGGAGACCTAGAAAAACAATGCTAAACTATTCAGCAGCAGAGGAATATGGAGATATAGAGATTGGCTTCCAAAACTTCTTTGCAGTTCAATGGTGGTTTGTTTTGCCCAATTTGCTTTGAGGAAGATCTGCAATTTCAGTCAAGGAGGGTTGCTGCTCTATGGTTGTAAATAATGAAGTAAGGTCACCTCCAAAGAATTAAAGTTGATGTTAACCCAGGCAGATGAAGAGACCAAGCAGTGTGAACAGAGAGTAACAAATTTAAAAACCATAAAAAATGATTACATGACATTGTAAATCATCTCAGTGGTGAAATACAGACATCCATGGAAAAGGCAGGGAGCAAGACTAAAGCATAACCAATAGTGAGCTCCCCAAAGGCAGAAAGAGCAAGAAGAGGCCTAGAACTCTGTTGAGGGGAAACTCAGTAGCACAATGGGTAGAGTGCCAAGCCTATTGTCAGGAGGATTCATCTTAACAAGCTCAAATCTGATCTCAGACATTTACTAGTAGTGTGACCCTGGGCAAGTCACTTTATTTTCCTTAGTTTCTTCATATATCAGATGAGCTGGAGAAGGAAATGGCACTCCAGAATCTCCCAGAAAAACCCTTGGAGTTGAATAGGGCCGAAAGCACCAAGCAATAACAATCTGTGGTGAACTTAAAGGGAAGATGTAGATGGAAGTGTCACAGATTGAGCCATCATGGTATTTGATGATCTCTGATTCCTTGTAGGGTCACTTCATGAAAGAGATCACAGACCCATTGGTACATGGGGGTCATTGTTACCTTCCCACAAATGACAAATATACCCTCCCTTCTATGTTTTTATTCCTGAAAAACAAGGATAAATTACTCCTGAGACAATTTTCCCATTTCTGTGCAATGCTGATAATGATTCTTGTTTTGGGGGGGGGAGGCGATATTTACAGCATCCTATAGCTGTTGTGAAGTTTGGACTTGATGTTCCAGTTATATTATGAAAATATTTGGTTTACTCTAGGAGTCATGAAGTCCAAGATAATATTTGCACCAACTCCTAACAAATTAAGACTAGAGAAAAAAGTCTTGGGAGCTTGGAGGAATTCCACCAGAACTGAGTTGAAGTTTACATTTTTACCATCTATGGAGAATGAGTTTTAAAAATTGAATAAAAATTAAACACAATGGCAGGAGAAGAAATTAAATACATCACAGATCTGTGACTTTATCTGATACTGTTAGGTCTGGTCAAGCTGGAAAGGTATTATGATCTGTAGTCTGTTGGATGAGGAACTGCCTGGCTAAGTACCGAAAGTCTCATCATTTGGTTGACCCCATAGGTAAGGATTTTTCAACTGGGAAATTCTCTAAGATGATCTAAATTTTTGGAAAAGATGACAATCAGCATAAGTGGAGGGCATGTCCACATGACAAAATCATGGATCATTTTAATATTGAAGGATTAATTTAATTCAACATGAATGGGAAGGCAGACAAGAGTGGTCAGATCTGGTATTACATTTAAAAAAATTGACCACAGAGCCTTTTTCATCTTTAGGTGGCTTTATATTTTTAACTCAATAAAATTCTACTTATGACATTACTCATGTTGCTAATTTACTGTTGGCTTTCTGAAAATCATTTCCATTTTGCCTAGGTTCCAACTTTGATGGTGGGGGAAGAGGAGGTGATGTGGCAAGCGAGCTTTCAAAAAGCCCCAGGATTAGTGGAGTATTTGCACACCTGCAAAGTTCATTTAATGACTGAAATTGAAAATATGGCAAAAGTAAAAAAAAATGTCCTTCACATATTTGCTGTTCGAGCGCCAACCACAGCTGTCTCAAACTGTTTTGAGGATAGAAAATGTCTGTATTTTGTACACCACTCAGAGTAGCTGTGATTGATTGGTGCTCCCTGCCAAGTATTTTGATTTGCTGTATGAAATAACCAATATTGAAATACGAGTGGGCAGCTTTAGCGGAAACTGCCTGGTCAGCAATTTCTGAAGAAGTCATTGATGACAGACTTTAGGGGCCCAAGAAAAATCAATGGAAGAGAAAAGGAGGAGGGATGCAAGGAACAAAACACAAGGATGGATTATATTTCAGGGGACTAGATCCCTGATAAATCTACCTCACCTTCTTGCACAAAAAAGCACAATAATCACAGTTGACTTCATTCCATCTGTAAACCAACCAACTGCCATGATTATCGATGATTTCTCCAAACAAGATTCCTTCTCCCGACATCTTTGTTAGGATCTTCCCTGAATCTGCTAGGCATCTTCCTCTCCAGGAGTGGGCTGGTAAATGTTTTACATCTAGACTTTCTGGGGGGAAAAGAAATATTCTTTCAACACACTTTCAAATGTAATCTTCAACAGCATTTTTCCAACATTTTCTTAAAATAATAAATAATAAATCTAGCTTTAATTTATCTGACAGCAAAGTACCCTTAAACCTTTCTTGCCATAAACAGACAAAAATCCTTTGAGTCTGTGCTCCCTTCATGTTAATGTCCCAGCTTGATTTTCAGTGTCAAACTTTTACAAAGTAATTTCATTTCACAAATATTGATTATTCATATACAAGGCAATAGGCACTTTGTTGGGTGCCTGGGTCTCCTGAAACTTCCATGCTACTGTTGGGACCCAATATGAACTCAGATAAATGAAATAGAAGATTATTCCAGGTCATTTTAAGAAGAAGGAAACATTAATAACTAGGTCATTATCTAGGAGTTGGCATTTGAGCTGAGTCTGGACAAAAGTGAGAGTTCTCTTACTACTTGTACTTCCTAATGACCCTCTTGTTGCACAATCTCTTTACATTTTGCCTTTGATCAATACCCCTCTCACTCTACTACTTACTGGTCACACCTACCTCGAGCCCCAAGCTACAAATCATGTTTTACTGCCCAATCCATTGGTCCTTTATAAGCCCTTATTGCTCTTAATTATATATAAATTTTATACTATCTGATTTCATTCCTGAATATGATCTCCTCCTTCATTCTCTTTTGTCCGCAGGAGTCCGCGGTATTTCACTGTCTTGGATCTACTTCTCAAACTGTTCATTCTTGATCTCCTTCACAAGTTCTCTCTACCATCTAAGTGTAAATATTCCTCCAAAGCTCTGTCCTCAGAGCTTTTATTCTCTACACTATTCACTTTGTAAAGTATATCCAGCCACTTTTTTTGGTCTACAGTCTCTTTGACTCTACCTTAATCTTTAGCCTTTGACTTTGGCACATAAATTGGAGCCATGGAGAGTGGAATAGATTTGGAGTCATAAGAAGCAAGTAGCTATGGTCAGAATTTATTAGCTTTTGCTTAATGCGTTTTGTTTGTTTGTTTGTTTTGAACCTACAAGTCTAAATTGTACTTTAAACTGGGATTTAAAGAAATTTTGTAAATGTAAAGGTCTAATTATGTCACTCCCATATGCCAGCATCTCAAGTAAATTGTATCAAAGGGAGAAATTCCTTTTCACATATTGGTTGAACTACATGCTCGGTGAGGTCCTTGTCTGCCCTGAAAATCAATGATTCTGGGATCCCTTGAGTCAGCATGTCTACTGGTGGGTCCACTAATGGCTGTGCCAAAGCCTAGAAATAGTTTAATGACTTTTGTTACAGACTTTCATACTTTTATAGAACGATTGAATAAATTTCCAGCTTGAAGATTATTGTACCTATCTTCCCATAGTCCCTTGAATCTTAGCTATTTTCATGATTTAGCCAGGGATAGGAGACCTAGAGAATCATGATTAAGAGATCTAGTCCGAGAGACTTGATTTCAAGTCCAACCTGACCCATTGTGTGGCCTTGAGCAAGTCCCTTATGGTCTCAGTACTTTAGGCAACACCTTAAGATAACACATGGCAGAGAAGTTATAGACCTGAACTGGGAGAGGAGACTCTATCAGAAAAATACAAATTCAATTCTTTTTCCTGTCAAAAGATATATTCTGATTTTTTTTACTTTAATTTTGTTTGAAAATGAATTTTCAGATCTGAAAACCTATGAATTTCAATATCTTTGGACTCCAAGTGAATGTGAATGGGAATACATTTAGATACTGGACCTAACGGGAGATTCCTGTTGTGAGTGGGTGTAAGAGTGCATCAGCAAATTATATGCTTGATTCATATTTTGTTTGTGTGTTCCTCAAAGTGACTCACTCATCACCCAATCTTTCCTATTTTGACTCTCAACTTTGGTAACCATCACACCATTGGGATTCCTCTTGGAGTGCATACATCAAGATCCAAATATCCTTGTTAAGATCATGTGGTTTGGACCCAGTCATGGGTACAACGATAGGAAAAGAAAACCTAGAATTCTCTGTGGCTACTGGGTGGGGTGTTTTTGTGGGGTTAGTGGTGGGCCCTACAGTGTTAATCTGAGCAAATGCTCAAGTTACATTCTATATGACATGCCAAGTTTTATGAATTCTTTTTTTTCAGTGAGAGAGTAAAATTGCTAGTCAGTCAGTCTAGTTTGAGGACACCTCAAGGTAAGCTTCCTCAGGTGAGGAGGAGAAAGACAATTTCAACCTGTTTCTCCTTTTGAATAGCCAAGGTTCCCTATGATCAACAGAAGTATTCATTTTACCCTGTAAGAACTGGTTGGGCCTGCTGGTTCATCTTTGCTACCAAACTGGAGTAGCAAAAGTCTGGCTGCTTTTGCTGGCCCCCTCTTTGCACAGGTTAATTCATTTCTCACCACTTCTTTACCAATTACTAATTCTGAGCCAGAGAAGACAGGTAGTGACCTAGATTCCAAGCAACAGTCCCTGTCTTGGGACTGAAACATTAGAATATTGAACCCCGAGTTTATTAAAAATGGGACCCTTGACCTGGGTCAAGAATTTAATATTCTTATTTTTTCTTTTTGTTTTTCATTTCATTGTATTTCATAGTCCATCTGATTATCTATTCAGTCTGGACCACTTAGTCTGGGATGGTAGCATTTCTAGAAATGGTAGAAATTTCTAGAAATGCTATTTTTAACTTGAATGAGCTTTCCCATTCTCTCCTTTTTATTTCCTCTCTTTATTTCATCCCATCTGAGAACAAAATGAATACCGTCATACCTTGTTAGAATTTATTTCATTTCCCGATATTGAATTGTTTTTAATCAATTCAAGTTTTGTGGCAACCTAGCACCAAGCAAGTCCATTGGCCATTTCTTTCTGATCATATGTAATCACATCATGCTTAAGTGTCACATTTTGGTATTTCTAGTAATATTTCAAACTTTTTCATCATTATTATATTTGTTATAGTGATTGATGATCTTTGATTTATTGTTGTCATTGCTTTGGCGTAGCACAAATAAGACAGTGAACTTAATCAAAGAATGTGTGTTCTGACCATTCTACTGACCAGTCATTCCTCAAGATTTCTCCCTCTCTTTGGACTTTTTCTCAAGACGCAAAAATATTTAAGAATATTTGATATAAGAAAAGTTGATAAAGCCGTGGCAAGGTTTAAAAGAAATGACTCCAATTTTGAAAGAAGTGCTACTGTGTTTAAAGTACTATCATATAGCATCACATGTTACAGAGAAATCTTTCATAAAAGGAAGAGTTAATTGATGCAACAAACTTCATTATTGCCTTATTTTTAGAAATTGCCACAGCCACCTCAACCTTTAGCACCTATCACTCTGAGTAATCATCATTCATTGACAGTGAGGCAAGACCTTCCACCAGCAAAAGCATTAAGACTTACTGATGGTCAGAATTTTTATTTTGGCAATGAAGTATCTTTAATTAAGGTATATACTTTTTTAGACATATTGCACATTTAATAAACTGATAGCATTAAATATAATTGTAAAACAAAAAATCATGTGACTCACTTTATTGTATTATTCACTTTATTGTGATGGTCTGGAAATGAATCTACAATATTTTCAAGGTATGCCCATACGCTGTTACTTATCTCTCACCTCTCCCTCCTACTAAATCCTTCAATAGTGATAGGGACTATATTGGATTTTTTGTTCTAACAATCCTAATAAATAAAAACAAATGCCAGATGACACCTTCACTGAAATATATTATGTTGAAGAGCCTAGAGCAAGGCATGTGACTAGCCCATGGCCATATAATTAGAATGGCTCAGGTCAGGACTTGAATCTATATTTCCCTATTCAATAGTGAGCAAGCTATCTCTTAACTATCCATGCTAATATAAAAACAGCCATAACTAAAACTGATAGGCTGATGGTCATTGAACTTTAGACAAGTTAAGGACATCCATGGACTTAGACATCTATTAGGTGATCCCCAAAGCAGTATAAACACAAATCCAATACTACTAGTGGCATCACACTGAGAGAGAAACAGGTACTATTAATCATATATAATGATCTTTGTGACTTCCATAGTGCCTTAATTATAAGTATGTAATGGTCTGTTTTATTGCATATTCATTGATTGTTAAATATTTCCCAATTTAATTTTAATCTGGCTTGGGACACACTCAGATGTCTATAAGACAATAACCCAACAACAGCAATACTAATGTGAATGATAGAGGGCAGAAACAGGATGCTGGGACAAGACAAAATGTGTGCAAATGTTGGAGGGAATGCTTGAACAGGATGAAGCTAAAGACATGATTTTTATTAGTAGGAGGAACTGTCATTTCCAGTTGTAGATCAGCACCCACTTTGCAAGTTGGTCTTGGAGAAGTAGGAGACTCTCCCTGTGTCACTCAGCCAAGTGGCTTTAGAGGCAAGATTTGAATTGAAGTCTTAGGACTCAAATTTCCTTGTTCATTATGCTAAAGGACCTATAAATAAGATTTTTGGAACTTAATTAAAAAAGAAGATCTGGATTTATATGCCAGTTCTGAAATGGATTCTTTGTGTGACCTTGGATAAGTCCTTTGATTTTTGTTATTTGGTCATATCTGACTCTTTGTGGTTTCACTTGGGCTTTTCTTGGCAAAGATACTGGAGCGATTTGCCACTTTCTTCTCCGTCTCATTTTATAGATTGAGAAAGCTGAGGCAAACGCAGTTAAGTGACTCGCTGAGGGTCACACAGCTAGTAAGTGTCTGAGGCCAGATTTGAACTTAGAAGATGAGTCCTTCTGACTCTAAGCTCAGTTCTCTGTGCACTATGACACCCCCAGCATCCCAAGTCCTTTGATACGGTGATCCTATGAAATTGAAGTAATTAGACCTAACCCAGATGTCCAGTAGAGAAGCAAATGCTACATACTGAAAATGAGCATATTGTGTCTGTTTATTGTCATAGTTCATATGACCTCAATCAAAAAAATTATACTCTGTCCTCTGTCTCTCCACATATCTTAGAAGATATTATATAATCTGATAATGTAATATTTATAATTTTAAGGTATATATGAAGATATCTGGATAAGTGATTGGGTCATTTAAATCTAGATACATGATACTTATATAGTATATTAAGCATGAATACACATGCAACCAGCTTGGCCTTGGTTAAGAATATTCAAATCCAACAGACACTTGATCCCAGTGATTTGGGAAGCTACTGTTCTTCTTTAATCTACCTCTTTTCACTTTGTTTTATTTTAATTTTTTCTTTTATTATGAACTTAAGAAATAAAACAAGAATTTTCATAGCACAATAGAATAGAAAATAAAAGATGGCGGGAGCATAGTTTCCTCTTTCATTTGACAGTGACATACGCTTGGCTTATAAGGCAGTTGGACAGATAGCTTTATCTCTAGGACTCTCTCATCATTTTTCTCCCTGAATATTGGCTATGAATTCTCAGGGGAAATTGGACTCTGTGCTTTTCTTGACTCTAAGATGGGGAAACCCCTTTCCTTACTGCTAGGAGAATTTGGAAATGTAATTAAAAACAAGAATCACAGTTCCCTAGGGAAACCTCTCCAAATTCAGGCCTCTGAGGGAAATCCATGGATTGGGGATGATTAGTTCCTGTTTTGCTAAACCAATGTAACTTTTGAAAAAAAATTTTACTCATATTTTATTTTTTTTTTTGATATGGTCAAGATTTCCCCTTTATCTCTTTTGCTCTCCTCACCTCGCTGCAGAGAACTGCACCAAAAACAAAGTTTTTTTTTTTTTAAGAAACCTAATTATATAAAAAAGGAAGAAAAGAAAAAAAATCATCAAAATCAATCAGTGTAGCTTAGAAATTTGACATACTTCTTTCTTCCTTTTTCTTTTGGTCTTCCTTCTTTCCTATATTTCTTTGTTATTCCATCATTTTTCTTCTTCATTCCTTCTTTTCTCCCTTCCTTCTTTCCTTTCTTTCTTTCTTTCTTTCTTTCTTTCTTTCTTTCTTTCTTTCTTTCTTTCTTTCTCTTCCTTCCTTCCTCTTTCTTTTTCTCTTTCTGTCTGTCTTTCTGTCTGCCTTCCTTCCATTAATCATTCCTTCTTGTAATCCTTTTATTTTTATTTTTCCTTTTCTTTCTCTCCCTTCCTTCCTTCATTTATTTCTTCTATTCCTTTATTTTTATTTTTTCTTCCTTCTTTCTTCCTTTCCTCTTTTCTTTCTTACTCCTTCCTTTTTATATCACCCCTTTTTAACATTTTTCTTATTTCTTCTGTTTTCATTTCCATTCTTTTCTGCTGACATGATCAAAGTTGAAATTATAGAGTAGAGAGATTTTGAGTTGTAAAAGTTAGAATCTCAATCTCTCCTCTTTTAAACCAGAAGCTCAGGCTCATGAAGGAAGGTGACTTGCAGAAGGTCATGGAAGTAGAAACTGGATCACAGCAAGGATCTCAGCACTTCCTATTTGACTGAGCCCAGTGGCGTGGCTCCTACCAGTGACTCCCATACCCAGGAAGCTCTAGGTCTCTTTCTCTTTCTGCTCTTATTTTTTTCAGAGGTTGCCACATGGTTTTGCATCTTGGAAACAGAGTTTCTGTTTGGCTGGAGGAAGCTGGGATCTTTCCCTATTTTCTCTGGATGGGCTTCCCCCATCCTTCCTTCATTTTCTTTCTCCCTTGTGCGTCAGGCCTCAAATTACAGAGCTGCGAGGAGTTGGATTTGTAAATGTTGTGTTTGCTTGCCACGGAGAAGAGGCCACTTAGTCTGCACGGAATCATGGCCTGGCCACAGAAGCCCCAGGCGGCCGGGCGAGGGACGTGGCAGCCCTGCTCCCCGGCTCCCTGGGGCCCCATTGAGCTGCCCTCGGACCCCAGCCCAGGGCTAAAGTTAGCAGGGCCGTCCACTAGCACTCTGCCTTGTTTAGAGGGCTTTCTTTTGATTCCTGCCTCTGCCACATTCTGTCCATCCTCCGGCCCATTCTTAGCAGCTGTAACAACACTGCGGTATTACCCGTAATTTGCAACTTATCAAACATGATTGAACCTTGTTCTTTTGTGTAAACGAAACAGAACTCTCTGGTTAGCTTTCTTTATACTTTGGAAAAAGCGCAAAGGAAACCCAAGCTGTATTTGCATGCCAGACAATGAAACAGAGCACAGAATGTATACATGCCTCTGACATTGTAATTACCGAATGCGTTTTAGACTTGGTGTATGGCCCCGGCTCGGGCTGGCTGCAAATCAGCTGTATCAACATTTAATCAAAGTCTTAGAGATTGGCCTTGTATATTTTTCTAACGTCAAAATCGAAATGCTGAGCCTAAAAAATAGGCTGAGGTTGGGACTAGGGGGAGGGATGGAAATGTATTTTAGATATAGTGCAGAAAATAATGAACTTTCAAGGCCCTGCGAAGGCCCTTCATGTGGACCTCGATGGAGCAAATGTAAAAGAAGGATTATTCCTTCAGAGTTTCAGCAGCTTCTAATTCATTTAGCTGGAATTCCCTTTCAGGGTTGTCTCTTACCCAAACAAAACCGCTTTTCTCTTTTTGCTGAGCATGAAAGAGAAGAGGCCGGAGTCTGGAGCCAGAGGCCTTGGCTCCCGAGCTTTATGGGGCTCAGGCAACTCACCTTTCTGCCTTCACTTCCATATTTTTAAACAATAATCATAACCCACGGATAGAAAGGGCTTTGCATTTTGCAAATCTGTTTAACTTCTTGATCTCCTTTGAGCCTCATCATAACCATAGAAGTGCATGCTATTAGTATAGAAGTTTGGTGGTACAATGGCAGGCAAGTTCTTCTCTGGCTCTTCCTCACATAGAGGTAGTGCACATCAAGTCCTGCTTGCAAACATTCAGGTGCTATGGATATGGCAGCTATTATGACACCCATTTTGTATTTGGAAAAAAAAAATTAAAAGGGGCTCTCTGAATTCCAAGTCAAAAACTTTCTTAGCATCCTATAATGGGCTCTTAAAAAGACACGAAAACAGCTTTAAGTCTCTTCTATATTTTCTATCAGCAACTCTACTTGGTATCCACTCTAGGCAACATCATGACCCAATTTGGGCTACCCCATACACTTCACCTTCTCTTTGTGTCTTGACTATTCTTTGGATTAAGTTCCTTTGTCTTCTAGTCCCTGGAGTCTGGCACATTTGTTGGTGCTTAATAAATATTTATTGAAATTGAATTGAGAGGGTGGCCAGGTGGTGCAGTGGATAGAGCACCAGCTCTAGAATCAGGAGTACCTGAGTTCAAATGTGGTCTCAGACACTTATTATGTAGCTGTGTGGCCTTGGGCAAGCCACTTATAACCCATTGCCTTGCAAAAACTAAAAAAAGAAAAAGAAAAAAAGAAAAAAGAAATTGAATTGAATTATCATGTAGAGCTTCCCTTTTATCTCTTTCCCATCCAGAGAGCCATCCCTTACAATGCAGAATTTTTCAAGGGGAAATTACTCAGCAAAATTGACATGTTAAAAAAATTTACCTATGAGTTTCCACAACCATGGTCACATCAACTATGCAATCAAACATGAAGAAGAAAGGGGTATCTTCTCATATCCATTCGTTGAGATTGAGTTTATTCTTTACAATTTTGCAAAATTTCATTCCATTGTTTTGCAGTTCTTATTCTTTCCATTTTTATTGTCATCTTGACTATATGTATTGTTTTCTGGGCTTACTACTCTATCAGTTTATGTAAGTGTTTTAATTATTCTCTATAGCATATTTTTCATTTAATTCAGAATGGGAATATTCTATTATTTTCTTTATCATAAATTGTTAGCCAGTCTTGAGTTGACAAGCATCTACTATTTCTAGTTATTTGCTACTACAAAAAAGTGCTGCTCTCTCTCATGTATGTATCTATAAATAAATATATTTATATAAATGGAGAAGTAAATAAATATACATGTAAAAATTGTGTAAAAATTAAATAAAATATATATATTTAATTTGTGGAGTTTTACTTTTGTTATTAAACTACTTGTGGTATAGGTTTAGATGTGAGAATGTTTGGGTCAAAGCGCAGAACTAGCTGGACTAGTTAATTCAGATACTTAAAGATTGTTGTCTTATAAAGGTGGTGATAATTCACATCTCCCTGAGTGCATTAGTACGTTTATCTTTCTATTTTTGGTATTGTTTAGTTGTATTTGGCTGTTTTTGACCTCTTGGGGAGTTTTCTTGGTAAAGATACTATAATGGTTTGACATTTTCTCTTCCAACTCATTTTACTGATGAGGAAACTGCATCAAATGTTATTAAATGATTCACTGAGGGTCAAACAGCTTGTAAGTGTCTGAAGTCAGGAAGGAAGGAAGGAAGGAAGGAAGGAAGGAAGGAAGGAAGGAAGGAAGGAAGGAAGGAAGGAAGGAAGGAAGGAAGGAAGGAAGGAAAGAAGGAAGGAAGGAAGGAAGGAAGGAAGGAAGGAAGGAAGGAAGGAAGGAAGGAAGGAAGGAAGGAAGGAAGGAAGGAAAGATGAAGAAAAATGTCCTCATTGACCCGGGTTCCGGGTTGAGGCAGACTGGCCTTTTCTCTGGTCGATTTTGCCCTTGCTCCAGAGAAGAAACTGAAGGAGAAGTCTCTTAAATACTGATCATTCTGTCCATTCAAGAACAGTAGCTGGGCGTCCCAAGGAGAAGACCTCCCCCCCCATCTCCCGAAGCTCTCCTTAAGGTACCGTGACCTTCTGGGGGGTGCTGGCCCCTGTCGGGCCTGCTCCCCCTCCTGTCCATCTAGCTCAGTCTGGATGGCCGCAGATGAAGAGCATTTGAATCTAACAGAAGGAATGTGGGTGCAGATGGGAACTGAAGAGACACAAGTGTAGTCTTGGGTGGTCCCTCCCGTCCTTAAAGCACATTGATTCATTTTCATGTAAAACGTGTGTCCTGATGTCCTCGGCCTGAGTCCTCTACCTAATGCCCGTCCGGTAGAGGGGAAGGAGTTCACCTTTCACCCTCTGGATGAGAGTCAAGACTTCAAACCTGAACTGGACTGCTCACACCGGCCACAGTCTTCTCTACCAACCTGTGGCCCAGCCAGGGCTGCTAGGCTGTTCTCTCTCTCTCTCTCTCTCTCTCTCTCTCTCTCTCTCTCTCTCTCTCTCTCTCTCTCTCTCGCCCTTCCTATGTTTTATAACCTTTTAAATAAGATTTTGTTTTATTTCCACCCATGCTTTCCCAGTCCCACCTCTCCGAGAGCACTGCCTCGAGCAGAGCCCGGAGCTGTGGGTCTTCGGACTCTCTGGCTTCCACTCACTCCTCTCCAAGATGGCCCGCTGGGCCCGCTCTGGAGCTCAGGCCGCAGCCTCTGGCTGCTGGTGGACTGCAGTCCACTGCCAGGCTCAGAGCCACGGGCGCCCTCGATGCACCCGGGCTGGCCACCGTGGGGCAGCCGGGAGCCTAGCTCAGAAGGTTCAGAGTCAGGGCCATTCCAGGGACACTGGGGGCTGCTGGGGGAGTGGGGGGGGGCGCTGCCTCCCTGGGCCCAGAGACCCAGTCTGGGGAGGCCACTCTCAGGGCCCCCCTTTTCTCCTATTTAAGGGTGTTGGACCAGAAGGTTCCCCCCATGACCACCTGCATCAGGTGACTGCCCCCTGCCCCCCAGCTCTGCCTCAGCAGGCCACCGTAAGAGGGGTGACGCCACGGACACCCCACTGGAGGGAGCCGAGGCTGCGGCCTGTGAGGTCCGGGTCACTCTCCTCCCCATCTCACTGCCTCCAAACCAGGCCCGAGCACTGCAAGAGGCCTCCCTGGCCCCAGAGCTGATGACAGACCGAGGGTCTCGCGTCTCCAGCACTCGGCAGATCGAGTAAACAGCCACGTGGGAGTCTGAGGGTCCATCTTGCCTCCATTACCCCCTTGGACCCTTCCACACGTCCGGCAGGTGGGCGACCCAAGAGCCGTCACCCCATTGGAGGGCCGTGGGAGCTGCTGCGGAGACAGGGCTGCTGGACCCCCCCTGTGGTCCCGGAGCTGGGATCCGGGGCCCTGCCCCCCACCCCGCAGACCTCGAGCCGAGTGTCCGGCGCAGGAAGCCTCTCTCTCCCGGGGCGGGGACTCTGCCCAGCGGACAGAGCGCCAGACCTGGGGTCGGCAGGGTGGGTCGAGTTCGAGTCCGGCCGGCCATCCCGGTGGGCGCCCCCAGCGGGCCCCAGCTCCCTGGTCCGTCTGAAGGTTGAGAGTTCTAACAGGTCCAGCCCCCGTCCCGGACAAGTGCCTCCCTGCCCTCTGTCCAGAGATCTCCAGGCTCTGGCGCGGTGGGTGGCGGCTGTGCGTGCTGGAAAACAGGGAAAGCGGGGGGACTCTTTCTTCCTTTGGCCCATCAGGGGTGGAGTGGAGGGTGGACCCGAGCTGTTTGGTCTTGTCTGAGAAGTGGGGGGACCAGCCGGGATGAGCGCTCCGGAGCGTTGCCCCCTGCCCAGAGGACTGGTGGTGGAGGGAGGCCCAGACCCAGGAGACCACGGAGGCTTGGCCTCGCCTCGGAGCCTGCCGGCACAACAGCTGCTCTGCCCCTTTCCCGAGCTCTTCTTTAGGCCATGAAGCTGCCGCCCACCCACCAGTGGAGCCAACCCCGGTCCACCGAGGCAGCCCTCACCTGCTTCCTTCGTGCCAAATGGAGGCTCTCCATCAGGGAAGCGAAAACGGGCCTGAAGTCAGATCCCAGGCGTGTTGCTTCTTGTCATGAGATGGTTTTGGAGACAGGCATTTCAGTCCGTGGATTTTACACGTGTTTAGACAAGATTAGCATGCGGAGCATTCCCCTGTCGGAGTGATTTTTCTATCTACCTTGAACGTGGTGTTTCCATCATTATAATCTGGAAAACTCAGGGGTAATAGAACTGGTATTGCTTAAAAGTTCTTAGTTTGTTCAACGATCACTTTCAGAATTGTGTTTCTTTTTTTGTGTTAATTTTCGCTAAATAAGAGAAGATTAGCCTTTTGTAACTCTTTCCAGTTCGATTGGACAATGGGCATAAAGAAGAAAGATTGGCTCCTCCGCATTGAGAAGCAGAGCAACCTCTCGGGACCCTCCAACGTTGCCTTATTGCTGGCCAACGCGGCTGCCACGATGGAAATAATAGATTTTAATAATGCAGATCATCACAAGAGCTCATGGGAAATCACTCCAAATATTGCCTTTGGACTTCCCTATAGAAATATATAGTGGGGGAAATTGTCCCTGTGATGCTCAAGGGTTATAATAATATGGAAAAACCAACTTGGTTCCAGTAATTTATTGTCTCTGCCATGCCTTTTGCCTAGCAAGGCTTAAGCTGTCATTCATTGCAAGGCTATTTATAAAGTTTGAAATTCCAAAGGATTCCTGGATTTGTGTTCTTCCACCCTCTTCAAATGATGCATAATAAGGTGCTTTACAGTGGTCTTTTGTAATGGACAGGGGACTGTTTAGTTTGGGCACCATCAAAGGGCAGAGAGAACAGTAACTGACTGTTCAAAATTTTACATTATAGAAACTATAATGCACTGTTGCTTGAATTGGTTAGAGTCTTTTAAATAAACTCTGTCCCAAGTCAAGCCCAAAGGAATATTGAACCTTGATTTCCTACTATCAAAAGGAAAACCTCCAAGGGAAAAAGCAAGGAGAATGACTGGAATACAATTCAGGGATGGATCTATAAGGATTCATGTTTTTATATTACATGAATATATTTTTGAAAAGAAAAAAAAGATATGTATTTATTTGCAAAGTATTGAATAACATAATTTTTGAGCCTTAACTTTTGCAAAATTATAAATGACTTCATGAAAATCGTTCTTCACACATTCATGCTTGATAGACAGTATAGTCAAATTTGTCAATTTATATTTGCTCATAAGGAACTGGAATATTTTTTGATAATTTCAATTTAGAAAATTTTTTTGCATGAAACAACAGATAGGAAATCAGAAAAGAGATGAATGTAAATCCCACTTTGTAAGGGAATTTGAATAAAATTGAAATGTTTGTAAAAGGTATAATTATTGTTTAAAAACAATTTAACAAAAATAAATTTACTTTTGAAAATATTATGCAAATTTAGTAAAATAGTTCATGAATGAACTAAAATTTGTGGTAACTAAACAATGATATCACCTATCACCATTCACCCGGCTTCAGCCTTTCAAGTATAAATGAAAACTCTCAGGGCCCACCCATAATGATAGAATCTCAGTCTTCAGGTTTCATTTCTCTGTGTTTGCAATCATTGTGCTATCTTTATTTTTGATCTACTATTGAAAGGCAGAAATGTATAGGATTGTCAGTGAGGGAGTCAGAAAGTGTTCTTGAAATAAGTTCAGATGATTCTGGATTAGTTACAAACATATTCTTTAAACTAAAACATGTAGCCAAGTTCCTTTCTGTTGGATTTTTTGAATCAACCTCTAGGGAGAATCATGTTTGGTGAAAGAGAAGTGACAGAATATGCTACTTTGAAGCTTCTGTTATTATCAATAATAATATTAAAACTTAATTTATTATAGGAATTGTTTAGAACTTTGAAGAGCAAACTTTTTTTGAGGCGGGATGAAGAATATTTGATCATGGACATTGTTTAGAATTACTGGAACATAGAGGTAATGGAAAGCAAATCAACCCTTAGGCAGTTTTATTGATATAAATTCTTTACAATGTACTTAGGCTGAACTGCTTCCAACTACATCCTTGGCATGCCATTCATCAAGAATAGAGATTCATCAAGAATAGAGATGCCTGTCATCTGGGCATTCCTGAGATGGAAGTTCCAGGAGTACTGATGAGCCCCTATCGATCTAGACTTTAAAATCCTTCCGCATTAATCCATGTCCCTTTAGCAAATTCTGTTGTATACCTATTTAGATTACAAGTCTGTATCTGCCTTCCTAGACTGGTACATGTTATTAGACTCAACATTTTCTGGGTTGTTGATCAGTTGTTTCAGTCATGCTCAACTCTTCATGACTCCATTTGAGATTTTCTTGGTAGGTACTAGAATTGTTCACCATTTCCTTTCCCAGCTTCTTTTGCAGATGAGGAAACTAAAGTTAAACAGGGTAAAATGATTTACCCAATATCTAAAACCAGGCTTGAAAGGAAGATGAATCTTCTGATTCCAGGTTGGCACTCTACTCTGCCACTTTGCTGCCCATTCTCTGAGTTAATATGGTTTAAGGACATACAAACCCTTATTAGAATATTTAAATATCAATATGATCTGAAGACAATAAGGAAAATAAAAACTTATATGCTGGTACTTTAGAGAACTTTTAGAGAAAAATAACCATTAAGTAACTTAATCTCCATTTTCTAACATGTTCATCAAAATGAAAGGTGACTGCTTTAGCCTTGTAGTTTATTAGAAGCTTCTTCCCTTAATAGGTTTATCATTTTTTTAGAAATTTATTTATTTACTTGTTTTCCCAAGTACATGTAAAAATAGTCTTCAACAATCTTTTATTTTCGAAGGCTATGAGTTTCACATTTTTATCCCTCCCTCCCTTCCCTCCCCTCCCCCTGCCTTAGAGTGAATGTAATCTAATATAAGTTATATATGTATAGCAGTGTAATATAGTTATACATGTATAATTATGTTAAACATTTTCATATTAATCATAGTGTAAAAGAAGAAACAGCAAACAAGGAAAAAATGAGAACAAAATAGCATAAAAGTTAAATTTTAAAAATTAGAAATAGTATGCTTTGGTCTGCATTCAGATTCCATACTTCCTTCTCTATCATAAGTCCTTTAGAATTGTCTTTGATTATTGTGCTGCTAAGAGGAACAGGTCTATCAAACATTGTTGCTGTTAATACGTACAGTGTTCTGGTTCTGCTCACTTCATTTAGAATCAGTTCATTCAAGTTTTTCCATGCTATTCTAAAGTCCAGCTCTCATGATTTCTTTCAGAAAAATAGTACTCCATCATGTTCATATATCACAATTTGTTCAGTCATTTCCCAATTATTGGGCATACCCTCTATTCCAATTCTTTGTCATTGCATAAAGAAATGAAAGCTATAGGGGCGGCTAGGTTGCGTAGTGGATAAAGCACCAGCCCTGGAGTCAGGAGTACCTGGGTTCAAATCTGGTCTCAGACACTTAATAATTACCTATCTGTGTGGCCTTGGGCAAGCCACTTAACCTTGTTTGCCTTGCAAAAAAAAACTAAAAAAAAAGAAATTAAAGCTATATAGGACAAATAAAAAAATGCTCTAATCATCATTGATTAGAGAAATGCAAATTAATACAACTCTGAGACATTACCTCACAATATCAGATTGAACAATATGGCAATATTGATGATTTTTCTGAGAAATGTCTATTCATATCTTTTGATCATTTATTAACTTGGGAATGACTTATATTCTTAAAATTTTTGACTTAATTCTCTATATATTTTAGAAATGATTCCTTTATTAGAAATATTTATCTTCACATAAAAAAAAATCTTTGTTGTTTCAGCTACTAGTAATGGTAACTCTATATTGGACAATCAATAATAATGGGTGGGTCAATAAGCATATCACAGAAACAAAAAATATCTATTTGCAAAAGAAAGATAATAATGAGAAAATATTCCAAAATATCTTAGGAGTATCTAAAACAAGCTCTAGAGGACAAAACTCAGGAAGAAAAGCTAGGAGAACATCTACCAAGAAAGTCTGCCTCAGACCGTGGGTGAACTGAGAGATGAGAGCAGAGGGTCAGTGCAGGGACAGCAGTTGGGGAAAGCCAGAGGGCCAGCCTCAGCCTTAGAGACTTTGGTGAGTGGCAGGTATGAGAACCAACTTAGGTGTAGAGTCTTTGGCCACAGGGCAGAGGTGCTATGGGAGGGTTAATTCCAGTACAGCGTTTCAGAGCCCACCTGGAGAACAACCTCTTAGGTCAGGGACCTGAGCTCTATATTTTCAGCTGAGCACTTTGGCCCAGAACAAACAATAAATGATCCCCCACCCCCTCAGGCTCAGGTATGGGCAACAGAGTTCACTCAAGGGAAAGAAAGATTAACTCCATGCCCAGGGCTCAGCACATATTCGAAGTCAACTCAGCCCCCAAACACTCCAGAGAAAGCAACCAGTGCTCCCTACTGGCCAGGCCTTGGAATTACTAAGCCAAATGAACAAAGCCTCTAGGATCTTCAAAAGCAAACCTCTGAGAGCCAGTCCCCCCAACACACGATACTAGAAATATGAAGAAAGGCCATAAAAAGGGGAGTCCATGGAGAAATACATAGAAGAAATAGATCCTAACCCAGAGAAATTTAGCACTTATGAGGAGAATACAAATTGGTCTCCAGTCCAGAAAAACTTCCTTGAAGAAATCAAGAAGGAGTTTAAAAATCAATTTGAAAAATAGGGAAAAGAAACTCAAGAGAAAATTAACACCTTGCAACAAGAAAACAACTCATTGGAAAATACAATTGGACAAAAGCAAAGTGAGAATAACTCTCTCAGATCTTCAATTGGGCAAATGCAAAAAGAAAATGATTCTCTCAAAACTACACTTGGACAAATGGAAAACTCCTTCAATAATATATATTGACCAACTGGAAAAAGAGTTGAAAAAGATAAATGAAGAAAATTCTTCTTCTCTAAAAAAAGAATGGAATCAGCAGAAATCAAGGACTTCATGAGACAACAAGATGCTATTAAACAAAACCAAAAGACCAAAAAAATAGAAGAAAATGTAAAATACCTCATTAGTAAAACCATTGACCTTGAGAACAGATCAAGAAGGGACAACCTGAGAATTAAATGCCTTCCTGAAAACATTGAAGAGAAAAAACGCCTGGAATTAATATTACAGATTAGTGATGGAAAATTGTCCTAATATCACAGAAGCAGAGGGAAAAATAGTAATTAAAAGAATACATAAATCCCCTCTGGAAAGAGATCCAAAAATGAAAACACCAAGGAATGTTGTGGCCAAATTCAGATAAAAGAAAAAATCCCTGCAAGTAGCCAGAAAGAAATAATTTAAATACCAAGGAGCCACAGAAAGGATTACATAGGACCTGGTCACATCAACATTCACAGATTGAAGGTCCTGGAATAAGATATTCCAAAGTGCAAGGGAGCTTGGAATGCAGCCAATAATCCATTATCTGGTAAAGCTGAGCCGTCTCCTCCAGGGGAAAAGATGGACATTTAATGAAATGGGAGACTTTCAAAATTTCCTGATGAAAAGACCAGAACAAAACAGAAAAGTTGGACATCAAACAGGAGGATCAAGAGACACATTAAAAGGTTTAAACAAAAAGGGTAAAGAAAAAAACCTGAGGGCGGCTAGCTGGCATAGTGGATAAAGCACTGGCCTTGGAGTCGGGAGTACTTGCGTTTAAATCCGGTCTCAGTCACTTAATAATGACCTAGCTGTGTGGCCTTGGGCAAGCCACTTAACCCCATTTGCCTTGCAAAAGAAACCTAAAAAAAACAACAACTTGTTATCCAATAAGATGAAACTGGCTATATACCCACTTGGGAGAAAGAGTCTCATAACTTGAGAATTGTAACTCTGTTAGAGAGAATATACTTAGCCAGAAGTGACTAACACTCATAACTTTTCTGTGACTCGGATAGAATAATTTAAAAGCAATAACTCCTTAAAAAGGTGGACAGTAAGGAGATGGGAGGATGGAAGAGATTGAACGGGGTAGATTTCATTACATGTAGAGGTAAAAAAGACCTGTTGTAATTGAGGGAAAGAAAGGAGGAGATGAGAACCATCTGAATGTTCATCTCATCAGACTTGGCTTAAAGTTAACTCAGCAAAGTTAAGAAACTTATCTTACCTCTCAAGCATTAAAAGGGGAGGGGAGGGGGGGATAGAGGAGAAAATGGGGGACTAACAGAAGAAAGGGAAGAAGGGGAAAAGGGAAAGGGGAAAGAAAGGGGAGGGGTGATACAGAAAGGCAAATACATTAAAGGTGGCGCTATTCAGAAACAAAACACTGGAGAATATGTATAAAGGGGAAAAAGGGGGGAAAATACAAACAGAAGGAAGATAGTATGGAGGGTAACAGAGTTAGTAATTATAACTTTGAATGTGAATGGGATGAACTCTCCCTTAAAAGGTAAGTGAATAGCAGACTGGATTAAGAAACCAGTATCCTACAATATGCTAGTTACAAGAAATTCATTTGAAGCAGAGAGATACATATAGAGTAAAGGTAAAAGGTTGGAGCAAAATATATTTTGCTTCAGCTGAAGTGAAAAAAGCAAAGGTAGCAATCCTTATCTCAGACAAAGCAGCAGCAAAAAATAGATAGTGCTAAAAGAGATAAGGAAGGAAGTATATCTCCCAAAAGGTACCATAGACAATAAAGTAATTTCAATACTAAATATATATGCACCCAATGGGATAGCATACAAATTCTTAGAGGATGAGTTGAAAGAGCTACAGAAGACATAGACAGCAAAACTCTACTAGTGGGAGACCTCAACCTCCTGCTCTCAGAGTAAGATAAATCTAACCATAAAATAAACAAGAAGGAAGTTAAAGTGGTAAATAGATTGTTAGAAAACCTAGATATGATAGATATATGGAAGAAACTGAATGGGGATAGAAAGGAATATACTTTTTTTCTGCAGGACATGGCACTTACATAAAAATTGACCATGTACTAGGACATAAAAACCTAATGATCAATTGTAGAAAGGCAGAAATAGTGAATACATCTTTCCTCAGATCATAATACAATAAAAATCATATGTAATTTTGGGACAGTGAGATACAGACCCAGAACTAATTGGAAACTAAATAACCTCATTTTAAAGAATAGTGGATCTAGCAACAAATTATAGATAGAATTAATTATTTCATCCTAGATAATGACAATAATGAAACATACCAAAATGTATGGGATAGACTCAAGGCAGCTGTCAGGGGATATATTATATATTTAAATGAATAAATTAGAGAAAGAAGAAATCAATGAACTAAATTTTCAACTAAAAAATTAGAGAATGAACAAATTAAAAACCCCCATTTAAATACAAAATTAGAAATTCTAAAAATTAAAGGAGAAATTAATGAAATCAAAAGCAAGAAAAATATTGAATTGATAAAACCAAGTGCTGGTTTTATGAAAAAACCAATAAAATTGATAAACCTCTGGCTAATTTGATTTAAAAAATAAAGAAGAAAACCAAATTGCTAGTATCATGAATGAAAAATGTGAACTCACCAACAAGGGGGAGGAAATTAAAGTAATAATTCAGAATTATTTTGCCCAACTCTATACCGATGAATTTGATAATCTAAATGAAATGGACAAATATTTTAAAAATATAAGTTGCCCTGGTTAAATGAAGAGGAAATTACAAACCTAAATATCTGTATCTCAGAAAAAGAAATTCAAAAAGCCATTATTGAACTCCCTAAGACAAAATCTCCAGGGTCAGATGGATTCACAAGTGAATTCTACAAACATTTAAGGAACAATTGGTTCCAATTCTATATAAACTCTTTGGAAAAATAGGTGAAGACAGAACTCTGCCTAACTCTTCCTATGACACCAATATGGTGCTGATACCTAAACTAGGAAGAGTTAAAACAGGGGGAAAATTATAGACCTATCTCTCTGATGAATGTAGATAAAAACATCTTAAATAAAATCTGTGCAAAATGATTACAGGTTATCACTAGTACAATACACTATGACCAAGTAAGATTTATCCCAGGAATGCAGGGTTGGTTCAATATTAGGAAAATATTACTATAATTAATTATATCAATAACAAAACTATCAGAAATCATGTGATCATATCAATAGATGCTGAAAAAGCTTTTGACAAAATACAGCTCCCATTCCTACTAAAAGCACTAGAGAGTGTAGGAATAAATGGATTGTTCCTCAGAATAATAGGTAGTATCTTCTGAAACCATGAACAAGCATTATATACAACTAGGATAGGCTAGAGGCATTCCCAGTAAGATCAGGGGTGAAGCAAGTATGCCCACTATCACCACTACTATTCTATATCATATTAAAAATGTTAGTTTCAGCAATAAGAGAAGAAAAAGAAATGGAAGGAATTAGAATTGGGAAGGAAGAGACAAAACCCTCTCTCTTTGCAGATGACATGATGGTATACCTAGAGAATCCCCACAAATTATCTAAAAACCTACTATAAAGAAATAGGAACTTTAGCAAAGTAGCAAGTATAAGATAAACCCCCATAAATCCTCAACATTTCTATATATGATTAAGAAGATACAGCAAAAAGAGCTAGAAAGAAAAATCCCATTCAAAGTAACCTCAGGGGGGCAGCTAGGTGGCACAGTGGATAGAGCACCAGCCCTGGAGTCGGGAGTACCTGGGTTCAAATCTGGTCTCAGACACTTAATAATTACCTAGCTGTGTGGCTTTGGGCAAGCCACTTAACCCCATTGCCTTGCAAAAACCTAAAAAAAAAAAACCAAAGTAACCTCAGACAATATAAAATATCTGGGAGTCTACCTGCCAAGGCAGACTCAACAACTTTTTGAAAACAATTACAAAACACTTTTCCCACAAATAAAATCAGATTTAAATAACTGAGCAAATATCAACTGCTCATGGATGGGTAAAGCTAATATAATAAAAATTACAATTCTACCAAAACTAAATTACTTATTTAGTGCCCTACCAATCAAAATTCCAAAAAATTACTTTAATGAGTTAGAAAGAGTTGTAAGTAAATTTATATGGAGAAATAAAAAGTCAAGAATTTCCTGGGATTCAATGAAAAAAGTGCAAAAGAAGGTGGCTCAGCCTTATCAGATCTAAAATTTTATTATAAAGCATCAGTCATCAAACTGTCTGGTATTGCTAAGAAATAGAGTCGTGGATCAGTGGAATTGACTAGGTGCAATAGTAGGAAATGATTATCATAATCTGCTGTTTGATAGACCCAAAGAGTTCAGCTATTAAGATAAAAACTCTCTCTTTGATAAAAACAACTTTTGGGAAAATTGGAAGTTAGTATGGAAGAAATTTAGATTAAACCAACACCTTATACCCTATACCAAGATAAGATCAAACTGAATACAGGATTTAGACATAAAAGACAATATTACAAGAAAACTAGAAGACCAAGGAGCAGTTTACCTGTCAGATCTATGAAAAGGGAAGCAATTTTTGACCAAGGAAGAGATGGAGAACATCATTAAAAACAAACTAGAGCATTTTGATTATATTAAATTAAAAAGCTTTTACACAGACAAAACCACTGTAACCAAGATAAAAATAAATGTACTAAATTGGGAAACAAGTTTTACAACTAATATTTCTGACAAAGGACTCATTTCTAAAATATACAGAGAACTGAGTCAAATTTTCAAACAAAACCAAGTCATTTCCCCAGTTGACAAATGGTCAATGTATATGCAAAGGTAATTTACAGCTGAGGAAATCAAAGCAATCCATAGTCATATGAAAAATTGCTCTAAATCATTACTTATTAGAGAAATGTAAATTAAAGCATCTCTGAGGTACCACCTCACACCTCTCAGACTGGCCAATATGAGCAGAAAGGATAATCATCAGTATTAGAAGGGATGTGGGAAATCTGGGACACTAATTCATTGTTGGTGGAGCTGTGAACTCATCCAACCTTTTGGGAGATCAATTTTGTATTATACCCAAAGGGCAATAAAAATGTGCATACCCTTTGACCCAGCAATATCACTATTGGGTCTATAACCTGAAGAGATGATTTAAAAGGGTAAAAACATCACTTGTACAAAAATATTCATAGCAGCCCTGTTTGTGGTGGCAAAAATATTGAAAATTAAGTGAATGTCCCTCAATTGGGGAATGGCTTAGCAAACTGTAGTATCTATCTATCTATCTATCTATCTATCTATCTATCTATCTATCTACACACACACACACACACACACACACACACACACACACACACACACACATATATATATATATATATATATATATATATATATATATATATATATGTCATGGAACACTATTGTTTCATTAGAAACCAGGAGGGATGGGAATTCAGGGAAGCCTGGAGGGATTTGCATTAACTGAGTCTGGGTGATTTTACAAAAAAAAATAGAACAAGCTCTAGAGCAATCAATCAACTAATCATTCTACTGTCATATTTCACTTTTTTTGGTAAAATAACTCCTATAGGTTCAAGCTTCCTTTACTCAGATTTCTTCTTTACTTTTTTATCTATGAGCTAGAGAATGACAAGTGAAAAGATACATAATGTTGAGGATAGCAATTGAAATTATTCCTCCTCAATTCCTAAACCCATTATTTATCTCAATGGAATTTCATGGAAACCATTTACTCTAACCTTGTGACTGACAGTAGCGGTGCTGTTATAAAATGAGAAGTGAACAACTCTTTGTATGAGTTTTGTTCTTATGAATTAAATGGCCTCTGGTAGTTGGAAGGAGTTTAAAACCACCAGATGAAAGAGACAATCACAATATTCTGATTACATTTCACAAATCAAGTTGTGGTCCCTTTACAGACTGAATAAATCAGAGAAGAAGAAAAAATATATATCTTCTCTCCTTATAACTTACTTGAGGTTTTCTTAAATTAAGCACTTTGGTTCCTCTGCTGAATTTTTTTTTCTTTTGCATGACAGGAAAGATTTATCCCACTGTAGCATTCATTCTGTAATCAATTAGTTTTAATGAGTTAACTTAATTGTCAATGATATAAATGAAGATTATAACTAATTTAAGGCAGTATTCTTTACTACCATATAAATTAGCAATGAGAGAAACTAAAAGAACTATGGTTCTCATTAAGGAAGATCTGTTTTTGACCAGAGAAATTCAGATGTGTGTGTGTGTGTGTGTGTGTGTGTATATATATATATATATGTATATATACATATATATTTATAAATATATATAGATATGTATATAATATATAAATATATGTATATAGATATGTCTATATACATACACACATACACACATATATAATTGATAAATTTATATATTTATTGAATTGAACTGAATTGAAGCCAAAAACATTTAAAAGATAAGAGAATGTATTAAAGCCATATGGGAAGTATAAAAAGCCCCCCCAAAATCCATGAAACAAAACAAACAAACAAAACACACAAACTAAATCCTAACTGTACAATCTTCTAACCAGGAAACCAAATGCATCCATGTGTGAATGACTGTAGATGATTATTTGACTTCCCTCATGAATTCCCGTACAACACAGCCATACATGTGCATGTGTTCACATGCAGAAGTGAATAGCAGCAACTATATTCAGTGTAGTCTTATATTTTGCTATAATTGCTTTGATTGAAGTCAAGAGAATTGTACTGAACTTCCTTTTCTGGTCAAGGAAGAGAAATTAAAACTGGTATTGTTTAGGATTATTATTGATTGCGAAACAGTTCCTCCACTTTTCATTGAATGTTCCAAGATTGTGTAGAGTTGGCCTTGGGTTCTCAAGAGTCCTGCAGTTTGAATTTAAGTTCTCTGAATTCCAACTCCCTTGCCAAGATTTCAAATACATGTAGGTCATTTAAGAGCATGTGCGTTCAGTCTGGAGAAGTCAATCAACAGAACGTTAGCAAGAGTTATACTATTTGTTCCACAGCTTTATCTTTTAAGAAGGGGGAAGATCAAATGTTAAAGTTAGAGAAAAAAAGAATCCATATAAATGTAATCACAGAGAGGAAAATCGAGAAGTAGGAGAGGAAGATGAAAGAGAATAAGGAAAGGAAGAACAGGGAAATGTGAAGGAGAGAAATCGAACAAGGTAGAGAAAGAAGGTTGATAACACAAATGAACAGTTCTGTGGAACTTCACATATATTATTACCTCATTTGATTCTTATAAAAATCCTGTAAGTTTATTTTTCCAATTTTGTAGAAGAGGAGACTGAGGTGCGGAGAGGTTGAGTGACTTACTCATAAAGGTCAGAAAACTTCTAAGCATATAAGGAAGCCTTCAAATTCTTTTCCTTCTACACCTCTCACTGGATGTTTTTTTCCAGGGCCTTGTCTAGTTCCCTCAGGTGAGAAAGGATAAGGAAGAAAAATAAGGAAAAAAAGACAAAAGTAAGATATCTTACATTAGAAATAGTTCAAACATTGGAGTATAGGGTATGTTCAAGGAAGACTTACCTGTGACGTGAGGGCTGCTGAATCTTTTTAGAGCTCTTTTCCACCTTTGGCAACTACCCGATTAACTCAACTTTCACCTGTTGCTCCAGGAATCTGTAGCAGGCACAGTGGTCACACCCTTGTAAGCCATTTTGACAAATAAGTAAAACTAAAATGAGGGTAACCAGTGGGCCTGGAATCCTTTGTTAAGTGGTATCTAGCCCAAGCATTTGAATATTGCCCCAGCTGATATGAGAACAATTTGCACCCAAGGTCTTGAAGGTTGATGAAGAAGGCTCTGGGAAGAATTTAGAGTTTGATCTTACACTGAGGATGCCAAGGTCACCCTGAGCTATAACTAGTCATCTTGATTTTTGTCTTGTCACGGATGACTCTGGAGAGTGATGCTCACAACTTATTCAACTCTGCCTCACTTAAATTCAGTTATGGGCCCATCAAATTACATCACCCAAGGGATTTTACCATTTTTACCTATCTCACGTTCCTGTGGCAACAGGGAAGTGACGAACTTTGTTGTTGCTTAACCTTAATTCTCAGAGAGGATCATGACATCAGGGATGTGATGCCATGACATGCAAGTGGATTGGATTTAGTGAGGGAGTGCTGTTCAGTTTCTCTAGCCCTATTTTCTCCTCTGCAGTGATTTAGGTAGATCAGGATAACTGGAGAAGGCTTTCAGAGACCTTGACCTTTTAAAACTAGGATCTTTAACGAAGGGATAAAACAGCAGGTGTGAATATTTGGGGAGCTGTAGTCACAACCCTGCACAGACACAGACCAGGCCATAATATTGTCTTCTCACTGGATGCAGAAGGAATATTTGGCAGCTCCCGGGGTGTCTGAGCAGTCTTTGCAATCTCATCTTATAATCAAAAAAACAGGAAAAAATAGACAAAAAACTTCTGCAAAGATGATTACACTCAGCGATAGTACATGAAAGAGGGGCACACTTATGCCAATTGGAAATCCAATAGACCTGAAAGACAAGCAGCTCTTGGCATGAGAGAACTCATCAGGTATAACACCCAGATTGTAGTCCTGAATTAAAAAGGTTAGCAAGTGAAGTCAAAGCTGTTTGTGTGTATGTGTGTGTGTGTGTGTGTGTGTGTGTGTGTGTGTATTTTTTTCTGAGTGGCTGAAGGGAAGGAGAATATCATGAAGTTGACATAGGTTTTGCAATGAAAACATGTAGCCAACAAGTTTTTATGTTACCAAAAGAAGTGAATGATAAACTGATGGCAATGTGATTGCCATTTGCAGGAAAGCATCATGCCACCATCATCAATGTATATGCACCCACCATGATAAACTGTGAGGCCTGAAGACTCTCATCATCAGGCTGCTGAAAGAGGAGAGTTTGATAATTCTCTTCAACTTTAATGCCAGAGTTGGCACAGACTCTCATGTATGGAAGGAGATACTTGGGAGGAATGGAGTCAGAAACAATAGTAATGATCCCATACTATCGAAGACATGTCTCATGACCTTCTAATAAATGACACTGCCTTAGATTTACCTAATAAATCTTTGCGAATTCACCCTCAGAGCAATGGTTGGCATTTAATAAACTATATCATTGTAAGGAGAAGAGATAGGATGTGACAACGACAAAAGTATACTACAGTGCTGGACTGATCATAGATGTTTCCTGTCCAAATTAAACATTCACATTCAACAAATATGGTGACCCCAAGGCAAAAGATGGCTCACAGAATATTGAGTGTTAGTGAATTAGAGTGCCTTTCCATATGTGAATGGTTTTTGTTAACTTGGAGGGAAAATTTTGGGGAACAATGCAACAGAAAAAGGAGTGGACAGCTTTCAGTAATTTGGTGAACAGAACTGCATTTACTCATCTAGGGCTGTACTCTTACAAACATCAAGGTTGGGGTGATGAAAATGATTGTGAAATTTGGAAGCCAATAACTGAAAAATGAGAACTCTACAGGCTTTACCAGCAGGATACGTCATTCATCTCTAAGAAGGCAGTATTTAACAACAACAAAAGTTAAGTGCAAGCAAAGCTTGGAGAGATGCAGAATTATTCTTGGCTCATTAAGAAGGCAGATAAAATTTATAGTTCTGCCAAGCATTCACTAACAATTCAACATACTTTGTGATGCCCTGAAGGCTCTATATGGGACAATGGTATATATGCTGATGGAACCACATTTATGATCCTGGAGACATAGACTGAACATTCCATAGTGTTCTCAAAAGATCATCATTCAATGCAAGATTCATTGATTATATATCACAATTTGAAAGCAATCCCTCTCCAGTCAAATTTCCAACTGAGGTTTGAGTACCATTAGATTCCTCTTTTGTGGCAAAGTGCTGATTCTCTTCCAAATAAGACTAACAAGTCAGGGGGTGCACTGGTCATGTAAAGGCTAACCAAAATTTTCTGGGTTATATGACAAGTGAAGGTTATGCTCCAGAGGATCAAAGTTGTCTCCATTGTCCATCTCTATAAAGGTAAATTAAATTGATTATCATATGATTATCTTGGGGGGCGGGGGGGATGTTCCTCTATCTTGGCTTCCTCTATCTTGCTACCCCAGCAAGATTCTTGACAGAATTCTCCTTAATAGACTGATTCTTCATTTGGAATATAATCATCTGCCAAGAGTCAGTGTGGTTTCCAAGGGTTAAGGAATAGTTGATATAGTGTTTACTTCCTAACAACTATAGAATAAATGCTGGGAGAAGACCAGGGGTCTATACATAATGTTTGCTAATCTGGCCAAGGCATTTAATACTGTTAGTCATGAGCTTTTATGGAAAATTGTCAAGTTTTGGTTTACCTGGAAAGGTTCACCACTATTATATATCATTTTGATGACAGCATTGATGGCCTTGAATTCTGAATAATCAATGATGCTCTGGTGTCTTAGTCACCAACAGAATGAAGCAAGGCTTGTTCCCCAACTTTTTAGTATGATATTTTCAGCAATGTTGTCAGATGCCTTCAATGAGGGCAAAGATGGCATCAAGGTCAACTACCACATTAATAATATACTAAATTAAAAAGGATACAAGTCAAGACTAAAGTGGAGGAACAGTTGGTGTGTGAATTTTTTGCTCTCAAATGATTATGCATGTAATGCAACTTCTGAAACCAAGACACACACACACACACACACACACACACACACACACACACACACACACACAAATTTTGGCCCAATAATTAACAATAAGAAAACACAGGTTCTTGTCCAGTCAGCATTGCATCATTCATAGGTAGAACCATCATTTTCAGGAAATGGAGAAGTTGTGAATGCTGTGGATATTAAGTTTTACTTCTCTTTGCAGTATACTTTCCAGAGATGTGCACATTTTTAAGAGGTTTTAGGGATTTTTAGGCAGAGTTAAATGACTTGCCCAAGGCCACACAGCTAGGTATTTATTAAGTGTCTGAGGTCAGATTTGAACTCAGGGACTCCTGACTGCAGGGCTGGTGCTTTATTCACTGCAGCACCTAGTCACCCTGATGTGCACATTGTTAATGAGATTTTTGCATGCATTTACAGATCTAGTTCAGTGTTTGGGAGTCTTCAAAGGAAAGTTTGGGAAGAAGAAATATTAGACTAGCCACCAAGGTCTACAGAACCTTTGTACTGACTATGTTCATGGATGCCTATGCAACCTGGACAGTCTACCAATGTCATTCCAGGAAAATGAACTGCTTCCATTTAAATTGTCTTAAGAGGATTCTGAAGATCATCTGCATAGTTAAGGTACCAGTCACTGAAGTCCTTTCTCAAGATAAACTGCCATGCATTTAAGCTTAGCTGCAGAGACTGTAGATCCAAAAGGCTGATCATATTGTTCAAATGTCAAATATTTGTTTGTTTAAAAGACTATTTTATGGAGAGCATCCATAAGGACAGCACTCACATGGAGGTCAAAAGAAGCAACAAAAGGATACTCTCAAGGTCTCTCTGATGAACTTTGGTATTGATTACATGAAATGGGAGACACCAGTATAGGACCACACAATATGGTGTGCTCTCTTCAAAGAATATGCTTGCTTCATGAGGAAAGAAGAATTGCAGTAGCACGAAAGAAAGATGAGATATACAAATTTAAAGCCATCTGTACTCCAAATGTCCATATGGAATATTTTTGCCCAACTTGTGATAGAGTGTTCTGAGCTCCTATTGATCTGATCAACCGTAGTCAGACACACTGTACTTTGACTCCAAAATAATGGTACCATTTTGGTCTTCTATGAGACCAAAGACAACAAACAATCAGTTGGATTCTTTCTCCATTGTACTGCCTACCTGTGTCAGGTGAGAGAGAAAAGAATCAGGAAGGATAGAGAAAGAGAGAAAAGTATGACATTTTGAATGATAAATAGTTCAATGAGTATTCCCCCACCAAAACCCCCCCAATAAATATGAGGAAAATGAAAATTATTTGAAAACATACAAAAATTTCTGGGATAGGGGGCAGCTAGGTGGCACAGCAGATAAAGCACTGGCCCTGGAGTCAGGAGTACCTGGGTTCAAATCCTGTCTCAGACACTTAATAATTACCTAGCCATGTGGCCTTGGATAAGCCACTTCACCCCCTTTGCCTTGCAAAAAAAATTTCTGGGATGCATCTATGGAAGAATTAATTCATAAGAATTTAATAAATGCCTATTATATGTCAGTCAATACACCAGGAATAAGGAATAAAAAGCCAAAAACCAAGCTGCTTTTGTCCTCAAATCATTAGTATTTTAAGAAAAGGTATTACATGTAAGTACGTAACATAAAAGTTGATGCAAGGTCACATTGGGGAAGAAAAGGTCCCTAGAAATAGTGTGATGTAGAAAGTGAGAGAGACTTGAACTGAATCTCAAAGGAAATCATAGATTTCAAGAGATGGAGGGTGAAGATGACTGCAAATATGAGAGAGAGAGCTAACAAAAAGACATGGAAATGGGAGAGAAATGACGGGAAATTTAGTTTATCTGGATGATGGGATAAGGAGAGAGGGGGCTGACATTCACATTAAGCTTTAAGGACAGATAAATTTACATTTGCTCTTATTAGCAACAGGGTAACATTGAAGTTTGTTGAATCAGGGAGTGACAGGGTCAGAACCTATGTATTTGGAAAATGGACTGATGTGGGAAGAGACAATGCAGGGTCTTTTTATTGTAGACGAATGCTGAAGAGAGAGACTATGACAGAAAGCATCTGAGTAAAAGAAGGGAACATATCCAAGCACTGTTATGAAGATAAAAATAACATTAGAGAAAAGAAAATATACATGAATAAAATAAGAAAAAAGAATTTCAATGAATTAAATCTACTCTTAAAAATGGAAAATCAACAAGTTGGCAAACCTAAAAATAAGTTCAAAAGAAAGTCTGACCAGGTAGGAAAAATGCAATTAATCAGTCAACAAGCTTTATTAAGTGCCTACTGCATACAGGCCCTATTTGAAACCTGGCAATACAAGCCTGAAGGAGCCCCCACCCAGAAGAGCTCAAGTTCACCCTTACATTTATACAAAATGACGAATGCTAATATTAAATGGAAGACCTGAAGACCTCCACAGGTTGGGACTCAAGAGCAAAGTATCAGAGAAGGGAGCTCGAGCATTGTGCTGGAAAAATATTCAGAAAGCCATGTGGGACAAGGGTCTGCTAAGTCTGGAAAGGAAGGGTAGGACTAGGCTATATAGGACTCAGTATACTAGCAAATGCGCAAAGAAATTAATTGATGGAATAACTTCAGCCAAATAGAAGGAAACAATACTCACTCATTTTTAGTTGTGTTACAAGGCATGATTACAGTCTATGAAGAGGGAAGGCTATAATTGCAACTGAAAGTGACATCAAATCAAAACAAAGCCAAAAAAGTTAAAAACTAAAAATAGCCATGTGTGTTAAGCTCCTGCCCCACTTGATTGTATTCCTTTTCTATGATTTATTGTGTTCTTTGGCTTTGCCAATGAAGAAAGGTATACTAAAGGCACACTCAATAACACAGATGCAGAAAATTGTGAAGTACAAGATTTGTCTCTGACCAATTTCCCTGATATTTTTGATCCAATGCCAGAATCATGGGATCATAGATTTTTGAGTTGGAAAGGCTCTCAGAGGTCACGTAAACCCAATCTTTCATATTAGGAAGCTGAGTCCCAGAGAAAATGTCTAATTTGCTCAGTCACACAGATAGCAAGCAGCAGAAGTATGGATTGACCCCATTTTCCTGACCCCACACCTAGAGTCTTTATTTTTTTTTTCATTATACTATGCAGCCTTCTCTTTAACCCTATGAGCGTTGCATACACAATTTTTATAATGGCAGTGATTTATTTTTGTGAAAGGATGATTTGAAATTGCCAAGGTAAAAGGAGGAGGGGAATTTAATTGATTATAAACCCCATAGGTACTTCAAAAAGAAAGGGCAAACAAAAAACAACTGTAAGTCCAACAACGCTTTTAGTCTATTGATATGTTCTCAGATTAAACACAGTTCATGAAGCAGGAAACATTGCTGAAGAATAAAATGTGAGAAAAGACAGTTATTCACAATGTAAGATGTGAATGTTTTGTAAAATAAGTGACAGAATTTTATTCATCCTCTTGTTCCTTCCAATGTCTTCAGAACCATTATGGTTTGAAGCTCATATGTCAAGGCAAGGAAATCATGTTGAAGACCTTATCATCCTTGGTGAGAACAGAATCTTCAGTTTTTCCAAAAGTCAAAAGAAATTATGGGCAATAGCATCATATTTCCTATAAAGTGGAAACTCTGTGAGGGGAGAGAAACTGTGTCTTATTTAAATGATATCTCTTCTCACTAATCCCTTACCTAGGATAGAGCAAACAGGGCTTTTCCTTATGGCATCAAGATTCAGAGGAACACCAATAGTCTTTTCAGCCTTCTAGTAGCATAGAGACAACAGATGTTAACACCCAGTTAGCAAGGAAAATTATTTAAAATGAGACATTATCACATAGTATCTGGTGTGATTCATTTCCCAAACCCAAGGGGAAACTAGACCCCATAAGACTTCCTTTCTAGCTCAGCCCCACCTCGTTGTCTCATCCAGCAACTGCCCCACAACTAATCTTTCTAATGAATTGAGAATACCAATTGGGTTTTGTATCCCTGCTCCTGGATAATAAACTTCCTAGCTCTGGTTATTTGTTTCTCTTTTATAGTGAAACACAGTGCTTTGCAAATTTGCAAAGCTTATAACATTGCTATTGACTTTTTCATTTCTGCCCCCAATCTTCTGAATGTGATTTGAATGTCTGCCATAGTGCTTTGAGGTAAGCCAGTTTCCTTTGCTGCCTCCTTCTAGAATCCTAACCATAAGAATGCAAGTTAGTTTTGATCATTCTAACCTCCTTGGAGCCAAGGAACATATAGGAATGTATTCATTTTGTGGATATACTTAAATTTTTATGGGTTGGTTTCACATTTATTTTCATTTATATTCATCCTATGCCCAACAATGAGAGGTTTCATAATGAAATAACCATGTCATGAATATCCATATGAAAATAAAGTCCTTATATACTTTCTTCTGAACTACATGGCATTTACACAAAAATTGACCATGTACTAGGGCATAAAAACTTTATAATCAAATGCAGAAAGACAGAAATAGTGAATACATCTTTCTCAGATCATAATGCAATCAAAATCACATGCAATAATGGGCCATGGAGAGATAGACCTAAAACCAATTGGAAATTAAATAACCTCATTTTAAAGAATGAGTGGATCAAACAACAAATTATAGAAATAATTAATGATTTCATCCTAGATAATGACAATAACAAGACAATATGCTAAAACTGATGGGATACAGCCAAGGCAGTTGTCAGGGGATATATTATATCTTTAAATTCTTACATGAATAAATTGGAGAAAGGGGAAATCAATAAACTAAACTTGCAACTAAAAAAATTAGAGAAAGAACAAATTTTAAAAATCCCAATTAAATACCAGATTAGAAATTCTAAAAATTAAAGGAGAAATTAACAAAATTGAAGGCAAAAACCTATTGAACTAACAAATAAAACCAAGAGTTCTCTTTGTTAAAAAAAAACCCAATAAAATTGATAAACCTCTGGTTAATTTAATTAAACAAAAAGAAGAAAAAAAGAAAAAAAAAGAAATAAAAAGAAAAAAAGAAAAAACCTAAATTGCTAGCATCATAAATGAAAAAAGGTGAACTCACCACCTATGAGGAGAAAATTAAAGTAATAATTTGGAATTCTTTTGCTGAGCTCCATGCCAATAAATTTGATAATCTAAGTGAAATGAATGAATATTTACTAAAACATAAGTTTCCCAGGTTAAATGAAGAAGAAATCAAATACCTAAATAACCCAATTTCAGAAAAAGAAATTCAACAAGCCAACATTGAACTCCCTAAGAAAAAAATCTCCAGGGCCAGATGGATTCACAAGTGAATTCTAGCACACATTTAAGGAACACTTGGTTGCAATTCTATATAAACTTTTTGGAAAAATAGTGAAGACGGAACTCTGCCTAACTCTTTCTATGACACCAATATGGTGCTGATACCTAAACCAGGAAGAGTTAAAACAGAGAAAGAAAATTATAGCCCTATCTCCTTGATGAATGTAGATGCAAAAATCTTATATAAAATCTGAGCAAAATGACTACAAGTTATCACTAAGATAATACATTATGACCAAGTAGGATTTATCCCAGGAATGCAGGGTTGGTTCAATATTAAGAAAACTATTAGTATAATTAATTATATCAATAACAAACCTATCCTGTAATTATCTCAATCGATGCTGAAAAAGCTTTTGAAAAAATACAGCACCCATTCCTACTAAAAATATTAGAGTGTAGGAATAAATGGACTGTTCCTTAAAATGATTAGCAGTATCTATCTGAAACCACCAACAAGCATTATGTGCAATGGGGATAAGCCAGAGGCATTCCCAATAAGATCAGAAGTGAAACAAGGATGCCCATTATCACCACTAATATTCAATATTGTTCTAGAAATGTTAGCTTCAGAAACAAGAGAAGAAAAAGAAATTGAAGGAGTTAGAATTGGAAAGGAAGAAACAAAACTCACCTTTTGAGAAACTCTATGAAAACAAGTATAAAAAACTACTTACATAAATAAAATCAGATTTAAATAACTGGCCTAATATCAACTGCTCATGATAGGCCGAGCTAATATAATAAAAAATGACAATTCTACCTAAATTCAACTACTTATCTAGTGCCCTACCGATCAGATTTCCAAAAAAATTACTTTATTGAGCTAGAAACAATTCATAAGGAAATTAATAAAGAGAAATAAAAAGTCAAGAATTTCCAGGTATTTAGGGTACAAAAGAGATAGTAGGAAATGATTATAGTAATCTGCTGTTTGATAAACTCAAAGAGTTCAGCTTCTGGGATAAAACCTCTCTCTTCAATAAAACCTGTTAGGAAAATTGAAAGTTAGTATGGCAGAAACTTGGATTAGTACATCTCACACACTATATCAAGATAAGATCAAACTGGATACAGGATTTAGACTTAAAAGACAATATTCTAAGCAAACTAGAAGATCAAGGAATAATTTACCTGTCAGATCTATGGGAAGGGAAGCAGTTTATGACCAAGGAAGAGATGGAGAACATCATTAAAAACAAACTAGTAATTTTGATTATATTAAATTAAAAAGTTTTTTTTAACAGAAAACAACGCTGTAACCAAAATCAAAAGAAATGTAGTAAATTGAGAAATAATTTTTACAACTAGTATTTCTGAAAAAGGACTCATTTCTAAAATATATAGAGAGAGAACTAAGTCAAATTTAAAGAAAAACAAGCCATTCCCCAATTGACAAATGGTCAAAGGATATGCAGAGACAATTTACAGATGAGGGATATGAAAAATTGCTCTAAATCGCTACTTATTAAAGAAATGAAAATTAAAACATCTCTGAGTTACCACCTCACACATCTCAGACTGGCCAATATGACCAAAAAAGACAATGATCAATGTTGGGAGGGATGTGGGAAATCTGGGACACTAATTCATTGTTGGTGAAGCTGTGAACTCACCCAACATTTCTGGAGAGCAATATGGAATTGTGTCCAAATGTCAATAAAAATGTCTGTAATCATTGATCCTGCAATGCCACTACTGGGTCTATACCCTGAAGAGATTGTGAGAAAGTGTAAAAATATCACTTATACAAAAATATTTATAGTAGCCCTGTTTGTGATAGCAAAGAATTGGAAATTGTGTGAATGTCCATCAATTGGGGAGTGGCTGAACAAATGATATGGAACACTATTGCTCTATTAGAAACCAGGAGTGATGGGAATTCAGAGAAGTCTGGAAGGATTTGCATGAATTGATGCTGAGTGAGATGAGCAGAACCAGCAGAACATTGTGCACTCTAACAGTAACATGGGAGTGATGATCAGCCTTAATGGACTTGCTCATTCCATCAATGCAACAATCAGGGAAAATCTTGGTGTATCTGCGATGAAGAATACCATCTGTATCCAGAGAAAAAATTGCTGAGTTTGAACAAAGACTAAAGAGTGTTACCTTTAATTTTTTTTAAAAAATTATCTTATTATGTAATCTTGCTATCTCTTACATTTTGTTTTGTCCTTAAGGATATGATTTCTCTCCCAACACATTCAATTTTGATCAATGTATGGCATGGAAATAATGTAAAGACTATCAGACTGCCTTCTGTGGGGGTGGGGGGATGGAAGCAAATTAGGGGAAAAAATATAAAATTAAAAAATTAAATTAAAAAAATATGCTCATGGAACAAAAAGAAAATAAAGTCCTCACCAGTAACTGCTTTTCATCCGTACAATTCATCTTTCACATCTTTGTTAGATAAATCTTTGCAAGAAATCTTTCAAGAAAGTATAAGATTCAAGTATAAGATTCAAGCGAAGCATAGAAGAGTGTGGCTGGAAAGGCTAATTGTGAGGGATTTAATGATATTGAACTATGATCATTCTTGCATGGGAAGAGGAGATTGAAAACATATAAATCTTTTCATTTATAAGAGCAGTTAGAAGGAGCACATATAGACAAGGCACAGTAGGGAGTTGAATATAATGGTATAATATAAAAATGGAGTCAATGATGAACAAAGAATGTACTGAGTGAAAGGGAAAGGAGAAGTAGAGTGGGCTAAGATATGTCATGTAAAAGAGTCAAGAAAAAACTTTTGCAGTAGAGTGAAGGGGGGCAGGTGAGGGGGAGTGAGTGAGTGAGACTTCATTCTCATCAGAAATGGCTCAGAGAGGAAATAACATGCATGCTCAGTAAAGTATAGAAATCTATTGTACACTAGATGGAAACTGAAAGGAAAGAGATGGGAGAAAGGAAATGGGGAGAGAATGGGGGGGGGCAGTGCAGATGATGGAAGAGAGCGAAGATCTAGAGGGAAGTTTGTGGAAGAAAGTAGCCAGATACAACTCACTTCTGAGGAGGGACAGGGTGATAAGAGAGAGAGAATAGAATAAATAGGTATGGGGAGGAATAGAATTGAGGGATCAATAGCAACTGTGGGAAAAAATATTGAAGTAACTTCTCTGATGGACTTATGAGACATCCCAGAGATAGAGCCGATGATACCTCAACACAGGCTTAAGTATATATTTTTTCTTTCTCTTTATTTCCTCTTGAAATTTCTCTGTATTTTGGGGGGTAGAGGGAGGTTTATGTTTACTTTCATTACAAGACTATTGTAGTAATGTGAAAATAAATGAATAAATCATTAGCAAACACTTTTCAGTGTTCCCCGTTGCCAAGAAAATAAAAATTCAAATTCCTTATCTTAGCATTCAAGGTCTCTTTAAATTTGTTGACATCTATATGACATTTTTAGATCTATAGTCCATTTTACATAATTCTATAACAATCCTGTGCAATGAGTATAAGCATTAATTTATTCCTCTTTTACATATGAACAAAGTGAGGTTCAAAGAGATTGTCATATGTTCATAAGAAAGAAAGGTGGGATTAAAACCCAGCTCTTTCTTGGCTCTAAGATGCAATTCACCTATCATCCAGCTATAGCAAACAGATCAGAATTTGTAGCCAGCTTACTTTTCTTGTGATTCTATATATATTACTTCATATGATTTAACAAATTATGGCATGTGAATATGTGGGGATATTCTCATAGTGGAAGAAATGGCAAAATATTTTTATTTATACAAATCCATATAGATTTTATGAACTGATGCAAAGTGAAGTGAACAGAACAAGTTAAACAATTTATAGAACAATAGAAACATCAAGGGGAAATAACCTTTAGAAACTTGAGAACACTGTAATGATCAATCTCTATTACACATTTCTGATGATAAATTATATTTTGTATGTCTTAGGAAAAAAGTTGATTGGTCTTGAGGTAAAGAATGAGGCAAACATTTTCATACATGACCAAATGTGGATTTGTGTTTGATATTTTTTTGCTACGAACAAGGGATTTTATTTTGAGTAGAGAAGGTTGTGAAGAAGAGTCAGGGTGAAAGAGATGCAAAAAATAAAAATAAAGTAATTAACATCAATGAAACATTTTAAAAATATATATAAGTATATACATGAGAGTGAAAAGTTTGGAATGGGACACAGAGAAGCAGAGCAGTGTGGGACTGATGGATTAAACTTTCTATATATTTTTTTAAAAGCCAAGCATGTATGTAAATAACAATATTTTGTTTATTTGTAAAATTATTTTTCTGTCCTTTATACATGGAAAGGCTCATGTTTGCTGTTGTTTTCAAGTTTAAAAATTAAAATAAAATATTAAATATATTAAAGAAAATTTAAATGAAATATGAATTTAATTTTGAATTATTTATGCATATAACTATATATATGCATTGTATATATCTGTCATATATTTCTATTTTCTGGAAGATAACTTTTGGCTGTATATATCAATACCAGTTTTAACAACATAGATACATCATAGCAGATCAGCCATAGTCTCTCCTATGTCCATGGCTCAATTACATAGCTATTCATTGTATAGAAAAAAATGGAGTCCATCTGTCCCAGGAAGAGTCTGCTGGCTTGTCCCAGAATAGGCAAGCAGGCCTCTTCATGTTCAGCTTTCCTTAATGGGAATCAAATCCAACTTTCACATTCCTGGGATAGTTAGTTTGGCACAAACCTCCAAAGGTTGTAATAACGTTATCCCTGGAGCTGAAAAATATAGGTCTTGAGGGACAGCTATAGCCAGGGTTGTCCTTTGTGGAGAATGCCATTCCTTTTCAGATCTGACCTAAATAAAGTATGTAGAAATGTAATAAAGACTTGGAATAACAGACAATTTTCATGTACTTTTTAACTTTCCTCTGGGAAGGAATAAGACTAGCAGTCTGAGAGGGAGTGGAGGCACTCCGGTTTTATTCTCTGCCCTGAAACTGAGACCCACTGTGATCTTGAAAATGAATATAATTTCAGTCATTCAAAAAGACCTTTTAGCATCTAGGGACAATTTGCTTATTTACTACCTAATGATAGCAACCAGGATTTTATTTCATGCTTTAAAAGTTAAGAAGGACTTTCCCCAGATTTTCACGTTTGACTCTTACAACAGTCTTATGCTATTATCCCCCAATTGCTGCCCAGCTTACTAATGGGAGAACCTTAGAATGTAATTAGCTTTTCTTTATTTTTAGTGGAAATTTCAGGAAAAGTCTCATTTCTCCTCCCCATCCTCATTTCATTTGGTTGCATGATTTCCTATCATGGCCATTAGATGCATATCTAGAATAATTAGAAGAGGTTCAATTTTATGGAACTCATTGTTAAAAAAAATATTATAACATGGCATAATGCAGGAACTTGGTATTATTGCACAGTTTGATTGGGTTTTCTTTTGGCTGCTAGCCATTATTCTCCTGGGTTCTCAGGACGTGGGGATTTGGCTTGAGGTTCCTAAGAGCTAAATGATAAAGTCACTCTGCTCATATAAACATAGAGCAATGAAAATTGATTGAGTCTTCCTTTTGGGATTTTAAAGTGACAAAGCATTCCCAAGATGTGACTATGACTAGAATACTTATCAATCAAAAGGTAGTGAGGTGAATTAAAATGCTCATGATCTACCTTGAATATGAAATGAAGATTTGTTGTGGAGCCAAACTCTTAACAAGCAGAAGCAAGGTCTCATCAATTTAGTTCAAGAGACTCCATTGTAACTATGACAAATTTGTTTTGATAAGTAATTCTCAAGGATCCCTGTATTTTGAATAAAACATTGGATTGGTAATTCAGAGACCTGAGTGTTAAATTTTGCTATGTTACCAGTGTTGCAGGAATCTAGGATTGCTCCTTTTAGCCCAGGGCCCAACACTATAGATTTGATAGTCAGTGTCCATAGGATGAATATAAGCTACTTTAGGACATCACACAATCACTTATCCTCAAACTCACCTCTCCACAAACTACCACTGAGAGACCAGACCATAGATGAACTATCTTGTTCCCCAACTATAATACTCTGAACTCCACCTGCCAAGGTTGCAACATAGGAAACTTGACTTTGCTATTGGCCCTGGCACTGACATCTCCTACAGATTCTGTCTTATCTTATCAGAGCAGGAATTCTTAGAGAACAATAAATTAATTAACCAACATTCTATGTGCTGTTTATTTGTTTTAATTGCTTAAAATAAAAAAGTGAGGCAAAAGACAGTTTCTTCTGTCAATAAAATTGCAATCCAAAGTGGAGATAAAATGTATATCTATATGTCTATCTCTATCTATCTATAGATAGATCTATCTATAGATAGATAGATATAGTGTGGTTATATATTTGCACTGAACTTAAGAAGGATTAAGGAAGGCCTCTTGAAGAAAGTTGGATTTTTTTTACAGGGGGAGGGGGACTTCAAGGAAGCTGGAGAAGTCATTAGTTGGAGTAGAGAAAGGAGAGCATCCCGGACACGGACACAGAGAGGCATCAGAGATCAGAGATAGATCCTCTTATTTGTGGAACAGCCAGGAGGTCAATGTCACTGGATTAAGAATAGATATACATATGAAGAAGATTGGCTAATTAATGAAGGACTTTGAAAGTTTAACAGAGTATTTTATATTATATCATCCAGGTAATAGGAATGATTGGAATTTATGGAGTAAGGGAGTGACATGATTGGACTTGGGAAAATCACTTAATTTCTGAAGTGAGGTTGGACTAACATGGAGAGAGATTTGTGATAGGCAGATCCAGCAGCAGCCCATTGCAATATAATCAGATAGGAGGAGAAGAGGCCTTTCACCAGGATAATGGTGGTATCAGAAGAGAGAAGCAGATGTTTAGGAGAGCTATTACAGTTTGGATATGTATGAATGTATAAAAGAGAGTGTAAAAGATAGGTTTTAAGCCTGAGGCCTGTGAAGATGGTTGTATCCTCTACAATAAGAAGATAGGAGAGTAAAAAGATTGGAGTTCTGTTTTATAAAGTAAACTGAGCTTAAGATATCTACTGAATATTCAGTTCAAGATGTCTAAAAGGAAATTGGGGAATATTTAGTGGCAATGATCTGGATGTGGTCAGATAGGTAGGAGGAAAACCTGGAGAGAGGAGAATCCTGAAAACCCAGAGAGAAGAGAAGCTCAAGAGGAGGGAGTGATCAATAGTGTCAAAAGGAATGAGGATGGAGAAAAGGCCACTGGATTTGACAACTGCGAGATCGTTAGTAACTATGGAGATACAAGGATAGATGTGGGATTATATGGTGCTAAGAAGAGAGTGAGAGGAGAGAAAGTGTTTGCCCTAGTGTAAATCGCCTTTTCAAAAGGACAAAAGGGCAGAAGAAATTTGGGACAATATTCAGCAGGAAGTGAAGCATGGAATTCAGCATGAAAGGACTGAGTGAGGGTTCCCCTCCTCCCAGGATGGGGAGACAGAGATTTGTTTGTAGGCAGTAGGGAATGAGCCAGTAGATAAGAAGAGACTGAAAATAAGTGAGAGAGGCAGATGCAGGGAGGGAGGGCAATTGGCTAGAGAAGAGAGGGTGGCATGGGGTCATTTGCAAAGGTAAAGGAGTGATTCTTGGCTAAGAATAAGGCCACTTTATCATGAGAGACAGGAGTAAAGGAGGAGAGAGGTGAAAGGCACCTAAGTGACAGGAAATAAGACTAAAGGAGCAGATAGGGACTAGTTTGCATTTCTATTTCTATTTCCATCCTTTGGCACACAGTAATCACTTAATACTTTCCCACTGAATCCATCCCAACCTCAATGTCCTCATTAGAAAACTGAAGGAGTTGGACTGGATTCTTTCCAAAGTTTGTCCTTGTTCTGATATTTATTGAATATGCATCAAAGGTCTTGACAGAGTGAATTGGATGTCTCTCCTGGAGTTTAGGCCACCAGATGTTTCTTCCATTGTCATTCCAAGCTCCATACCCCATTCTAGTGTGAGAACACTGCTCTTTATAGGACCCTGGAGAGGCAACCTGCCAGAACTGATCTAGGAGGAATCTGCTTGGTCTAGAAAACACTAACATGGAGTCATATCTCTGAATGAATCTTTAAAAATATTATCGTGTCACTTCCACTGTCCACTCAGAAATCTCTCCCTCTTTCCTCAGAATACAATAGAAAATATTCAGCCAAACATCTAATACAATCTGGACTTTATGTTCTATCTAGTCTCATTTCATAATAGCCCCTTATCATACTCTCCATTGCAGTCTAATTGGGGTTAGCTATTTGGGGGGGGGGAGAAAGCATTGCATTTCCTCCTGAATGCCTCAGCACAAACTGGTCCCCCATTTCTGAAATGTGTTCCTGTCTCCTGGTGATCATCTCCACATCCTTAGTTTCTTGATACCTTGTCTCACTGTCCACTCCCACAGGAGACCTTTCCACCCTTCTTTCTAATTGTTAGCTGGCTTTTCCCTTTAGATCACTCTGGACCTACTTAAAGTCCTAGAAATGTGTGAACCCAGAAGAGTGTTGGTATCCCCAGTTGATACCAGGATTGAGGAGATGCTTAGTATTACATGCAAATATATATTTATATGTGTCATGCATATTCAGATATGCTAATATGTGAATACATGTATGCATGTATGAAGGTAAAACATGCCAATATCTTTGTCAAGAAAAATCCCCAAATGGGATTTTCCAGCAAAAATCTCAAATGGGATCATGAAGCATTAGATAGAACTGAAAATGACTGATTATATAGTTTATCTTCTTTTGCTAGCTGCTTTTATTCCCCCCCCCCATTTTAGAGATGGGTGAACTGAGGCTTAAAGTCAAATGATTTGCCTCGGTTTGATAGAGTTTGTAAGTGTCATGGATCAAATTCAAATCCATGTCTTCTGGCCTTCAAAGCTAACATTCCAATGAACTATAAGACCTCCCCCAAAAGGCCTGAGACCACTGGTGTAGAGAGAGTACTGGACTTGGGGGAAGGATAACTTCAGTTTGATTCCTGCATCAAACATGTATTATTTGTGACCAAAAGTCACCTAACTTCTGTCTTTGGCATTTTTCTTATTTTTAAAATGGAGGCGATTGTCATACCACCTCCATCCCATTGTGGTTGAAGATCAAATGACATCATCTATGCCAATGCTTTTTGAATGGCACAATGTTAAGCAACTATCTTATTCTTGTGATTGTCTCTACCTCATATTTTCTGAAAGACACAAAGTTCTAGGACCTCAGAAATGGAACAGACTTTGGCCGTTATATTGTTCTAACTCTGTTTTACAGATGAGTAAATTAAGGCAAGATGGCAGACTGACATAGATGAGATTTGCAGCCATAGGGGGAAGAACCAAGGATCTTGGCTTTCTGGTACTCTTTCTATGAAGCCTAGCAGAATCTGCTGCCTCTTGCATGAAAGTTCATTTGGCAATTCTAATAATACTATTGATAGTCATAACAATAGCCAGCACAAATGTGGCATTTAAAGTTCATAGACTGCTTTGCATTTCTTATCTCATTTGATCCTCATAAAAATCCTACAAGATAGATTTTTTTTAACCATTGAAGAAAATGAGGAAAACAGAAAAAGATTTTCCTAGGGTAAGCAAGTGACAGTTAGCATCTGAAGAGAGACCTGAACTCGGGTCTTGCTCATTCCAAATCCAACACTCTGCTGTGTTTATTATGCTTGCAGCTTGTACTAAATCTACTCTGATTCATGAGAAAATGGAGGTAGAGGTTAAGTACTCAGAGTTTTCAACTGACTCCTTCTGAGAAACCACTTGTGGGCCAGGGCATAGGGTCCTCAAACATTTTGACTTTGAACAGCTGATCTTGCTGGCGGTCTTTGGCAGCTACACCACACTGTACCTGCCCTTCATGAATATCCCCTAATGAATTGGGCCTTTCAGCTAGTAAATACAGAATGTAAAGCAGAGCCAAAAAACAACCAACAGCCAGAACCAATAAAATAACAACCAAAGTATAAACAAAACTCTACGACCAGTGCCCACAAATCAAACTAAATTCTAAATTTAAAAATCATTTGACTTTTGATATCAGACCATTTATTAATTATAAATATGAAACATGATTTCAGGGCAAATAAGATGAAGCATCTAGAATGTATCTGTGTCTGTGTGTTTACACTCTGCCTGTGTGTGCGTGCATACACGTGTTTGTGCAATGTTAGTCATTTGCTGGAAAAGAGGAGGCTAATTGGATTCATCTGTTTCTCTCCTTGTGTCTCTTTGTCTCTGTCTCTCTCCCTCTCCTATCTCTTCTTCCCCTTCTCTCTCCTTCCTTCCTTCCCCTCTCCTGCTCTTTTTTCCCTTTGCCTTTTCTTCTCCCTCCTCCCTCCCCCTCTCCTTCTCTCTCCTTCCAACCTCACCCTCTCTCAAATGTCATTCTGTGCAGTCCATCTCTAAGACTCTACTGTTTCATGTTAGCTCATACGTAAAATATGACCACAGGATATAAGCCAGTATAAACGTCTGCAGTGAAATGGAATCAGAGTTCAACTTTAAGTTTGTTTTAACATGTTTATAATTTATATTTATTATTTACCAGAAAGAGGCAAATGGAGAGGACCAGCTACTTGATCCAAATTCACATGGTCAATTAGTGGGTATTTTATACAACTGGAAGGCAGATTGGATAAGTGAGTTGGTATGTTACTGATCTTAACAAAACCTCCTCTGAATTGAGTCAAGTTTTGAGTTGATCCTGAAGGCTGAGGAACATTGGATCTTGAGGTTAGGAGAAGGAAGCACTAATATATTACATTAAATGGAAGAACGGAACTTGAGGTTGAAGACTCCATTAAAAGGCCATTTTAAAGGATCTGATTTTGAACTGTTTGGGGATTTTATGTGGTCTTGATTTTCCAAACATGAAAACTAGCACCTTTCATTTTTGGGTCTCCTTTCCTGAATAGCCCCAAAGAATGAGGCCCCCAAACTTGTTTGATGGAATCTATAATATGAGACTTGAAAGAGAGCTCAAAGAAAAGGCATAATGGAGTAGATGATATAACTTTTTGTAGATGAGGAAACCCAAGACAGTCTTACTTTCTCAGTAACTTTTGGTTACTTTGGACTTTAGTTTCATCATCCATGGTGTCATTCCCTGACCTCAATTTTTACCCCATGGACCACTCAGATCCCATCATCTCTCTGATTCTCAGTTTCATCATCTGTAAAATGGAAATAATAAGGCTTATAGGAAAGTACAAAATTTCTGTGAGACCTAGGCAATGACTGCCAGATACTAAATGGTTAATTAATTATTATTGACTATTAACTGAGAGCATTAGAGAAATACATGGTTTTTTTCTTATGACTATTATTGTTATAAAATAATACAATTTAATCAACCTTTATTATGTGCCTATTAAGTTTCTGGATTACTGCACTGTTGTGGCCAAGCAGCTTGCATAGGTCAATGAAACTAGGAGCTATTATTTTCAATACTTGTTAGGGTTTTTTGGTTTTGTTCTTGTTTGTTTATTGTTGCTGTTGCTATGGTTATATGTCTTGTTGATTTGAATAAATCTCACCCAAAGAGTATTAGGGGCCTATTAGGAATAAAATATAAAGGTATTTTATCTCACTTCTTAGGATTTTTTTGGTTATTTTTTTGTTATTTCAAGCTAATTCAGCCACATTAGTATTTTTTATCTAGCTACTATGCACATGAAAAGAAAAGATAACACAATTTCATCTTCTATAGGAAGCTCTCTTCAATCCATTTTCATTCCAATGTTTTTCCTCTAGAAATTATTTCCTCTTTATCCTGTACATATCTCTCTTCATGTATACAAATATATATATATATATATGTATATATATACATATATATATATACATACATGTTGTCTCTTATTGGATTATAAACTCCTTGAGGGTAGGGACTGTCTTTTTGTCACTTTTTTGGATTCCCAGGGCTTAGAACAGTGTCTGGCACATAATAAACACTTTAAAATATTGATTAGTGATTTCATATGAAAGAAATATAATTATAATTTGTTGCTATTCAATTGTTTCAATCATGCCTGATTTTGCATGGTCCCATTTTGAAGTTTGTGTGATATACTGCAGTAATTTGCCATTTCTTTCCATAACTCTTTTTTACAGTGAGAAACTGAGGTAAATAGAGTGAAGTGACTTTTCTAGGGGTCACAAGTAACTAAGTGTCTGATTTTGGATTTGAACTCATGGAGATGAATCTTTCTGTTTCCAAGTGCAGTGCTCTATCTTCTGAGGCATCTAACTATCCCACGTTGGTATATTGGTAACCTAAATCAACAAATATTTTGGAAGCGCCTTCTCTGCATAAAATCATGAAGTTAGACCATGGCAAAAACTTCAGATAAAACATCTATTTTCTGAGCTATACTCTAAGTTGTTGTCTTTTGAGGCACATTGCCATATTCAAAAACTGAAGAAGTTGGGATGCAGTGGCCCAATGGCCTGGGTTCAAAGTCAGTTTGAAATCCTTACTAGTTGTGTGTGGTCCTGGGTAAGTCACTTAACATGTTTGCCTCATTTTCTTCTACTGTAAGAGGAGGTTATTAATAGTACTTTCCTCACAGGATTGTTGTGAGAATAATATTTATACCACACTTAGCAAAATGTCTGGCACCTGATAGATAGTAGATGAATGCTTATGCCCCTAATTCTGAAGTCCTATGCCAGTAATTTAGTCTAATGGAGTCAGGATCAGTTATGGCACTTAAGGATGAGCATTGCTAACGATAATGAGCACGTAACAAAAATAGCTACATTAGATTTCTTTTCCCTTCATGAAACTAAACAATTAAAGTGTTATAGTGAGATTAAGTCTTAGTACCTTAATGACCTAATAAGGAATAAATTTGTCAAATTGACATAACTGATTCCATTTTGTTTTAAGATTATTTTATTGAGTCATCTTGAGTTAGTTGTTTTCTTCTAATTCTTTTCTAAAGTTAATATCAGTATCTATGTGATAAGATGTGATAAACAACTTGGGGATTTTTAAACAAATGATAAAATCATATTTTATCAAGACTTCTCCATGGACAAACCACCAATGAAAGAATATTATACATAACTTAAAAGTAATTCTGAAGCAGACTATCTATCAAATGATATGCTAAACCAATTTATGGAATACCCCTAAGTTAAAAGTGTCAGCATCCACCTGAGACTGGTCCAACAGCCCGTTCCTAGAGTGTGATGAAGGCTGACTCTTGTGGTCTCCACACTTGAGATGTGAACTTTGTTGCTGCTCGTTAAATGTCTATTGAATAACTATTTGGTTAGCTGATTTCTTTTTGCTTTTCTTTGAATTTCCAGTGCTTAACACAGTTCTTGTTTGCAGTAAATGCTTAGTAAACTATATTGATTAATTGTCACAGTTGTAATCCCTCTCTCTACAACTTCCATTCATTGTTCCATATTCTGCATTGTGCAGGGAAAGCAGAAAAAGTCTAGGCCCTCTTCTACAGAAAAGCTCTTCAGATATGCAAAGATAGTTATGAAGATAGAAAAAATGAGAGCTATGTTTTAATCCCCCAGATTGATGGAATAAGCTAAGCGTATGCAAACATAATATTTTGTTTTAGTAAAAACCATCTTTGAACTGAGTCAGCCAGGAGTTGAGTTGATATTTGGCCTGATGGCTTTGATCTCCCCAGTTAATAAGTATCTGAGTGAAAATTTGAATGGAGAACTTCTTGAGCCATTGTCCATGTAGTGTGCTATGTAACTGCCACTTGTAATTGAAGGTCTCCAAAAAGTTAACATGTTGTCTCTGCTGTTAGTCAGTAAAAACTTCCCAAAGGTCTTAAGATTGAAGCTGAGTGAAGGTTTGCTGTTGACATTTTGACGCATTTTTTGTTCAACTGTGTTTAACTAGACCACCTTTTATTTTGATTCCCATTTTTTTTCAATTTTTTTTTGTCCATGTAGGGAATTCAGCAGTACTGGTAAATTACAATTTAAGGGATACTGCCATTGACTTGTTTAAAGGCTAGTCATTCCATATTAATCTTTCTCAAGTGAAATATGCTTTATAAACAAAGTTCCTTCCACACACATACAAAGAGCACACTGCCCCGCACGTTCAACAACCACCTTCATAACAAAAAAAAAAAATCAGGATCTGGACTTGGTCAAGATCTTAGGACTTTGTTCTATGCACAAAGTTATGGCTATTCTTAGGCTGAATTCTCCACCAATATGATGTAAACTAATCCTCTGGAGTTGTTTATTAAAGGAAAACATCATCAGCAATATATCATTTGCCATGTGCCGTATTTCAATAGCACACGTTATGCAGGCCAATGGTCTAATCTTGAAATAAGGAATGCTATTTGTAAATTTGTTTATAAAGTGCAGCTGGGATTAATATAATAACTGTTATCATTTAATTATTAATATACAGAAACAGATCAAATAAGCACATTCTCTTGGGATGGAGTAGTCCCGTTTTAAAAGTTGAGAATAAAACTTTCATTAAAAAATTATTAGCAAAAACTGTGACTTTCCAATAAATATACACAAGTATCTCTACTGAAGGGCAAAAAATTAAAGAACAGATAACTAGGCAGCACACTTAGAGTATCAATGTTTTTGGGTACATATCAATCACGAGATACTTCTCAGCTTTTCCCTGAGACAGCACTTGTAAACATTACCATGGATGAAGACACAAATTTCTAAGAACAGACTTTCCAATACAATATGGGAGATGACCAAGGGAGACATTGTGACCCACTAGCTAAGCATCAAATCAAAAACTCAGATCTATATAAAGCATTGAGTCCAGTTATAGCTTTCTGGTATCAAGGAAAAATAAATTAAATCCCACTTCCATGCAAAAACCTTCCAAATACTTGAACACAGATATCATGGTTTCCCTTTAAGATTCCTCTTCTCTATTCTCTTCTCTGACTCCTTCAACACATCTTTATTTGGCATGATTCCTATGTCCTTTCCCTCCTTTTTTGCCTTTTATTGAATACTCCTTTCCAAAAAGTGGCACTCATGACTCAACACAGGAGAAGGTCTGATCATGGCATTGTACAAGATAATCATTTTCTTTCTCTGGAATAACCATGTCTTTTCTTTTTTATTCTTCCTTTTTACATTAATATTTTATTTGCTTCCAAATTATATACAATAGTAGTTTCTACCTATCATTTTTGTAATGTTTAGAATTTTACAATTTCCCCTCACCCCTCCCTTCCTCCACAGAAGGCAGTCTGATAATCTTTACTTTGTTTCCATGCTATATACATTGATCAAAATTGAATGTGTTGAGAGGAAAATCATACCCTTGAGGAAAAAATTAAATATTAGAGATAGCAAAGTAAGACAACTTATTTTAAAAAAGAAATTGAAGGTAATAGTCATTGGTCTTTGTTTAAACTCCCCAGTTCTTTCTCTGGATACAGATGGCATTCTTCATTGCAGATACCCTAAAATTGTCCCCTGATTATTGCACTGATGGAATGAGCACCATGACTTTCTTAATGCATTTGAGGTGAACATCAATTTTCTTGTCTGTCCCATCACAATGTTTAAATAGTTAAGTTAATAGGTTAATTAAACTGCAAATAAGGAAAACTGCGTTGGGGAGGGGAGGAGAGAATGGGTTTCTTTCTCATTAAAAGAACTCAAGCAGGAGGGTGGCTAGGTGGCTCAGTGGATAGAGCACCGGCCCTGGAGTCAGGAGTAACTAAGTTCAAATCCGGCCTCAGACACTTAATAATTACCTAGCCGTGTGGCCTTGGGCAAGCCACTTAACCCCATTGCCTTGCAAAAAAAAAAAACACTAAAAAAAAAAGAACTCAAGCAAAGACCTAGATGACCATTTCTTGGGTATTGTTGCAGTAAGAATTCTTTTTCAAGACCTGATTGGACTAGCTAGTCCAAATTCCTTCTGATTCTATGTGATTCTATAGTGTTGACAAAAACTGCCAGATTGTCTTTTACCCATGAGGACACTGTACTATATCTATGATTAATTCATATAGGGAACCCCCAGCCTAAAGAAACTTCAGTTATGGTACAGTCATCTGCCAATGTACAATCTTATGGAGTTGCCTAGAACAGTGGTCACAAACAAAAATAAAAATTGATCCCTACGTATCATATATTGATTTAGAAAACTATAAAGTAATATTATGTATGTTGGTATCATATTTTTGTTAAACATTTTCCAATTCTCTTTTAATTTGTGTTCAAGCTATGAGTCTGACATCTTTGCCCTCTTAGGACTATGAAATTAAGTGATTTGCTTACGGTAATAAATCCATTATTTGTCAGAGGCTGGACTCAAACCCAGGCTTTCTGCTTTCAAGGAAAATTCTATAGCCTCTCTGTCAAAATATCTTTCCATTTTATTGCATGCTAGCTTTTATTAATAAGAGCATAGAATTTAGAGCTGGAAGTGACTATTCTTAATTTTCCTATTGTTATTGTGAAATAAAAATAGCTCATCTGGAGACAAAATTTTAAGTAAGGTGTTTCAGATTTCAAGTTTAGCATTTTAGTTTAGCAACTTGATTTTTCAGATAATGAAATTGGGACTCAGAGGTCCTGACTTGACTTCCAGTAGCACCCCCATTAACTTTAAGGTGACAGCTCTTTGCAAACTACACCATACAATAAACGACTTTTTACTAGGGATGAAAATAGTTAATACAAATTCGAGAGACAGTCTCAGGACTATGAAAATCAGAGACTTGGGTAAGAGTGAAAAATAAAAAAACTAGAAGTCTAGATGTTTATGAAATATCTATGCAAAACAACATTTGTCAATTTTATATTTCAACCAACCTATCAATCTCAAAGAAAAGAAAAGAACATTACATGAGAAGAATTCTTCTCTGGTTCCTTCCAATTTACCATCATCAAAAGCAGCATCTGAAAGATGAAGTGAATCATCTCTGGGAAGCCAGTCGACTGGGTCTATTTTGATGAACTTAGTGAAAAGTTAATATAAACTCACGGACTGTCATTTGAACACATTCTTCAAGCTGCCAATGATTATTCGAGAAACCACAAAGGGCATTTTCAGTGAAGGAGGCTCCATCCAGGGAAAATAACACTCGCTTTCCAATACCCCTCACATTTTGGCACTGAAATATTTTGCAGATTTTGATAGACAAGCTCTCTTCCTTTTCTGTTCTTCCCAAACAATGGACCTTTTTTTCATAAACTCTTATGTTTGTAAAAGATATTATTGCAATACTCCATTATTCCAATAAGTTTACAGTCTTGATGTGAATGTTTCCCTCCAGGGATGTAGATTACAACTCATTCAGTTTATCCTGAGGAATCCTTGTTCATGCCCTCCCATAAATTTCCAACAGAAGGCATCCAACAAACCAGGGACTCTTACTTGAATTCGTATTCTTTGAGAGAATTTGACCTATCTTGTCAGCTAGTCACTACTTATTCACAATGTGACTAACCTACCTTTACCCTCTGGATCTATGTTCACAAGACACTATCCTTTACTTTCCTGCTTTTGTTGCATGCAAGTCATGTAACTGTGGTCATCCATCTTCACAGGGCTTTAGTCTAGGCAACTGTCTAAGTCACAGTGAAGGTGCCAACTTGCTCTGGTGGAAAGAGTCTCCTTTCTGGGTAGCTCTCTATACCTACTGGAGGCATATGACATAGTTCAGTCCTCATTACTATTATTTCCAAAAGTAAAGTTTAGCTAAAAAGGAAAGATACAGTGAAAGAGCATGACATGGTTGACAATGTTGAGTGCTCCCACCTTCCTTGATCACAGGATAGATGATAGAGACAGCAGGTATAAGGTTAGATGAGTTGCCATAATCCCAGAATTGGCCAAGACTTCAAAGGCTAGCTAGTCCAACCACTACCTGAATGAGCCTCCAGCTCCTTTGTCATGCTTGGAGCTTTTAATTGTTGAGTGAAATGGGGGGGGGTGTCTTTGTATGTTATGTGAATTTTCTGACTCAAATAATCTCTATAAAGGTTTTTTTCTCCCATGTTTCAGATAAAGAAACTAGTTCAAAGACATGGGAAGGAAAAGGGGGGAACACTTTAGTATTGTCTGAAGTTGAGAAATTTATTCAGAATCCATCATTAAAATATATCTTAAATAATATGTCTAGGGATGAGAATCAAGAAAACCTACTCTAGTTTTTGGATTCCTATTCACCATAAGGAGAATATTAACAAGATGGTATTTCAAAAGCACTTTGCATAGTGACTGAGACAAAGTCCAAGCTTACTAATAAATGCTTATTTCCCTTCTACCCTTAAATGAGTTTCCTGGCACTTCAATCCAACAACTATTTTTATCATTATTGTTAGGGTCACTGACAAAACTAGAAATAACTTCTACCTTGGAATAATTTAAATTCTACTGGAAGGATATGAAATATAAATGGACACATAGACATATGATCATGTGAGGAGTAAAGGTCCTGACATTTAAGGAAGGGCTGTTACTTGTTTTCTCTTACCTTAATGAATTAAAATTGACTTTTTTAAAGGTACGAGGATAACCACATGGAACATGGGCAATGTTGGTATTCATTTCTAGAACTTTGAAGATTAGAGCATGGAGGAATAAGGAAAGGGTTCTAATTTCAAAGACCTTTTCAGAGATTGACTCAGACTGGATTTCCAGGTTATTGACTTTTTCTTTTCCTTCCATTCTTTTTTTCTTTCCTCTTTCCTCTTTTTTTCCTCTCCAATAAATATGAAGATATTTCAAAACACGGCAGATTACCAGATTCAGTTTGATTTATGTTCTAACAGCTGAACTGAACTTGATTCTTCAAGTGTGCAGAACAAACCAAACATTTCGTAGCATCTTCCAGCTTGCTATAATTGGAAAAGAAGTTGACAAAGCCATGTTTAGACTAAGTTAATGAGGTGAGAAGTATGTCCTGTGTGCTGGGCTATTTCTAAAGGTTCTATCCAACATGAACATTTCTAAAGCATTTTTCTTTACTCCATGACACATAACTTCTGTTCCACCAAATACTTCAAGCCCAATTTTATCAGTTCAAGTGCCTGGATTCGTGGCCTATGTTCTTTTGAAGACATCTCTGCTCCAACTAGGCAAAGGCAAGTAAATGGAGTGAAAAATCAGAAGAGTGATTGTCTCCAAGTTGGTCAGCATGGAAAATTCCCCACAAAATAAGCCTGTACATAAGAATTATGACTGCTCAAAGGCCCCAGGCTCAGCTTTGACTTCTTTGATGTCTTCAGAAAAACAGGATGGCCCATGGGTAGTGTTAGCTTCAAGGGAAGAAGGCCTAGTTTCCCAGGCCCATTTTCCAACAAAGACATTTAAACACAGAGAGCGTAAAGGATTGTCGCAGGACAATTAATTAAATCCAGTATCAAAATAGGATAATAGCAACTTCTTCCCAGGGTTGTGGGGATGATAAATGAATTGATAGTTGTAAAGCTTTGCAAATCTTAAAATGTTATAAAATATTGGCTTTTTTGTCATTTACGAAGGATTCACATAGGATTTGAAACAACCATAAAAGCATATCTTTCTAGCTAAAATAGGCTTCTGAAGCTGTCTAATTGAAATCACATATTTTACAGATGAGGAAACTGGTTATGTGTTTGCCCAAGGTCACCCAGGTTGTAAGCAATAAAGATGAAATTGGATCAAAGGCCTTTTGACTGATTTCCAGTTTCAAGTACTTTCATTATAGGAATTGAAGTGTAATGGCGGTGTGGTGGTGGAAAGGGAGGAGTATATGAAAGAACCGAGTCTGGCAAGAGGGGTAGGCATTTAGCCAGTGAACAAATACTCATGAAATGCTTCCTAGGTACTCAGCATTGTGTTGGGTTCAGTATACAAAGAAGGGTAACAATTTCTAATGTTGAAGACAATATATAAATTGCTAAGTAGATTGGAGATAGGCAGAAGTTACAGATGGCAATCTCAGCATTAGGGAGAACTAGAAGAGACCTGGAGAAGGTGGGACTTGAATGAATCTTAGAAGAAGCCAAAGAAGACAAGAAGAAGTGAGGAATTTAGAGAGTTCCTGGCATGGGTAAACACATCAACACAAAGGCATTGAAACAAGTGATGATTGTGTTTAATGAATAAAAAGTGGGTCTGTATGGCTGAATAATAGACCTTAGTCAGGAGACTCATGTATAAGAATGGGAAGGTAAGAAAGGATCCATTTAGGTCCTGTGACCAGATATGAATCAGAATGACTTAGAGGTGACTCTGGATGCAGTGGGAGACCTTGACCTTTTTAAGCTAAGGTTTTTAAACAGGTCTCAGTTTGATGGAGGCAAAGCTCATCCAGTGATTAAGACTAGGTAAGAAGGAAATGAGGCAAATATTAGTTTCTTTAATCCAGTTGGAAAAAAATCAATCTGGGAGGAGAAGACCCTCATGGTTTTAGGACAAAACAGATGTTTTGTTATTTACATTATCTCTTAGACAGATGTAAGGTTATTTACATTATCTTTTAGACAATCAGGACCCAAACAATGGCTAAGATGGGCTTCTTCTGGGACCTATTATTGATCAATTGATGAGAGTCAGAGTGATTTGTGGGCTGTAAACCCCAAGACATCTTGCCAGGTTTTGGTTAAGACAGTACATGTGTAAAGAAGTCTAATTGTGGTCTCTGGATGAATTGAAATATTGTGAACAAAAAGGCAAGAGGGTAGAGATGACAATGTCCTGGCCTCATCTTCAGTCTTGTCTTTGACTTATCTAGCTTGTGACTTTGAACAAGTCACTTACCCTCTTTATCTTTCTCTCAATTCACTCCAAAGCTACAGATTAGGGGCTGTTCTGTATAATAGAGGGAGTTTCACATGAGGTATACACTATACTCAAGAAATGGCAAATCTTCTTGTTAGAAGGGAAAAAAATGCATAGAACCAAATCTTTGTTGTTTCAAATTCTGGGTATTACCATTTCAGAAGGAATGTTGGTTAAATGTGGCTAGGATACTTTGGGACTTGAACTGACACTAGATGAGAACAGCCAAATAGAGGCATATGTGCCCAAAAAGGAGTCCTTCTCTCATAGTCCCTTAGCTTCCTTGGTTTCAACATCCTTATCAAGAGAAAAGGATGGGGCTGAATCAGACGACTTCTGAGATCCCTTTCTGTTATACGGCTCTGATCTAGGACTGTGTTCAGCAGGGTTTGCCAATTATCCTATTAGATTCTCAGAATAATCACATGAGTTTGGATGCCAAAAATACATCCCTCCTCCTCCCAATTTTACAGTTGAGGAAACTGAGACTCAGAAAAATTAAGTGATTTGCTCATGGTCTCAGAATGGTAAATGCCAGGAACAGGAGCAGGATCTGATTCTGGTCCTCTCCTGTTGCTATTGCAGCAACAACTTAGAGAAAAACAGCCTGGAAAGAGATGGAATGGCTGTCTTCCTATATCCTTGATATATATGGACGACAGCAGAAATTTGTTCTTCTTGACCTGAGAGAGCAGCACTGGGACAAACACATGGAAACATAAGTAGAAGAAAGGCAAATAACAAGTTCCTAAGACTGTAGACATTCCGGAAATAAATTAGGCTGCCTTGGGTAGGAAGACTCATCACCAGAGATATTTGAACAGAGATCAGTTGAGCCCTTCTGAAGGATGACCTGGATGGAATTCATGGTTTATTTGTTTGATTGTTGGTTGGTTGGTTTTTTTTGGGGTGAACTTAATTATCCAAAAGGTTCCTTCTGAGATTCTAAGCTCTGATGAAATGACTATCAGGAAAATGCCTGAAGAAAGGATTGTCTCTCTTTTGAAGGTTTTTTTTTTTGGTTTATAGTAAAGTAAAATATACTAAAATTGTATCCCCAAAATTTTATTTTTAAAACTAAACAAGGGGTGTCTAGGTGGTACAGTGGATAGAGCACTGGCTCTGGAGTCAGGAGTACCTGAGTTCAAATCTTACCTCAGACACTTAATTACCTAGCTTTGTGGCCTTGAGCAAGCCACTTACCCCTTTGCCTTGCAAAACAAAACAAAAACAAAAACTAAAAAAACTAAATAAAACTGCATAATGGACGAGTGTGACCTATATCCACCATAACCCACAGTTTTAGTTTAGAGACTTTTAAGAAGGGATGATATGCTTTGTAAATATATTGTTTTGAATTTAGTGGTGTCTAGGTCTCTGACCTGAGATTTTTTATTTGTGATGGGTCATTTAGTGTCAGTTCCACTTATATAGGTGTAATCATTGTGTGAATGAATTTTGTTGTTCTGTTTCCAACATTTTCATCTTCTTTTTAAAATCTTCACTTTTATTGTTCATTATAGAGCAGATCTTTATGTCAAAATGTTAAATGTTTTTCAACTATTTTCTTTTTTTAGTTTTTTAGCCTCTTTATTATATATTAATAGTCACATTTATTAATGGTTACTAAAAGCAACAATAGAAGCACAGCCATTTCCTTTTGCCTGGAACCAAGTCTACATGGCACTTCCCAGTCCTCTCTATGTCTTATTGCTTGCAGTCTCATCAACTTCATCCCTCCTCTCATCTTCATTAGAAGCTTAGACTCTACTGCTAGGACTAATGGCTCTGATAGGAGAATTATGACCTAAACTTGCTGAGAAAAAGAACTACACATTCTCAATAAGTTGCCATGTAAACCCCCTTATCCTTCTCCAACTCCTCTGTATGTGTATATATATATATATATGTATGTATATATATATATACATACATATATATATATTGGGTTTTTTTGAAGATTTTATTTATTTTGAGTTTTATAATTTTGCCCCCATTCTTGCTTCCATCCCCCCCACCCCCTATAAGGCATTCTCTTAGTGTTTACATTGTTTCCATGGTATACAATGATCCCAATTGAATGTGATGAAAAGTATAAGAGATAGCAAATTTACATTTTAAGATAATGTATTTTTTTTTCTAAATTGAAGGTAATAGTTTTTGGTCTTTGTTCAAACTCCACGGCTCTTTCTCTGGATACAGATGGTATTCTCCATCGCAGACAGCCCCAAATTGTCCCTGATTGTTGCACTGATGGAGTGAGCAAGTCCATAAAGACTGATCATCACCCCCATGTTGCTGTGAGGGTGTACAGTGTTTTTCTGGTTTTGCTCATCTCACCCAGCATCAGTTCATGCAAATCCTTCCAGGCTTCCCTGAATTTCCATACCTCCTGGTTTCTAATAGAACAAGTGTTCCATGAGTTCAGCTATTTTCTAGTCATTGAGTACATTGTTTCTTTTTGCTATTACAAATTTATCATATAATCTATATTCATAACAGATCAGTCACAAGTTTTCCCCATTGCCTAGAATTCAACAAATGCTCATTCATTTATCTCTATTTTATTTCATGTTGTAACTTTTTATGTTTAAATAATTCATTCTTCTTAACTGTATTTTTGTCTGAAGTATGAGAATTTGCTGCTTTGAATCCAAACTATTTTTCAGTATTCCTTGATGCTCCTGTTGAATAGCCCTTCCTCAATAGTTTACTTTCTTAGGCTTACTGACAATTAAATTGATTCTTGCATTGCATCTAAGACTTGTTTATTTAACTGATTCTTCTTATCTCCTTTTATCTTTTGTCTCTAGAACCAGATTATTGAGTCATTTTGACTTGGAGACATATTGCCATCAATGCTTATTTTTCATTATCTGCCTTGATATCTTCATTTTTTCCCCCACTCTCTAGTTTTTAATTTTGCCTCATCATTTGAAATATCCCTTTGATAATTTGATTGAACTAATTCTAAGACATCTAGGGGGAACAGTGGATAGATGCCTGTCTTGTAATAAGGCTCTTCTTTCTGAGTTCGAATCACTAGCTATGTGACCCTGGGCAAGACCCTGTTTGTTTCAGTTTCCTCTTCTGTAAAATGATGTGGAGAAGATGAGAAGTCACTCTAGTATCTCTGCCAAGGAAATCTCCAATGGAGTCATGAAGAATCAAACAGGATTGAAGTGACTGCAGACCAATCATACTTCTAGATGAGCGGATTAGAAGTCTTAAATGGAATTTAATAGAGTACAGACACATACTACTGAGTCCTTAGAACTTCTTTAAAAAATCCTCGAATTTGTCTTAATCTCCCCTTTCTTTTACCTTCTCACTCCACCCCCACATTTCCACTATTTACAATTTTTCTTAATTTTAAAGAGGGTCAGTGATGCAAACTGTGTGTTAGACAATCAAGATCTTTGCTCCAGATTCAGTACATTTACTCTAATATAGTCAATACTCCAAAGAATCTTTGATCCTAACAAATGATCATAATTGGAGCTCCCTCAAACAATGCAGATCATTCCTGCTTACCCAGTAACTTTTTGTCCCTGCACTAGAAGAGGTTCATTAAAAGGGAGTCACCCTATGTGCTATGTGCTGGTTGCTTAATCATTCTCTCTTTGCTGCCAGCTGAAGGAGACAAATAGAGAACAGAAGGTACCCACTGGCAGCCCTCACACTCACCAAATAACCAGGTCCTCTTTCTTGCTGACATCCTCCAAGTTGCCTCCATGTTGCCCTTTGGTATTTGTAAGATATTCTATCTGACTCACCATGGCTCCTTCTATTGTCCTTTGGGTATTCTTCAGCTTCCAGATTTCAGAGACCATTGTGTTATGGCCTAAAATCTACATAATCTGCCAATCAACAAAAACTTATGTTTAAATATAGATTACGTATTATCATTCCCTCCCACTGCATATCATTCCCTCCCAATTGAATAATTATATAAAAAAATAAAATTCTCATAACAAATATGCATAGTTCTACAAAATAAATTCCTGCTTTGATCAGTCTGCTTTTTTATTATTCCATTACCTCTTTGGTAGGAGGTAGCATGCTTTTCTTCAGTTCTCTGGACTCAAGTGTATCATTGCTTTGATCCAGGCTGGTAGGTCTTTCAAGGTTGTTTTTCTTGATAAGGTTATTGACAACAGTACATAAATTGTTTCCCTGATTTTGATCACTTTTTTCTGAAACTGTCCATTTTGTCACTTCTTGTGGCACATTAATATTCCAGTATATTCACAAATCATTATTTTTGACATGCAGTCATTAACTATCCAGGGTTGTGCCAGACAGTAGGAATACAAATACAAAGAATGAAATAATTCCTGCTTTTGTAGATTACTTTTATATGTTTTTAAAAAAATTTTATTTATTAAAGTAATGGAGTTAAGTGACTTGCCCAATGTCACACAGCTAGTCAATTATTAAGTGTCTGAGGCCACATTTGAACTCCCGTCCTCTTGACTCCAGGACCAGTGCTTTAGATCCAATGCATTACCTTAGCTGCCCCTGGAGCTTACTTTTTATCAATAATATAAAACTGATATTTGCATAATGCTCAAACTTTGAAATGATATATATGTATATATATATTGTACATATAATATGTATGCATATGCTTTATCTCATATGATCCTCTGAATTCTGTGAGGTCAGTGATTATTATTCCCCTGTTCAGATGAGAAAATTGAGCATGGAAGAAATTCAGTTATGGACCAAGGGGCCTTATAAGATCTCCATAGGCGATTGGATGGGAGGTCCTATTGACCCCAAGTCTAGCACTTTTGCTATTGCCTCAATTGTCTCACTCAGACAAGGAGAATATGTAAAAGTCTGAGAGTGAGGGCAAGAAACAAACAAAGGGAGGCAAAAGCTGGGCGGGGTGGCCATTCTAACACCTGAAAAATGGGGAAAAGGGGTTGGCCATATGCAGCCCAGGGCAAGCAGCCACTGACCACTTAGTCAGGATACAAGCCAGGCAGACCACCTACCTCAATGTATTTCTCATCACTGAAATGTCCTAATACCAGTTCATGGTGTTGTTCCCTGGCTAAATTGTCATTACTGTGGCTGTATTTTTTTTAAAAAAATCTTTATTTCTATAATTTTTACGGTAGACTAAAATCTGCAGTGGAAAAAGAAAGCATTTAAGGAAAGAATACATGTTTTTCTGTAGCTCTCATGTGGGGCTGGCCCCTAGACCACCTGGCCTGCCCTCACAGTAGGCCATGGATCCAAGCCTTGTACTTGGAAACCAGTGCCAAGCTGAAAGAAATCACCCCGTGGATACTCAAGAGTTCAATCGGCGGTGGATTTTTCACATTCCCCAGTTCTTGCAAGATGCCATTTACCATTTTAAAAAAAAAGAGTGCCTTGGTTCACATTTGAAGTGTGCATTATAAAACAAATATAATTTTAAAAAATACATTGGTTTTTCATTCAGGGCAGGAGCAAATTAAAAATGACTGTAACATTCTGAGAAAGCTGCCGCCTGTTTTCCTAACCCGGCCACTGGCGTCTGCAGAACACAGACCACACCCTGAGAACCCTGCTCAGGTTGGATAGGAAACCTAGTGTGTGGGCAGCACCTCCAGGCTCCTAGTCTAGAGGAACTGGTCCTTACAGGATGTGGTCAACGACACTCATGGCTCTTAATCATTCAGTTGAACCCATCCTTTGGCCAGCTCTACTCTCCTGTTCCATTCTTTTGGGGACCCTTTGGACCATCCATGAGGGTTCCAATCATTGAAATTGGCATTTTCTTTTAAATCAACAGCAGGACCCCTCTTTCTCTCCTATGGAAAGGAGACCCTTAAAGGTTATGATGAGAGAGCCCCGACAGTTTGACCTGACCTTGGGACCCAGGAGTTCTTTGGCTGCCTAACCACAGAGCACAGCTCTGGCTCCATGAAGCTGCGGCTGACTTGAGGCAGCCTTGGCCCTTAATCCAATAATTCCAGGCTCCTGGTGGTCTGAGACTTAGAAGGCAGAAAGGAGCCGACTTGTTGCTGAAAGTAATAACCTTTGTTTCCTCCCCATCGCTGCTATGGGATGGCTCACCTCCATTTCACTTGGGATCCCATGCAGTAAAGGAGGACAGCAGATCCCAGCAGGTGACACAAGGAGGCTTTCCAGGCTGTTGCCTGGTCTGGGCAAGAGCTTGGCTGGACCTTCTTCAAGGGCTGTGTTATCTCTGCCCATATAGGGAGAAGAAGCTGCCTTCATTCTCTACATACCAACATAAAACAAGAGATACCTAAATTGGAAGCTCTCTTGGGGAAGTTAAGGAAAGCTTGGGATGGAACCACTAGCTGATGACCTGGGGCGACCCATACATCTGTCTCTTCATCTGTCGAACAAAAGGGTTGGACTCAACAACCTCCAAAATTTTTCTCAGTTCTAAGTCTATACTGCAATGTCTATACTGGCAACTCTATAAACTCTAAGATACTGATGGAGTGTCCGTCTATAATGATAGAGAATCTGGTCTCACTGGGAGTTCCCAGACCAAAGAAATTAAAGGTCTGCTGCAAAATAAGATGGAATCCATGCTGAATGACCATCAAACAGAACCAGGGCCAGGCTTGGAATCACATAGCCTGGTGTCAGGTTCCCCTTCATTGATGGAATCTCGCAAGTCAATTCAGCAAGTGCTCCTTGTCACTATGGGTCAGGCTCTGTGTTAGGATCATTTTTAATTAGGAAAAGAAACAGTTTTGACCATTGTAGCATATAAATTCCACTATGCCCATGATCAAAAGAACTCTACGATTGTTGTAAATCGTATATTGGTATTAATCTTCTTCAGGGGAGAGACACCTCCATTCCTGGAAATCTCTAAGCATTAATCCCCAGAGTAGGGGAAAAGAAAATATGATTCCTTCTAAAAACCAAGTAAACAAAGTTGGCACCAAAGAAACCAGGGGTTTCCGGATAATGTTGTCAGTGTTGTGCAACAGGAAGAGGCCTCAATTTGGGATCAGATAAACTAGATTTAGTCACCACTTCTGCCGCTATTTTTAGCTATGTGACCTTGAATAATTCATTGGCCCTCTCTGAACCTCAGTTTCTTCATCTATAACATGGGGGAAGGAGGTCGACAAGATGACTGACCCTTCTAGAGCAACTCAAGTGGTCAACATCTACAACAGGGACTGTTAGAGAAGGGTCTGCTCCCTTCTGGCCCTCTTCATTCTGGGGGAAAAGCAACAACAGATGGCAAGCCCATACAGAAGACCTTGTCCCAATCCAAGGTTCTCTATTTTTTTTTTCAGGGACCTCTTTCAGCATCCCTCACTCCTCCATAAGAAAAAGAGCTCCGCCCTGTGGCCAACTGAAGAAGCAGCGGGAGTCCTTTCACCAGGCTAAGCTTTTCCTATAATTTGGGTTGTCCTTTACCAAAGCAGTGAGGTTTTTGGTTTTTTGAGGCCTGTTTTGCTTTTATATTTCAATTTATTATTTTTGACATTATCTTCTTTTTTTAAATGTTGAATTCCAAATTGTCTTCCTCCCCCATCCATCGAGAAGACAAGAATTATGAGATTATGCATGCAAAATCATGTCTAACCCTGTGCCTTTGCTTTTCAAAGCAGTGAGTTTGTAAAATGGACATGAGTAACACTGCAGTTTTTAAGTTGTTTCCCTTGGGGGGAGGAAAACAAGTATTTTTTTTTAAATGGAAAATAGATTGGATGAGTTGGTTAGAAGTTAGTATAATATATCAGGAATGCTGGGTATGCATCTGGCAAAAGACCTTGATTAGAAATATCTTGAAATATGCCAAAATAATTGCTATATATTTTTTCCTTTTAAAATTTAAAATCATAATAAAATAAGACAAACAAAAAATCTTGAAACTTTCATTTATTGGTATTTTATATAGACTATAAAATATGTGGACATCATACTGATGAATTTGATTCATCTCTAGGCCAGAGTATGCAAAGGCAATACTCGTCTTTCCTTTAAACTGTTAGTTAAGGCCTTTAGAGTGGATGCTTAAGGCAGGCTGAGAAGGTAAAACAATACTGCCCATAGAAGTGATTTCCAGATGTGATTGGATTCTATAAGCAGGGGAAACCTTTATAATATCTCCACCAGACAGCTTCCTAAACATCGAATTCTATTTAGCTGCAGGTAACCAGAAAAGAGTAAAATCATCTGCAGCAAGGAATTTTATTGGTGTAGAACATAGGGTAGACTAAAGCAAGATAGCATGGGATTGCATGGGATGGGATGGAATGATCAGGGCGGGAAAGTGTGATGTTTAAAAAGTTCAAGAGATAATGGACTTGCTCATTTCATCAGTGCAATAATCGGGGACAATTTTAGGGTATCTGGGATGGAGAATACCATCTATATACAAAGAAAGAACTGTAGAGTTTAAATAAAGACCAAAGACTATTACCTTCGATTAAAAACAAAAGTTGTCTTATATACTACACAATTTTACTATCTCTTATATTTTATTTTTCTCCTCCAAGATATGATTTTTCTCTCAACACATTCAGTTTTGATCAATGTATAGAATGGAAACCATGTAAAGCTGATCAGACTGCCTTCTGTGAGGGGTGGGGGGAGGGAAGGAAGGGTGGGGGAAAACGTGTAAAATTCAAGACACTACAAAAAACGATAGGTAGAAACTTCTATTGTATACAATTGGAAAACAAATAAAATAATTATATTAAAAAGTTCAAGACATGATTTCTAGGAAATTACTCATTTAATTAATAAAGCTAGTGTTTTGATAAAAGAAGTCAGTAACACTCTTGAATGTCAAAGACTTTCATGGTCAGTGGTGGGGCCCAAGACTTTTATACTCTTGGAAGAGGGGTGTTTCTGAAGATGGCAATCAGTTCTGATTGATTAACAATTGCTGAGAGAATGAATATTACGTGAAGGATTAGATCTATTCTAATGAACTTTGATAATGTCATTTATTTCTAAATTATCCAGTTTGGGGCATTCTATTCAAAGAATTAAAGTAATTCAATGTCATTATCAATAATGTCCTTCAAGAGAGTGAACTTTTGAAATAATGACTTTGAAGCTCAAAATAAATAAAATCTTTAATTAAAAAAAAGAAAGAATGACTTTGGAAAAAGAGAGAACTCTGAATCCCCCCAAATCATTGGTTATTAATTATTTCTCCCATTGATTGATTTTCTTCTGTTGAAGAAGGGAACTGAGATTTTTCCAAAACCTTTTCAGAAAAATCTATAAAAGGGAGAAATAAGGCAAGGTTTTAGAGAACCGAAAATCTTGAAAAAAGATGTGACCATAAAGAAACCAGTACAGCAAGGGTTTCAGGGTAGAATCCTTGGGGTATTAGAGAAAAAAAATGGGAATAGTATCCTTCTTAGGACACCTCTGCCTTATAAAATAAAACTTCTTCTTTCAGAGAATCCAGTGGTCAAATCTTTAATGACTAGGATGTGGGGAGGAGGAAGAGCATCTGCCTCAGTGAGCTTCTGCTTTTGGCCTCCCTGATCAAGATGTCCAGATATCAACAGGGCTTCCTTTAGGGTCTCCTAACACATAAGCTATTCTTTTCATGACTATGATGTATGGGGAATGACTTTCTCCCTAAACACCAATGACTTTTTTATTTATATTTCTTTTATTTTTGTTTGTCTAATTTTGGAGAGGGGATTTCTATTCCTGGTTCATAGCCCACATTGCTAGAAATTCATATCACCATGACCTCTGGCATGTTGGCCCACATTCAGGATGTCAGTAGCCACAGGAGGCAGAACAGAAACTTGGGAATTGTCTTAAGTGGGTGAATGCAGTGGACATGGGTTCATGTAATTGGTTACAAGTATTATAGTCATTTTCCCCCTAACCAGTCCTGAAATTAGAGAGCCCTAGTGGGAGAATTCCCTTGACAAATGCAGATGAGTATTTTCTCCAAAATTTATATTTAATGAAGGGTGGCTGGCACAGCAGTATGCTGAAGAAGGTTTATCAACTGACAAAATGTAAGCAAGACACACCTTTCAGCTTCATATGCATTTTCACTTATTTCCCACATATACAATTATTAGAACAACAAATCAAGTCATGATTTCTAGGGTTATTGATAGCCAAGGTGTCAGTGCTCACCCTGAAAATCTAACTATTCAACCTATAGAGGTTTGACTTGCCAAGGCTCCTAATTTAGGCTGAACTTGAATCCAGATCTTCCCAATTTTATGGCCATCGTTCTACCCATTCTGCTTCCACCCTATCTCATCTCACAGTTTTTCTATTACAATGTTACAGGATCAAAGGAAGGAAGTGGTGTGGGCAGGGTCACAACCCAGGAATCCAACTTCACCCCGATGGGATATGATTCTTTGCCAAATGGAAAATGTTCTCAAGACTTTCAATTTCCAGGTTTTTCAGAACAAAAGTAACCCTGGCAGTTTCTTACTAAGTGGGAGGTGCTGACTGAGCTCCTTTATCAAAGGTCTAAAACGAACAAACATTCAAGTGAAAGTGTTAAGAACTTTTTTCCGCCCTAAGAACAATCACCTCTATCTGGTGACTGACTGGGAGTCAAGGGCTCCTGAAGCCATAATGGGAAGGTATCGCTCATGTACAGTGTAGGAAGCCCCTGACAACCACTCAGATGTTTATAACCCATCTCACAAAGTTCAGCAAGATAGTCAAAGCACTGTCCTCATATATTTGGGGCTTGATGAATTCTAGTGACTTGTAAGAGTTCACATAGCTAGGAAATAAAAGAAACTAAATTGCTTTGCTTCCAGCACCAATGTTCTGTTCATTTTGAGTCAGGAAGACAGGAGTACAAATCCTATGTCATATATTTATGAGTTATATCATCCCTAGGAAATCATCTAACCTTCCTCCTTTCAGTTTTCTCTTTAAAATTGGGGTAATAATAAACTGACTCCACAAGACCATGAGAATCAAATGAGATCTTATGTTTAAGGGATTTTGAAAAAAAATTTAATTCTTATTATTCTCCTGGAGAAAGTATAATCTACAAGAACAAGTCGAGTTTACACAATATGATTTAATGGAAAGGGAATTAATCAGTTGATGGGGATCATGGAAGGCTTCCTTTAGGAGACAGAGGGAAGAAGACTTAGAGTGCGACCGAAATGAGAGCCGTGCTTAATATGGCAGCCTCTAGGTAGATTTCTACATTAACTACATGTCCTGATCAGGGAGATGGATTGATCATGACTAAAATTCCATTGCAGGGGATCTAAGAAAAAATAAATTTTACATCTGATCATGGAAACTCCCATCACATCAAATGGAAATAGATAAACCAACCATGGCACTTCCAGATGTGAGAGAGATAGAGATAAAAAGAGACAGAGGAAAGGGAGGACTGGAAATGCTGAAACAAGAAAACAAGTGCTCCCCACCCTCAAGTAGCTTCCATTCTAGTAGGGAAAGATGAGCCATAAAAATGTATTCAGAATGGGGAGGCTGGCACCTGTGTGAGAACAAGACACTTGGTGTGGAGGTGAAGTAGACCATAGTAAGAGGAACAAGTGACATGACAAATGTGACTGAACTTGTTCAAGATATGGTGGCTTGGCAGGGACTTCTCAATCAGGAAGGAGGCTTTGGACTGTTTGGAATCATTCTTGGTGATTCAACTTGCTCATAACCCAAATTGCATTCATATTGTCTGGTTTTTTTGGTTTCTTGAGTTTTCTACCTGAAAATGAATGAAAAAATGGAATGTTGAATTCCAGCTCCTGAATTCTTGGTTCAAATCCAACTGCAGGTACCATGAATAAGTTTTCACTTTTCCCCTCAAAACCTGAGTTTTCTCACCTATGAAATCTGGAGAATAACCTCCCCACTGCCTACTTCACAGTCTCAGAAAGGGCTTTGTCAGGTTTCAAGTCCTGCATTCATGAGTCATCAGGATTAGCGGTTTCTCCAGCTTCTATCTCTGTCTTGTTTTTCCTCTTTAGTAAGTAAAGTATTCTATTTATAATAAAAAAAGCCACAGTTCATGGTTGCTTTGACATAGTTACAGTAATATATTAAAAGGAAACAAGATTTTAGAACTGGAAGGAATCATCTTAAAAATTATTTATTGAAGGTCACTCCCTGCGTTGTTTGAGACTGAAGTCCAGGCTGGTGGTATGGCTTGTTCAGGATCATAGGACAAGATGGGCAGGGCCAGGGCAGAACCCCAGGTCTCCAGGGTCACTGTTATAGCTTTGACCAATAAGCCAATGAGACTGGCAACAGGAAGATTTTCAAACTGCCAACACCATGACTGTGTCTGGAAGGAAACAGCCACATACTTTGGAAGTGGGAACAAATAGGGGACTGATGGATAATTGGTTGGTGGGTGAATTGTACCGGTTCTGAAGATGGGGGATGCGGCCATGAGAAGACATCCCCATCTCTCTGCGGCAATCCTTGGGCTACCTTCCTGTGCTTGCTCACTGATTGGCTGGGGTTCCAACCATTGGAAATGTGAACTGGCTTTTGTGGAAGTTCTGGCCCGCTTTTGTCTTGCTTTCTATCCTCAGGGCCTGGCACAAGGGAAGCGTTTATGGTTCTTGATTAAAGAAACCCAGCAAATTGCTCTCCATGAGGAGAATGGATGCTTGTGTAACTTAAACTTGCTCTGCTCCTAGACAACATCCCCAAACCAGACCTTAGCCAGGGGTCAGGCTACGAGGCATTCTGGAACAGAGGCTGAAGCATGGACAGCAGCAGGAACAAGGAAGGGGCTTAACAGATATCTCCTTTGATCTGCATGATAGCCTGGGAAGCAGATACTGTTACTAGCCTCATTTTCCAGTTGAGCAAACTGAGGCAAACAAATCGGTCATAAGAACTGGAACGGATCTCAGAAATTGGTTAGTACAAGCCCAGATAAAGAAACTGATTGTGGGGGACACTCTTCTCCAGTCACCCCAATGAGTTAGGATATGGCTAGATCTTTATCCAGGGCTCTGAATTCCAGTCCAGTGCTACATCCATCTCAGGTACGTTAGTTCAGTAGAGAGAGGGCTAAATTTAGAGTCAGAAAAGGCTAGGCTCCAATGCTGTCTCTAATAACAGCTTTTTGACTATGGTTACTATTTTTCAGTTATTTTTCAGTCATGTCTGAGTCTTCAGGACCCCATTTGGGATTATTTTTTTAGGTTTTTGCAAGGTAATGGGATCGAGTGATTTGCCCAAGGTCACACAGCTAGGTAATCATTAAGTGTCGGAGGCTGGATTTGAACTCAGGTCCTCCTGACTCCTGGTCTATCTACTGCACCACCTAGCTGCCCTTTGGAATTTTCTTGACAAAGAGAGTGGAGTGGTTGACCATTTCCTTCCCCGGCTCATTTTTCAGATGAGGAAACTGAGGCAAAGAGGGATAAGTGAGTTGCCCAGGGTCATACAGCTAATTAGTGTCTGAGGCCAGATTAAGTCTTTCTAACTCCAGACCAGACACTCATCAAATGAACCACCTCATTGTCCATGACTGTCTGCAAATCACTTAGCCTTGCTGACACTCAGTTTCTTTTTCTTTAAAATAGGAGTAGCCATGTACAAGTAAATTGTGCTTATAATAATGATTGTAGGGGCATCTAGATGGTGTATTCAATACCCCAGAGTCAGGAAAATCTGAGTTCAAATCCAATCTCAGACCTTTCTAGCTCTATGATCCTAGATAAGTCACTTAACATCAATTTTCTTACCAGGAAACAAATTGTGCTTGTATCCTGTAGGGTTATTGTGAGGCAAAAATGTTATACTCTATGTAAAAGGTTGTGCAAAATTAAAATTGTAAAATCATGTCAGCTTCTATGATTATTAACTAATAATAGTAAATTTTATTAATTGTTGTTGCTGTTGTAACAATGCTCATCTAGAATGAGTTTGAAACACTTGAGTGAAGCATTCTGTCTTCTAGAGTGACCATTGGTTTTGGCCACGATGCAAATCGATTGCACAGTCAACTGAGGCAACAAGAGGAAATACATCCTGTATAAGGGAGAGAAATGGGAGGCAGAAGAGCTTCTGACCCGGTCACTGATCTCAGGGAACAGCCTGTATTCGATGACTAGCAGTTTTTTCCTCTGGAGACAGTAGGTTTCATCATCAGCCCTTTGGGATTGTCTTGGATCGTGGTAATGGTGACAATAGTTAAGTAATTCAGAGTTCTTCATTGAACGTTGCTGTTACTGGGTACAATGTTCTGATGCTGGTCACTTCACTATTCATTAGTTCATGTAAATCTTTCCAGGATTTTCTGAAATAGTCCCACTGGTCATTTTTTACAGAACAATAATAATCCATTGCAATCATATACTAAAGCAGGTGTAGCCATTTCTCAAATGAAGGACAACCCTTTCATTTCCGATTCATAGCCACCACAAAAAAGCAACGCTGAAATCTGTTTGTTGTACAAGTAGGTACTTTATTTTACTTTTCTTCTTTTGGATCAACAGGTATGCACAATTTTATAGCCCTTTCACTGAGTTAGAACTTAGAAAGTTTGGACCAGTTCACAACTCAACCAACGATTCATTCATGTCTCAGTTTTCCCACATCTCCAACATCCAATATTTTTCTTTCTTTTCATATTAGCCACTATGATAGGAAGAAGGTGGTTCCTCAGAGTTGTTTTAATTTTGCATTTCTCTGATCAGCAGTGATTTAGAGCTTATAATATGACTGTAGATAGCTTTGAATTCTTGAACTGAAGCTGCCTGTTCATATCTTTAACCATTTATCATTTGGAGAATGACTTGAATTCTTATAAATTTGATCCAATCTCTCTATATATTTGAAAAAATGAGATCTTTATCAGACATACTTGTTGGAACATTTTCCCTTAGTTTCTTTTCTTATAATTTTGGTTGTTTTCATTTTGTTTTTGCCAAAACTTTTAAATTTTATGTAATTAAAATTATCTTTTTTTAATAATCTCTATATCTTCATTGGTCCTAAATTCTTCTCATCCATAAATCTACAGATAAATTATCCCATGCTCTCTTAATTGGCTTATAATATTACACATTATGTGTAAATCATGTACTCATTTCAACCTTATCTTGGTATATGTTGTGAGACATTGGTCTATACCTAGTTTCTGCCATATTGCTTTCCAGTTTTTTCCACAGTTTTTCTCAAATAATGAGTTTTTGTTCCAAAAGTTTATTTCTTTGAATTTATCAGATAGTAGATTACTATGGGTATTTGTTATAATACTATTTATACTTACTCTATTCCCCTGATCTAACACTCTGTTTATTAGCCAGCACCAGATTACTTTGGTAATTAGCACTTTATAATAGTTTGAGATCTTGTATGGCTAGAGATCTTCTTTTGCATTTTGCTTCATTAAATCTCTTGATATTGTTGAGTTTTGTTCTTGCAGATACATTTTGTTATAGTATTTTCTATCTCCACCAAATAATTTTTGATTGTTTGATTGGTATGGCATTGAATAAATAGGTTTCCTTACCCAAAATGGTTATTTTTATTATAATGGCTTGGCCTACCCACGAGTAATTAATATTTTTCCAATTGCCTAGATCTGGCTTTACTTATATGTTCAGATAGTTCCTGGGTTTGTCCTGACAGGTATACTCTCAAATATTTTATATCATGTACAATTTTTCTTAAAGAGAATTTCTCTTTGTATCTCTTGTTGCTAGACTTTGTTGCTATTATATATAAATACTAATGATTCACGTGGTTTATTTTGGTATCCTGAAACTTTTCTAAAGTTGATAATAATTTAAGCTGGGGATGCGGTGGCTGGATTGTGGTGTTGTTGTGATCCAAAGATGACTTGTAGGAGGGTGGAGCCTTGCCAATGGATCGCCCCTAGCTTGAAGTTTGGCTGCAGACCCCTGTTTTAAGGTTGGCTGCTGCTGCTGCTCTAGGATCATGCTCCCCTCATATTTCAGTGAAGCCAAGCTTTCCTGCCATGTACCTGCTCCAAATCAATGCTGAGGCCATTTTTGAATTGTTTGACGGGGAATTCATTCTGCTATCTTGGCATCAGATGTCAGCCCACATGTTCCAAATCGTCAATGTCCTTCCTAAAATGGGTCACATAGAACTAAACTAAGTACGCTGGGTTTTTTTTAGAAGCCTGGGATGCTGAAGTCAACTTTGATCTCAGCTTTCAAGATATCAAGACTCACACTACTTTCTTTTATGAACTACTTTGTAAACATGAATGGTCAGACTCTAGAGTAGTATGGAATGAGTTACGGGATCTGATGCAGAGTGAAGGGAGCAGAACCAAGAGAACCATGTACACAATCACCACAACATGGTGAGTTGATCAACCTTGATGGATGCAGCTCTTCTCAGAAGTTCAGAGAGGTAGGACAACTGCATTTGACTGGTTATGGATAATGTTCTCCCCATCCAGAGGAAGAAAAACAAAACAGAACAAAACAATACAAAAAACCTATGGAGTCTGAATTCTCTTCTGTATTTCTTTCCTATTTCATGGCTTTCTTTCTTTTCCCTTAATCCTAATTCCTCTTACCAAAAATGAGTAATCCATAAACATGTTATACACAAATATTTATTTACAATATTCACCTGATTGTTTGCCACCAAGGGGAAGGGAGTGGGAAAGGAGGGTGGAAGGAGCTTATGTAACTTAAAAATATGCATATGCATGTAGATGAAATGAAAAAATTTCATAACATGTAATTGTCAGAATAAAATATCTATTAAAAAATAAAAAAATTAATGAACTACTTTCTGCTCTTGTCTCTCTTGGCTTATTCTCAAGAAATTGGTTTTTTCCACCAAGGTGGATGATATCTTTTTGTAATTTCTCTTCAATTTCGACAGATTAGATTTGCTTCAGTATCCTAGCCAGCCTATTAAGAACTCAGGATGTCCTAGCTATCACCGACTGAGTTTGCTCCTAGCTTGCAGGCTCTGCATGCTGAAATAAAAGCTACTTAATCTTACATTCACATTATTGATAAAAATGTGACACAGCAAAGGGAAAATCCAGATCCCCTGGGTCTCCCACTGGTGGCAGGTGGGCACAATCAATTCCGAACCACTTGCCTGTACTCTGGTCAAGCCCATGTTTTTCATCTTATCCACAGGAGAAGTTTGAGAGATACTCAGATACTTGCAGAGACCCACACATATACAATATGGTCTTTTATGAATTCCTCCCAAAGCCTGAGGCCCCCATAGAGAGACAGAAATCACCTTCAGTATGCAAACAGCTGTTCCAGGTGGAAGAGGGGATTTGTGCTTCGGTTACTGATGGGGTTAAGGGTGAGAACTGAAAAGAATAACCAGAAGAGAAACAAACAAGGGGTCCCTTTCAGTTGGGTATTAATTCTAGAGTCCCAGGCCTGGGCTTGGGCCCCTCTGTGCGGCGGAGCCTGCCTGCTGGGTGGGTAAACTGATGACTCACTTCTCCTATCAGGTGGAGCCAGGACCCCCCGCCTTTGCCAAGCCAGCCCCGCAGGGAGCCCCTCTTCGGCCCACTCACATTTCCTAATAACTGAGTTAGATTTCAACAAACTCAGCTCGGCTTTGGGGTTTGGCTTTGAAAGTTGAGGGGGGCTGTGAAACAATACTTGTAACCCGGCCTCTATGGCCCAGCTTTCCATCCATCTGAGAGCTCCAAGGGCCTCTAGCCTTTGGTGACAGGGTCCCATTTGATTCTCCCCCTACTATGTGACAGGCACTTTGAGGATGAAACATTAAAACTGAGGCATCCTCATCCTCAAGGGGCTCATGTTCTAATGGGGAAAATTATTCCAGATAAATACAAAAGATGAAGAACTGAAAATAATGGGGGAGAGGGAAGATGGCCAATGGTTGCCTCCTCCTTGAAGCATCAGCAGACTTTTTCTACCGCAGCCAACGTGTAGGAGTGGGGAGTAAGTGGACAAAGGAAGGAACTGAGGGGTGGAGAGTGGGGTGATCACCCACAAGTGGGGAGAAAGTGGGAATGGCGTTCTGTAGGAGCTAGCACTTGAACTGAGAGTGAAGGGTCTTGGATGTTCCAAGAGGCAGAAGGGAGCAGAGACAATTTTTTGTTTCATGGGGGCAGGGAAAAATCTAGGCAAAGACCCGGAGGCAGGAAATGAGAAAAGATAAATTAGAAAATTCAGCATTTTAATGTGTGCCTTTCCATCCCAGCTACCTTCCTTCACAGCCTCTGTCTCTGAACAAATCACTCTCCCCTCATTCCCATTCTGAACAGGGTCTTAATAGATTTATGCTTGCGAAAACACAGTCTTGAAAGAAAGCCTGGCCCACAAAAGTTTCAGGTGATCCAGGCCATGCAAGTCTGTGTTTTGACATGAGGACTTAAGCTATCCCACCAGGGAGGTTTTATGACCCCTTCAGGTCTGTTTATTCACAATATCACAGTCCCTGGCCCTGTGAAATATGGACCAGGCCTCAGAACCTGGGGGGTGCAAGGACCGCTCTGGTAGATTCGGGTCCTAGTCCCCTTTTGCTCCCAGTTACAGCCCAGACCCTGTGGCCAGACAGCTCAGACCCTCAGTGTTTATTGTCCTGGCCACATGGGGGAGAAGGGATCCTGCGGGAAGCTCTGCACTAGCTTTCTGTCTGTGAAGACCAAATCCGGTCTGCTCAGACATACAAAGAGAGTTCAAAAAAAGAGGTTTCTGCTGCCTTACAGGGATCCCTTGCCAAACTGATTACAAATCAAGGAGCATTTGGAAATGTCTAACAATTCTCTCTCTGTCACTTCTCTCTCTCTCTCTCTCTCTCTCTCTCTCTCTCTCTCTCTCTCTCTCTCTCTCTCTCTCTCTCTCCCCCTCCACAATAGAATTGAGCAGAATTGGCATCCTTTATCAAAATCTTTTACTGACTGTTTCAAAACATCTTATGTTTCTTTTGGCACAGAAATGAAGAGGAAGCTGACAAACGTTAAGTGACTTGCCCAGGTTCACACACCTAATGTCTAACATCAAATTTGAATTCATCTTCCTCACTCTAATCTCAGGACTCCACCAGGCCCCCTAGCTACTCCAATGGAGGGAGCCTTGCTATGAATTAATAATAATTACTAACAAAGTTTCTACATTATTCTCTATAAAATAAGTTTCTATAATAATGACAATGTTAATAACAACTACCCACTATTTTCAAAGTGTCTTAAGGTTACAAAATGTACAAAAATATTATCATCCCTAACCCTCGCAACAACTAGATGCAATCATTGTTCCCATCTTATAGATGCAGAAACTTAATTAGAGGTTGCTATTTGCCCAGGAAGCATCTGCAGCCAGATTTAAACGTGATTCTTCCTGATTCCAGATTCAGACAGAGAGCTAACTGAAGCTGATGACAAAGATCGGCAAGAATAAGATCTCTGACAAAATGCTACCATTATGGAAATGAAATAGAGTCTGGTCAATGTAACAGATGAGCTACTCCGAGTCTAGATGCAAAACAGCATAGGAATCTAATGTTTGATAAAAATGAAGCATCCCATCTATTGAATGGAGAATACATAATTCATCAAAAACTACCGGAAAAACTAGAAGGAGCTAGGTATAATGTTTATCCTTCATTCTTTTTATTTATTTTTTTTTTGCAAGGCAAATGGGGTTAAGTGGCTTGCCCAATGCTACACAGCTAGGTAATTATTGAATGTCTGAGGACAGATTTGAACCCAGGGTACTCCTGACTCCAGGGCCAGTGCTCTATCCACTGCGCCACATAGCCACCCCTTGTCCTTCATTCTTGAAGAAGACCAGGACATCAGGGGAGGTGCTGCCATGACAAGCACATGAATTGGATTTGAGTGAGGAGGCGCTGTGCTAAGTCTCCAGCCCCACTTTCTCCTTGAGAGCTATCTGGGTCCAGTGGCCATATAGAAATCAGGTCGACTGAAGATGGTCCTGGAGGCAAGGCAATCAGGGTTAATTGACTTGCCCAAGGTCACACAGTCAGTAAGAGTTAAGTATCTGAAGCTGGATTCAAACTTCCATCTTCCTGACTTGAAGGTTAGTGTTCTATCCACTGAACCATCTAGCTTCCTAGGAGGTAAGTATAAACTAGTATTCTAAACTATATATCAAGATAATCTAAATGGGTATACAATTTAGAAATAAGGAATAATATCATAAATAAATTGGATGAGCAAAGAAGTAATTACCTGCTAGTTAGCTCTATGGACACAAGAGCTTATTCCCAATGAGAAAGAAAAAGAGAGAGAGAGGATCACAGAAAGAAAAATGGACAATTTTGACAACACAAAGTGAAAAAAGTTTTTGTACAAACAAAAACAATATATCTAAATTTGGAAGAGAGGCAGGCAAATAGGAAAACTCTTTTCCAGTAAGTCTCTCATAAAGATCTTGTTTGTAAGGCATAAAATATATAAGTATATTATATATAAACTTATATGTGAATATATATATATATATGAATACATATATGAAACATTCAAATTCAAATAAAAGGCATTTCTCAAATGTTAAATGATCAGAAAAAAACAAAATCAATTTAAATAGAAAGCAAATAAGTTGGGCATAACCCTTTAAAAATAACCTAAATCAGTAATAATTAGAGAAATTCAGATTAAAATAATTCAAAAAAAAAAAGAATGTGTCTAATCCTGGAGAGGTTTGAAGGGGAATGTGCACTAGTACACTATCAATGGAGTTTTAAACTGGGTCAGATATTCTGGAGAGCAATTTGGAACTCTGTTCAGAAAGTTATTACAGTGTGAATACTCTTGGACTCGGTGATATCACTATTAATCTCCACCGCAAACAGATTTTTTAAAAAAGATTTAGAGCATCCATTTTAACTAAAGTATTTATAATGGATCTTTTTTTCTGTTAGCAGAGAATTAATTGCTTTCAGCAATTTTCATTAACTTTATATCCAAATCACATTTTTCTTTGAGGTTTTGCTCCTGACCAGTGATACAATCCCTATCCCCATCCCCATCATCTGAGAGCTTCCAAATTACCACTAGAGCCAATGCAGCCACCCCCAAGACATGACCTGGTGCCTGAGCTGAGTTCCTAGCCACCACCATTGTGGTGAGACAGACCTTTCCTGTTGACCTCCTAAGTTGTCTTGGGCAGGCAAACTGTTTCAGCAAAACATTTGTTGGTTCTGCTGCTCTAGGATTTGATTTGAGATGTTATTTTAAAGTTGTTTGGATGAGAATTTGGAAGAACTCTGTTGAATGCTTCTCTACACCCCCATCTTGACTCTGTCTCCATTAGCATTAACTAACTAAATTAGTTAGTTAACTAAATTAGCATTAAATAAATTAGTTATTAACTACTACACTTCTACATGCACAACTTAGCAAATCATCATCACTATCTGTAGAAAGGAATTTTCTAAAGAAGCCAATCTCATTAATTAGCTATTACAGAACATATCCAAACAATTTTAAATCATTACAACAGGCTAATTATCTTGTGGTGTCTCTTTTACTTTTATTCTTATTTATAATAATATTATTAAAATAAGTTTTTGAATTTTATTAGTGTTAATATTAATAAGTTTGTACTTATATTATAAAATGTTTCAGAAAATACAAATTATATTTTTTGATCCTTATAACAATGCCATAAGTTAGACAAGACAATGGAATCATGTCCATTTGGGGGAATAAAGAACACAAGTATCAAAGAAGTTATCACTCACCCTAAATCTATAGGTAGTAAAAGACAAAACTAGGATTTTGAACCCAGGCCTTGCTACCTCTATGAACCCCGTTTTCATTTTATTTTATTCACTTATTCACTCATTCATTCATCAAGCAAGTATGTATAAAATGACTGGATTCTGGGCATGTGATAGGCATTAGACCTACAAAGACTAAAGAGAAGCAGTTCCTGTCTCAAGGAGTTTACATTCTACTTTGGAGAAGCAACTTATACACTAATGAATAGGTGAAAATGATAAAAAAGGTAGCTACAATTTCTGGGGGAAGGGTCAAACTGAGTTAAATGACTTGCTCTGAATAACAAAGCTAGAAAGTATTTGAGGCTGAATTTGAACTCAGGTCTTCCTAACTCTAGGCCTGGTGCTCGATCAACTGTGCCATTAAGTCAGAGGACATGAGCTCATATCTTGGCTCAATCACTTTTTTGTGTGTGACCTTAAGTGTGTCAACTGTAACCTCTTGTAGTCTGAACTTCTGTTAAAGCAAGGATTTGGACTGGATTGTATTGGGGAAATCTTTCAATTCTCAGTCTTTGATTCTTGAAGACAACCACAGATCGTCCCTAGGAGGTGTTAACTCTTTATTCATACTTTGTCCCATTTGAAACTGTTCTGCCATCAAATCATTATATTTTGATTATATTTGGTGAAAAAACTTTGCCTTTATGATTTCTACATGAAAAATCAATTGCTATAATGGATTGTGGGGAAAATTCCTATTATTATATTTTATGAGCAGATAAAGAAATATGCCTACATATAGGCATTTGCACATATATAAAAGTAAGTCCATGAGACGATGTGTGCATATATTTACATATGTATTTACATATATATATATGGACATATTTCTAAAAAATGCCACAGCTGAACCATTGAGATTCAACTATTTCTAACATAGAGTCGGAGACAAAATGTGATGAAAGACTATTTGACCTATGGACAAAGGCAAGATTCAATTTCTAAACTTATTAAACTACATAGTTAAAAATAGTTATTTTAATGGCTATTTAAAAATCTTTGCTGTGGGCAATGTTTTGACATCCTGGTGTTTGGAGACATTCTGGTTCTTCCCTTTCAGCCTTAAGGCTTTCTCACCCTGTCATATCTGTGTCAGCTAGACTGATTTGAAGTAATAGAGACCCTCCTTGATCTTCCTGCCAAATCAGAGAATAAGAGATTATGATTCATAAGTATGGCCTTTCATTATGTATTTTCAGTGACTAAAACATTGCCTAGTACAATAGCCTCTGGACATTTTTACAAAAAACAAATACAATTACATATTTTTCCAAGTCAACAAAACTTCAAAGTCTTGTCTAAACTCACAAAATAAAGCATAATAGGAACCAAGCATGTTCTTCATTATGGCAGTGTCTACATAATTATTTTCTTTTTCTTCCCTTCCTCTCCCTCATTCTCCTCTTGCCTGCCTTTTTCTTCTCTCTTCTCCTTTGGCATATCCCTCCCATAGCCCTTTCCATTTCTCTCTTCTTTTCTATTCTTCCCATCATTTCTTTTCCATTTCTTCCCCTTCCCTCACCTCACACCCTCCCTTCTTCCCTCCCATCTTGTTCCTTTCTCTCTTCTTTCCCTCTGATAACTCCTCTCTAAAGGAACTACCCTAACATAGATCATCAGACTAGTTAGTCGTCAATCATTATGCCCATTTCTTTCCCAATTCTTTATACCACAGGTTGGGGGAGGAAGAGTTGTATTGTGAAGCAGAGTTTAAACAACCTTTCATGGTTTATAAGTGAGTGTAGCTATAGTTTCCCCAAGTAGTCATTCTCCTCATCCTGATTAAGATATTGAGAAAATGACCTTGGGAGTGAGGCAAGTCATAGCAAGGCAGCACTTATAGATAAGATAATGTGGAATAGTAGATGGCTAAATTTGAAGCCCAAAAGACTGGTTCAAGTTCAGTATGTGATACCTAAGGACTGTGTGGTTTGGGTAGAGTCACTGAGCTTTTTGTAAACCTGGCAACTCTTTAGGGAGAGGGAGAGTCCTTGTCTGGGATGTCCCTAATCCCATGAAATCATACATCTGCTCTCTATACCTATAAATAAGTCAATGAAGACAAAAAGAGTCATTTCCTATTGAAAGAGTATGTCTCTGAGAATTGGAAAGCTGCTCAGTGTCAGTCACATTCACCACCCAGCAACTACTCTCTGACAATAACACTAAAGGAATGAAGAGGGAGGGGAACAGAGGGGAACGGCTATAACCTATAACCCTCTCCCATCCCATCACCCTTACTCAGCAAACCCAGAACCCTGGATTATTCCCACTGTTTAGTGATTTGCTCATGGTAAGGGCATCTAAAGAACTTGATTGATAGAGCAAATAATCAAAAATAATCAAATAATTGTTTTTACAAATTCTACTCTAATTTAAAGTCTGAATCATAAAAAGATGTCATTGATAGAATTTATAAGCTCCAAATTGATCAAGATGGAATAATTTATAAATAAAGGTAGTCTTGGTTAACACATTACTTTCTGAGGGAAAGGTATTGAGATTACAATGAAAAGAAAATCATGGGACAGATACAGAAGCAGGGGACCTGGGTTCAAATTTCACCTCTGACCCAATACTACTTGGTGACCTTTTGTAAGACTTTCATCTATAAAATTGTTTATTCATCTATAAATTGAGTATTTCGGATTAGATTGTGAGTTACTCCCCTTCTTTTATGACATGGACTCTTTGGTCTGGTGGAATCTATGAACCACTTCTTAGAATTATGTTTTTAACATAAAATAAAATACACAGGATTACAGAAGAACACAACAACTAGTGAAAGAAAAATGGTTTTTTTTCTAATACAAGCACATAAACACCCTAAAATCTATTTGTAGTCATGGAGCCTTGGCAAGAACTCCTAGATTAGGGGGCAGCTAGTTGATGCAGTGGATAGAGCACCAGCCCTAGAGTCAGGAGGACCTGAATTCAAATCTGGCTTCAGACACTTAATAATTACCTAGTGTGTGGCCTTAGGCAAGCTACTTAACCCCATTGCCTTGCAAAAAATAAAAAAACCTAAAAAAATTAAACTCCTAGATTAGATCATCTTTAAGGTCTTGTTCAGCTCTAAAAGTAAGATTCTGTACTTGTAATGTGCATCTACTTACTCAGTTAAACAGAGACAATATGGTATGCATTGGGAGTCAGAAGGTCTCACTCTATTATTGCCACTGCCACCAGTATTCTGGGTGATCTTGGGCAGGTTTCCTAACCCCTCGAAGCTTCAATTTGGTGTTTTTCACCAACCAATAAAATAAGGTTGGTGAGTCTATCTATTCACCTAATAAAATCTACTCACCTAAGTATGTCTTTGAGAGTCTCAGGTGGGTAATGGGAAAGTACTGAATTAGGAATAAGTCAAATGACTTGGGTTCAAATCCTGACTCTGCTACTTACAACCTAGGTAATAGTGGTCGAATTGCTTCCCTGATCAGTGCTTCACTTTCTTAGTCTATATAACAAAGAAATTAGATTTCATTTTCTTCAAAGTCACTTCGGTTCTGGATCCCATGAAATGGTATATGATAAATGGTCATGATAAATCTAAGGTGCTAGTCAAATATAAGGGACTAGTGTAGCTGTCATCAGTATAGGGGAGTGGATAGAATGAATGAATGAATGAATGAATGAATGAATGAATGAATGAATGAATCTTTTGTTAAATGCTTAGTATGAATGCACAAAGAAATTCTAGAAATGCAGATAGGAAAGTAAGACTATAGCTGCTCTTAAGGAAGTTCACCTTCTAATGGGGTAGACATCACAACTGTAAGTCAGAAGGAAAGGTGCCATGGTCTTCCAGGTACAATAGCAAAACAGATAAAAATGCTTCTTTTTTATACAATTTCCATTAATAAAATTCTCTAAGTTGACAGTACCTTGATGACTTTTTTGACAAAATATTTCTTTGCTATATCTTTTGTAGATGTGGCAATAATACCTGCCAGAGAGACCACCAGTTTCATCTCTTCCAGAATGGTGAATGTGAATACCAGGGTAGGAGCATTACTATCCCTGGAATTTGGGGTTCAAGGTTCTAAGTTGTTTCATGGGTTTTTGGGACGGAGATGGTGGTCAGGATAATGTTGGTGATACAACTTGCCTGGCCTCTTGTGGCCTCTTGTCTCCCTATCAGAATGCATTGCTGGCTCAACTAGTCTAGCCAAGCTCAAACTAGTAAATGACAATTGGTTGCTAAAGAATATGGATGGCTAGTCTTTGCTTCACAGATCTTGTCTTCCTAGATGACAGCTCTGAGGGTTGAGCTGATAGCAGAAATAGGGGTGCTGCCATTCTTTGGTCTCTGATGTTTATTCACACATTGATGGCCATTGGTCAGCAGAGGATGCTGGTGGTTCCCTTTTTACAGTGATCTTGAAATGATAGCTATAGGGATTGGACTGAAGCAAATCTGGTGATTTGGGTGACAATAATATTTCCATCACTTCTTGGTACAAGATCATCAACTGACTCCATTAGCGTCAAGGCAGTAGTGGTGGTTTGAAATTTCTGGTGCAGTGACTTCTGTCTCTCCCTCCCAGTGCCCTTCTACTTTTCTATCTTATGGGACAAGTTCATTGGCAATTGAAGAAGATCACTAAAACCTTCTCCACAGGAGTCACCTCTCCTGATGCTTACCATGAAAAATAGCATGGAAGGCCTACAGGCTTGGTTGGTACTGCCATTCCTATTCCCAAAACTCTTATGACTATCTATCTTTTGGTAGTAGTTGGTGATAATGGTAATGAAGGCAGGTCCCTTCACCATGAGGATGTCACTCCTCAATGATAAAGTGTGATCCTTGGAATCAGAACACCTGCCTCTAGATCTAACACGTACTTGCATAACTTGGAACACACCACTTTAATTCACTGAACACCATGTCCTTGGTAATAATGCCTGTAAGTGGTCACCTTGAAAAGATCCCAGCATTGCAAATTTAAATCTGAAAAGATGTCAGAGGTTATCTAACCCAAGGTTAAATGACTAAGAAGAGTCGGAATCAGAATTTTTGCTCTGACTTCAGTGCTCCTTCCAAACCAACCAGCCAACAAATCCCTTTATAAAGGACATGTCATGTACCAGGCACTGTGTCAAGTAACAAAGGATACAAAAAAAAAAGCAAACAGTTCCTGCCCTCAAGGAACTTCCCTTCTAATAAGCAACACAAGATCTTGTGGGACCCAAAAGAGTTATTATATAGAGAATGCTTTGAAAACTTTGTATTAAATTCAGATATTATTATTCCCTACACCTTTGCATACTGTATGTAGCATTTGTATTCAAGTCATGGAAAGAGATCTGCCATCTTTAGCATGACTGAGTAGATCCTGGAAATGTTCCTATCTGAAGAAAGTCTTCCATTTCCCAAATCATTCTATTCTAGGAGCTAGAATAGAGCTCACACATGCCACTAACTTTTCTCTCTGCATAATGACTATTCATGCCTCTCTTGGGAATTGAAGGAGGCATTACTAAATCTCTGTACATTTTCTCAATGACCTAATTTTGGAGTACAACATCTCTCTGAAAATCTCGCTGGATTTTTCCAACTAAGAGAAGATAACGCAGCATTTCTTTCAGGGAACATAGGTTTCCTTTTGGATTTAGTGCAATACTTCCACAAAAGCCACGGAAGCCTGGGTTTCTCTCAAGGGCAGAATTTGGCTGAGAGACTAATAAAGTTTGAGAAAAGTCAGCATTCAGAATCCTTTCAAACTCCTCATGTAGTCACACATCTACATTACACATGGACACACGATTCTTACAGTTACCATGTTGCCTGTAACAATAGATGTGAAAGCCTCAGGACCACACAGAAGTCCCTTAAAACTCTCAAAATATTATTCTAAATAGGTACATACTGTCCCACTGAGCATTACATTTATTGTGATTTTTTAAAGCCCTGGGTCTGGTAGCCAGGGTCTAGAGGAAGGCAACCAGGTTCTTAAATTCCAACCATATAAAGCTTGATGGAGGGAACAGTTTAGCCTGGACAAGAGAAGGTTTGGGGGAGAAATAGCAGTCGTTTTCAAGTATTTAAAAGACTGTGAAAGAATCATTGAACTTACTTTGTCCCAGAAGGAAGAAGTAGGCATAATGGATTGATGTTGCTGAGACAAATGTAGGCTTTATATTTGAAATGCCTTCTTAAAGATGAGAGTTATTCTAATGTCGAATGTGTTGCCATAAGAGGCAATGAATTCCTTTTCATTAGAGGTCTTGAGGTATAGACTGAATGTCTATTTGTTGGATCGAGTTTCGACGGTTGAACCACACTCTCTAGGGCATTTTGGTACATCCTTTTTAACTCGAAAGCTCTCTAATTCTGTCTCTCCCTTTCCATTACCCTCTCTCTATTTGTCCCTCTCCTCAACACATCCAGCCCAAGAACCTACTCTGTCAGGTTACACATTCTGGTTTGTTTATCATTTACTTCAGGACAAGATTTCTTCTGCCCCAAGGAGTAAATCATCCTTAGAACCAATTTTCAAATGCACACTGCAGAATTGTACATGAGTTGGAGGAGATCAGAAAAAGATTCAGCTGAGCATGCCACACAGGTAGCAGAGTGGTTAGATGTGGAATCGTAACATGAGCAGTTTAAGGAGCTGTGAAAGCTATATGTACAAAATAGAAAAAAAAGAAAGGTTTTCATGTAGCTGGATAAAAATCCCTTAAGCAACAGGCCAGGTAGAGTTATAGGTTGGCTGAGCCAGATGTGGTAGGCTGCCCCACACTTAGATGACCTCTTGACTTTTCCCCTACCCATGACCCCCATGTACATCCCAAAATACACATACATACACACACATGCACACACACACACACACACACACACACACGCACACACACGGCTGGTTACCTAAGGGTAATTCAGTAATGCTGAATGCCGAGCCATTGCTGGCACATACTATGATATGATGAAATCATTTTTGGGGAACCAAATAAATTAACTTTTAAAATTAGTCCCTGGAATTGATCCAAGCCTTAGCTCATCAGTATTTAACACCTCTGCCCTATAATGAAAGAGAGAGGGGAAATGAACTCAAGAGGAAAAGGAATTGAGATGGTTGAGTGGAAAAAAGGAAAGTAAAGGGTTTCATAGCGGCTCAGCAGACTCCAAAATCTCTCCCCTTGTGCTTAAGCTCAATAGTGAGGAACATACAGGTTGCCATAGCTCTGGCACTGGGTGACTTTAGCCTGTCATTGCTAGTCAGATGACACTTTATTTGGGAAGGAACAAGAAAAAGGAGAAAAAGCCCAGGAAGGACACCCAGAGTTACCTCTTAATGGGGGGGAAAGAACAAATAAAGGGTAGACCACAAAAATATTCTGGGATGATTCTGTTCACCTTCATCTCCTGAGCTTGGAAAGACAAAGTGCCTATTTGTGGGGATTACAAAGCCCCTTAGGAAGTAGAGAGGTTTATCTCAGATAGTGCTTAGCTGATGGCCTTCTCTGCCTCTATGTCACCACTATTACTCTGAATACAGCAAGAAAGGGAAATTCCTGACCCAGATCCCACGGAGGTTTTGGGTCCCAATAAACCTATAGGATTTCCTCTGAAGACATCATCTTCCCATTGTAAAGGATCAAGAAATTGTTTCTTCTTTGTCATTGTAGGAGCTAATGAGTGACAATAATGCTTGATAAATTGAGAATGTGCTATGGGAATCTCTTGTTTTTACTCTTTATAAATTGGAAAGATGCTCAGAAATGGGTTCCCTTCTGTTTTTCGTAGCAGCCTAGCCCTACAACTGGAAGAAATCTCACAGACAACCCCACTAATCCATTCAAGGCCTCATCAGTGACCCAATGGGGCTCCTCAAGGTGTTCATCATTTTGCAGATTATATAAATCAGCACTCTTTCTCATCTAGATCTTCATATCACATATATGTATATACACATAAATATACATCTGAATATAGATATTTGCATATATGTAACAATCTCTCTACAAATGGAAATCATCAAACCCTCTATAACTAGCAATCATGGAGAGGTGTCTAGGGATATTGAGAAGTTAATTAAGTTGTTTAGTATCATACACCCCAGTATTTGTCAGTGGTACGACATGAATCCCCAAACTTCTGATACCTTGACTTATTAGTAGACCTTCAACTAACTCAGAACCAAAGAAGATATGCCCCAGGGTACTGCTAGCTTCTTCCCTTAAAGAGCTCCCTCATGTCCCCCTTCTCCAAGGTGACTAACACCTTTATCCCTCACTTCTCAGTCTTCTGGCAGTTTAGAAAATGGTCCCCTTTAAACTTGGTTAGGAACAAGCTGCCTTTACCTATCAGCTTCATCAAGGATACCATGATCATTCGGCTGGCCTCTGGGATTCCCTTCCCCTCCCCCTTCTGGACTGTCACCTATGTACCCCTTCCTCAGTTAAATTCATCCCATGCATACCTCCCTCTCAAACTTATCAATTACATGGTTATCATACAAGGTTGTAATGGGAATAATCTATTTGTCTAAAGTAAGTTATATCCTATATGAATAAAGAGAGGAAATCATCCTTGTTTGTGAAGGACCCAGACATAGAGAAGTCATGTTCATTTGGGTGACCATAGCGCATCTCAGTCATCATCTTATATTTGAAGAACTCTAGTCTTCTTGATTTCATGGCTTGTGATGCGTACCACCAGTGAGCATTCAGGAAACCTCTTTTTGCATCTAGCCTTCCCTCACATTCCTAGACATTCCATTTTTCAGTTGCAGGCTAATCCCTATTCTCTCTCCATTTCTTTTAAAATGGCACTTTGCCGAAGGGTCATCTTTAACATGAAGCCCTTGCTATTCTACCTCTTTCAGATACTAGTTCCCTCCCCCCATCTAAATTGCCTTTCATATATTTGGTCAATGTGGTTTATATTTTAAATGTACAGTACTTGAATGTTGCCTTAGAAAAAGAAACCTTTTAATCTCAACAACTACAATGAATCTAGTCATTTGAAGACAGTTATTCTTTCTACCTGTAAACTACCTTTAATAAAATATAAGTTTCTTGAGAGCAGGGATTGTATCTTTTTGTGTCTTCTTATCCCCAACACCTGCTATTACTTATGTTTTATTCCTAAGTGATTACTAAGTGCCAGATGCTAAGGATATAAAAATGAAAGAGCTCCTACCCTCAAGGCATTTACATTTTATTGAAGGCAGTTTGCAATGGAGAGAAAAACTGAATGAGAGACCTTGAAAAGATGGTGAATTTATTCATTACTGGGGTATTAAAGTATCAATGTCTAAAAAATCAACGGAGACTATAAAGCCTCATCTTGTTCTCATCCTAAGTACTGTACTTATGTTTCCAGTCTAATGAGAATCAGTTTAAATTAATTACAGAACAAGTTAAAAGAAATCAAGGAGTTTGGGCAACTTTTGGGGAACTTACATAATGACCTTCTATCCCAAGACTTCTTGAAACACAGGCCCAACTTTTGAATACCACTATTCTTCTGGTGATGCTGTTGGCATCATGGAATATAATGGTTTTGGGTGACCCTTCAGCAAGATAATTTCCTTATCTTTTTTTTTAAATTAATCTATCTTGTCTGAGATTATGATCGCTACCCTGGCTTTTTTTTTTTTTTTTGCTCTAATTGAAGCATAATCAGATCTTCTCCAGTTCTTTACCTTTACCCTGTATCTCTCTGCCTCAACTGTGCTTCTTGCAAACAGTATATTGTAGATTCTGGTTTTTAATGCATCTACTATCCACTTCCACTTTATGGGCAAGCCCATTCACATTTCTGGCTCTAATTGCATATTTTGCTCCATGCTATTTTTCTCTTATTTATTCATTCCTCTCTCTTATCCTCAACTTTCCCTCCTCACATGTGTTTTACTTCTAATCACAATATTCCCCAATATACCCCCCCTTTTATCAGCTCCCTCTCTACCATCTATCATTCTTGTCCTATTGTTTACTTGCTCATAGTATAAAATAGATTTCTATATCCAACTCTATGTGTTTGTGTTATTTCTTCTTTGAGTCAATTTTGATGAGAGTAAGGCTTAAGCTTTGCCTGCCACCATCTCTCCCATTCTTCTCAATACATCTCCTTTTTGCTTCTTTCACATGAAATAATTAACCCTATTCAATCCTCCTTTTTCCTAGAGCAATTTTCTTTCTTAATCATTTATTTTGGATTGTTTTGGGGGGAGGGGAATATACCATCAAAGCCACATTATACCTGTACCATCTGTCTACATATACTCCTTCTAATTGCTGTTATAGTAATGGAGTTAAGATTTACAAATATTATCTTGCTAAATAGAAATAGAAACAGTTTAACTTTGGGGGATTTTTATACTATCTCTTTTTTATTTCTTTTTTACCTTTTAAGGTTTCCATTGAGCCTTGTATTTAGAGGTTAAATATTTTTATTCAAGTCTAGTATTCTAATTAGAAATACTTGCAAGTCCTTCGTTCCATTAAATGTCCATTTTCCCTAAAAAATTATACAAAATTTTGCTGGGAAAGAGATTCTTTTTTTTATTATGAACAATTATTTTATTAAATTTATCTCAAATATGATGATGTAAGATATGATAATCTCAGAACCTCTGAAGAGTCAGACATTTAAACTATGCTTCCCAAGCAGCAGGAGTTAAATTTTCAGTATTTAATAAAAAAGAAATAGTGTTGATTAGAAAAACAAAAGAAGGGGTGGCTAGGTGGCATAGTGGATAAAGCACCGGCTCTGGAATCAGGAGTACCTGGGTTCAAATCCGGTCTCAGGCACTTAATAATTACCTAGCTGGGTGGCCTTGGGCGAGGCACTTAACCCCATTTGCCTTGTAAAACCTTAAAAAAAATAGTTACGTGAATGACAGACTACATTTTCTAGGCCCTGATATCAGTGTTCTAAGTTCAGGTTTCATTAGTTAAATTATTCACTTGGGAAAGTGATTCTTGATTGTAATCCTAACTCCTTTGTCTTCTGGTATATCATATCTTTAATGTGGAAACTACCAAATTCTGTGTAATCCTGATTGTAGATCCATGATATTTGAATTGTTTCTTTTTTGGCTGCTTGTAATAATTTCTTCTTAATCTGTGAGCTTTGAAATTTGGTCTTCCTGTTGGCTTTCACTGAACTTCAGAGTTTAGGTGTTTGCTTCCTCTGGAAGATAATTTCCCCTTCTGGCTTGTTTTGGAAGATGGGGACTCTACTGACCTCGGGTAAGTGTAGGATTTAGTTGCTGGCCAGTTCCAGGGGTAGGGTCTTTTGGTTGGGCTACTATGGCAATAAAGTCATTCTGCTAGCAAGACCAGGAAAAGGAATGTTGTTGCTGTCTGCCTAAAAGGTGAGACCTTGCAAAAGTTGCTATGAAAACAGGATCTCTCTACTGGTGGTGGGGAGGGGTTTGTTCCACAATGGGGTCAAAGTCTTGCTGGGGGGTTGTGCTGGGGCGGGGGGGGGGTGGAGTTACTGAAATGGGGTCTTGCTACTGTGTATAGAATATCTGCCTAGGGAGTTCTGGTTTACAGGAGATTGGGGCCATTTTGGTAGAATGCCCCAGAATTAGAACCTTGCTACAGGTGCCCTGCTAGGAGTCTATATCTTCTGCTCTTGGACCCAGCTCCCTCTCCACCTCACAGAGGCAGACCTTTCCTTCCCTGCTGGTAAGCTACTTCACTGCTTCTAGACCCATTCTGAGGTGGTTTTCTAGTTGTTTGGAGAAAAATTTGGGAGGGCTTCAGAGCATTCCTTCCTTAATCTGTCATCTTGGCACTAGAAATCCACAATTAATTATTTTAAAGATGTTCTCCCCATTGCGGACATTTAGAGTGGACTCAAGCTTTCTCAAAACAAACACAAATGTGAAGAATTTAGATACACTCAACTCTCGCCAGTACTCAAAGCCAAGTTGAAGTCCTGAAATCTAAGTCCTGGGGCTCTTTCCCAGCTTAAGGGAATTCTGATTTTAAGAAAGCAAAGTGGCCCCAACTCAACATACCTTTATAGACATTATATATGCTACAAAGGGAATTCTGTCATAATTTAGGCATTCTACTCCCAAATACCCATCACCCTATGCAAAATTTTCTCAACCTGATCTGTTCTTCCAGTGGTTTATTTGGTTGGTTGATTTTGCTTTTTAAACTAGAGAAGTGTCCTCTTTGAATCTTTCCCACATGAGGAGTTTTTTAACTTTGTAGCCTTGAATTTGTTTTTTTTTTTTATATTTTGATAACTGATTTCAAATGATTGGATTTTTAACTGTGATCTTATTTATTGTATTTTATTCATTTGAAAATGTTATTTGCAGCAGGATTTCATAAGTTTCATCTGATCACCAAAGGGGGAAGAACCCTCATCCCACAGGTATTTGATGGAGACCAAAGTTAAAGATGCCAATGAAATCATAATATCCTAGAATCCAAGAGTTGAAAAGAACCTAAGAGGTCATCTAGGTAGCTCAATGACTACCAAACACTTGACTCTCACCTTCACTGTCCCTGGTCCTGGACAGCAGTGGACACCTCACTGAAAAAAGTCAGAATCAGAATTATTTCCCTTTAAGGCTATACACATTAGGATTTTCCCCTTTATTTATGTCATTTAGTTTTAAATTTTCATACTGTGTAGTTATATGCACCATGTAAGAATACTCCTTAAAAGAAGAAAGTGGGATATTTTACTTTAAAAAAAAAAAGAGCTTCCCCAAGTTACATGACATCCCTTTTCTGAGACATGCTCAATTCTAGTCTTTTAGCTGTCCAGTCATTCCAGGTCTCTCCATGCTAAACACAAAATACTAATTGACTTGTTTTTCTCCTTTCTCATCAGTTACAATTTAAGAAAAGTTTCCGTGTTTTGGGGGGAGGTAGGGTTGACTTTTAATGACCTGTTTTCTTTCTTTTTTTCCACAGTTTAATTGGAGGGAAAACATATTTCTGGAATGGACTTTTGTGAGGAGAATTATGTTCAAGAGAAGGATCTAATAACCTCATTAAGTACTATGCCCCCAGCTCCATATCCAGGCATAAAACAACAAGCAAACAGACGCTCATTTCTCAGGATGAAGAAGCCAGTTCTGGGTTTGTTTACCTATTGTGCTCAGCATCGACTCCCTGAAGAGATCCCAGGTCTCTTTGCCCAACCCATGTAAACGGGCCATCTCCGGACTTGATTCCCTCCTTGTCACAAATACATCAAACAACGCAGGAAGAGTTGGCAGCCAATAATTTTTCTTCAAACAGGTCTGGTCCTTTTTTGGCTCACTGGGAACTGTTATTATTGGAATTCTTACAATTTTATGGAATTCGATGGGACCCTACAATTTCCTTGAGTGTAGGATTTCTTCTTTCCTGTGTTTTTGTACCACAAAACCAAGTTTCAAAGCATACACACTCTTCCCCCGGCAAGTCTGCAAAGGGCCTCAGCAAATTCCTAATCTAATTAACATCCTTAACAACCCAGACAATAAATTGACTGCAACTGCTCTGGAAGCCGATGAGTACCACCTTGTTAAGTCCCTTTCCAAGACTGGGAGCAAATCAAAGGAGAAGGCCTAAGGTCACGGCACATGTTGGCTGCTCCCTCCAAAGCAAGAATTGATTGCTTTACCAACTGCTCATTTGGGCTGTTTTTTCTCTCCTTGTTTTGCCTTTCAGCTTCCAGAAGGAGACCCCTCGGAGGACACGGGTTCATTCTTTGGCCTCTCATTTTGCATCCTTTGCAAAAATTTAGTAACCAAGTTAGTGGACTTAATGTATATTGTGCTTGAGTCCAAGGATGTGATGGGCAAATTTGGAGGGAGAAAAACTGATGTTCAGGAGAGACACCACATTGGTCTATTTCTCAGTAGACCAGAAGTATTATACTTCAAGTGGGTCCTTATCCTTAACTCCCGTTGATGCCATTCTCAAAAATAGCCTTGACTCATTTATCTGTTGGAAATGAAAATGAGAACATAACTGGACTGAAGCCATTCTGGAATGAGGCCATGGCATTTCTCCAGAAACATAGGATGGCATTCTCATTAGGAACCATCAATTTGGCTTCATTTGATGTTCACAATATACCTTGTTCTAACTATAAAAGATATATAAATTCTAGCTACCAAACAAAGAGTCATGAAGGTGGTGCTGGGACAACTGAGAAGGGGAAAGGACAGGAGAGGAAATCAGTACCACGACTTACTACCATATCTCAGGTACTTTACAAAAGATTCTCACATCAACAAGGGTAGGTTACTGCTCTCGCCATCTTCATTTTATAGCTGAGAAAACCGAGGCAGAAGCTAAATAAATTTGTCAGTTCAACAGCTAGGAAGTAGCTGAAGCTGGACTTGAATTGAATTCTTCCTGAATTCAGGTCCAGGGCTGTATCTGCTCTGCCACTGAGTTGAAGAAAGAAATGCAAATTGCCACCACACTCCACTGTCTGTACCAATCAAGTCCTAATTAAATAGTCTCTGACCCTTTGACCAATGTCTTGTACCCATTTTCCCAACTCCCATGAGAAGGAAGCAAATTCAACTTCACCATAAACATTTGTTCAGTGCCTGATACTGTGTAAAACTGTCCTTGACTTCATTGAGTTTATATTCTATTAGGAGGAATGCCTATCTCAACAGAAAGATCCTATTTTAAGTCATAAGAACAGGAAGCTCTGAAATGTCTATCCTCAAACTAAAAATTGACAAAATTAAGATCAGTGAATCTTAGGAGGAGAAAGTAAATGAAATCAATGACCAAACTTTGTGTATCACACTAAGCAAACTTCACTCTTCCTGCCTCTTTCCCCACTTTTTGTTTTGACATAGTCGGGACAGAGGCTCGGTGATCTGTGCTACTTGTGGAACATGACCTCCATCCAGATCCCCAATTTTCAGGCATAAATAATATCTGGGGTCACAGCATTTGGGATGATAGACACAGAAAGGGATTGCTTTCCGAGGAAGATAAGTCCAGGTCTGCCACCATTTCAGGGAAGGAAGATACAGCCTGGGAATTAGTCAGTTAACAATAGCTGGCTACTTTCAAGGACTGACTCTCTATCTTCAGGATAGAAAGCAAAAAAATCCTCTTTTGGAAAAAACCATTTTCATAAAGTTTCTTACAGAATGAAAAGCTGAAGTTTGCAAGGAGTTTCCAGCTTAAAATGGGGATGTCAGCCAAAAGGCAGACCACTAAACACCCAAGTAAAGCATTTTCCTGGAGTAATTTCATAGGGCCTTACAAATATTGGTTACCTTTTGGACTGTGTCTAAGAACTGGGACCGGCAGAAGCTTTGCTCTGTGTATTGATAATGATAGCAGTGGGATCCCTACCATTGAAGCTATCAGGTGTCTACATTGTAGGAGACAGATCCTAACTTTCTCTCTGAGTTCCCTAGCTAAATCTTATCTCTGGACAGGTGTTCTAGGGATCAGGGGCTGAAAAATCTGGCACTCTCTAAAAGGAAAGAGGAACCCCAAGCTCCCCTTACCTTTCTCCAGGGGTCCTCAAGTCCTCAAGGAGGAAAAACTATAGTTTTAGATTTAAAGTTTGCTACATTAGTTTTTGAACCTCCCAATATGTCAGAAAGGCAGGCAGTTTGAGGATTCTTATACCCATTTTACTTACAAGGAAATAAAGTTCAGAAAAGTCAGTTATTCGACCAGGATCATGCAGCTAAGATGGATCAGGATGAAGATGTGAAGTCAGGTCTACCTGATTCTCAAATCCATTCATTGTTATTCAGTTGTTTTCATTCATGCCTGATGCTTGTAACACTATTGGGGTATGCTTGGCAAGGATACTAGAGTGGCTTGCCATTAGCCTCTTCAGTTCATTTTACAGATGAAGAAACTGAGGCACACAGGGTAAATAGCTAGTTAAATGTCAGACCAGGCTGGACTCCAGGCTCAGTATTCAGTGCACTTTGGCACCCCCTAGCTGTCCCAGTATATTACTTATTATGTCATGCTGACTGCCAGTCACTATATTTCTCTGGTGCCTGAAATTCTACTATTATAATTTAATTGGATTAATTAATAAGTTAATTTTTTAAGGCTTTTTTTGCAAGGCAAATGGGGTTAAGTGGCTTGCCCAAGGCCACACAGCTATGTAATTATTAAGTGTCTGAGACCGGATCTGAACCCAGGCACTCCTGACTCCAGGACCAGTGCTTTATCCACTGCGGCACTTAGCCACCCCATTAATAAGTTAATTTTGATTAAGGCAAGGTATTTTAGCAACCTGCCATTGAAAGGAAAATGTCCACAGGAGAACTAAGGTCTTCATTCATTATTAGCTATTAACAAATTATCAAAGATAAATTAATCAGATTGCCTCTGGCCTGGCTTGGTCAATCAGGGAAGGCTTTTGAGTGTGTGTCTAATGATGGAAAGACAATAACTCTGTCCAGAGAGCAGTACTGCCTGGCTTTTCTTTTCTTTTTTTCCTTAATACTCTCAGTGATATCATGGATCCAATTGTTTCCCATGGATTCAAATATTTTCTCTATGCAGGTGATTCTCAGTTCTATTTGTCTAGTCCTAACTTCTCTCCAACCCTTGGGTCTCACATTTCCAAGCTCAAAGACATCTTGAAATCGACCTATCCAAAACCAAACTGATTATCTTTCCTCCAGGCCCTCCTTCAAACTTATCTATTACTGCTGAGTGCATTGACATCTTCCTAGTCTTCCAGACTTGACAACCTTGGTATCATTCTCAGTTCCTCATTATCTCTTACCATTATCCAATCAGTTTCTAAGAATGATTGATTTTGCCTTGTAACCCCTTTTATGTAAGCCTCCTTCTTTCTTCTGACATAGCCCCCCCCATCTCAAACCTGATCTGTTGGTCAAGCCAGTTGATTGGTCTCTGTGGCTCAAGCTTCTCTCCACTCCAGTCTGTCCTCTTACTTAGGTGTCAGATTGTTCTTAAAGCAGATCTGACCATGTTACCTCCCTCTTCAATGAGCTCCAGAGTCTCCCTATTATTTCCAAAATCAAAGATAAAAATCCTTGGTTTGGCTTTTAAAGTTCATCATAACTTGGCTTCCTACTAGTTCTCCAGTGTCCTTGCACTGTACTCTCCTCTCCAGCCTTTGTGACTCAGTGACATTGGCTTCCTTGTTGTTCAATTCACCAGACACTGCCCAACTCCTAGCTCTAGGCACTTTTCTCCCTCCTACTTGAAATTCTCCATCTCTCCTTCCTTCTGAGCCTCCTTGCTTTCCTGACTTCCTTCAAATCCTAGCTAAATGAGTTCTCCTGCAGAAAAGCTTCCCAACCCTCCTTCACCTTAGTTCCTTTTCCATGAATTTATAGCTGTTCTGTATATCTTGCTTGGACATAGTTGTTTGCATGCTGTTTCCCCTATTAAGATGCCAGTTCTTTGGGGGAAGAAACTGCTCTTGCTTTGTTTTTGGTTTTTTCTCTCTGTCTTTGCAACCCCAACACTTATCAAAGTGCCTGGCCCAGAAAAGACAAATAGATGCGTATTGATTCGCCAGCTGTCCACAAGCCACAGCAATTTTGGAAGACCATAGACTAAGAGGGAAAAGGGATGTCATTCAAGAAATCATTGAACCTCAGGAAGCATAATGATAATTTTTAAAAAATAGATTAGATTGAGGGGGTTCAAAATTTGCTCTTATATTCATGAACTACTAATGGTTTTATATGGCTATTACTTCAGGAGGTTTTTTGGATGCTTTTTTATTTTTCCAATTAGATGCAAAGATAATTTTCAACATTCATTTTTATGAAGTTTTTCCCTCCCACCCTTTCCTCCCTTTGCCTAAGATAATAAACTGATATGTTATACATGTTCAATAGTATTACAGATTTCATGTTGTGAAAGAAGAATCAGAACAAAAGGGAAAATCCATGAGAAAGAAAAATAAGAAAAAACATTTTTTTAAAAGGTGAAAATAGCATTTCCTATCACAAGGCTTTTAGAATTGCCTTTGATGACTATTACTTAGAAGAGTTGTCTTTCATAGTTGATCGTTACACAATGTTGCTGTTAAAGTGTTCTGGTTCTGCTCATTTTACTCAGCATCAGTTCATGTAAATCTTTCCAGGGTTTTCTGAAATATGGCTTCAGCTAATTTTTTTAGCAAAGCAAATAAAACTCAGAACTCAAAAGTCCCCTGCCTTAGAATCTGAAGAACTCTTTTATTTTGCTCCAAATGTTGTAAAATCCTTGACAATTTTATTTTAACTATGAATAAGAATGCACATCTTCTGGCAGCAAGAATGAACTGGAAACAAAGCAAATACTCATCAATTAGAGGACTACTCGCTAATCAATAGCCCATAATTGCAATGGTGCCATTACTGTGATGTAGGTAATAATGAATTGGAAAAATTCAGGAATGCTTAGGAAAACTTATACACATGGATATAAAGAGTGAAGGAAAACCAAGAATATGATTTCCACAATGCCCATGTTGATATAAGCAAAAAGATCCCAAAAGAAAAGAGGAAAAATTGAATGCTGATGAAATTATAATGGCCAAACTGAGTTCTAAAAAAGAGAACAAAATATCTATATTTCCTTCCCTTTGTGGTGAAGGTGGGAGAATGAAGGGCTGTAATATTACATACTGTCAGAAACTGTTGATATGTTGGTTACTTTGACCAAACTGCATTTTTGTGGTTGTTACTTTCTTTCCCATTTAATTTTAGCTTAAGGGACTGAAGGGAGAGAAGTTGGAATATATCTAAACTAAGTGAGGTATAAAAATAAAATATATTAGTAAAATTATATTTCAATAAAACCTACAAAGATAAAATCATAGTTAAGTAAAAAGTAAAAAGATTCAAGTCCACAGCAAGGTGCAGTGTGGGCAGAAAACCACATCAAAGTTCGAAATGGTGACCTTTCTTTTTATTAATGGATCAACTACAAATAGGTGAACTCTCTAGAATTCTTATTTAGGATTCCTAATCCTGGTGGAAGGGTCTTCAATTCCCCACAGCAGAACTCCCAACACGTCTCAATTTAAGATCACCAGATCCCAATGAGACAGAGAGAATCATACTTTTACTTCCCAGAGAACCTTCCATCTTTTCCATTGGTATACCACTATCCCAGGGAGGAAGCCTGTTAAAGTATACTCAAATCCTATCTCTTCTTAACCTATGTTTTATAGTGGTTTTGCTGAACTATCTTCAGGGAATGCTCAGAACAATAATTTGTTTAGAAAGTTATGATACAGTATATGTAAAAAACAAAAAGAAAAGTAAGCATAAGTATACATAAGATTGGAAAGAGGGTGATTGTTGTATGGGAGAAATAATCTTATGAGTTTTTAATGTCTCCTGATAAAAAGATAAATTCTTAAAAGCACAATACAGAAGATATGTTGAACAATCTATTCTAAGTCCATCTTCCCATGAGTTCTTTGTTGCATAGTTTTAAATCTGTAAAACACTATATTTCAGTTTGTTTCCAAGTTCTAGAAATGAAATTAAATGAAGAAATCATTTTTAAAAATCATTTTCAGCTTGAAATTATGTCCATTGCCTTTAGTTTGTATGGACACATCTGTGCACACTTCATTTTCACTATTGAAGCATTAGAAGCATAAGAGCAGGGATTGTTTGTCACCGACCTCTGTTTTCTCTGTTAACTTGGTCCCATTCTTGAGCATGTCCTGAATGACTATTGGATTCGGTGGCATGGAATAGAAGGAGATACTACCAAGAAACCACTTTATGGCTGGATGTGCCTTTAGCCAAAAGACCAGGACTGAACTAAATTGTTCCCCTTCCCTTTTCTTCTTTCTCTCCTACTGAACTTTTTTAGCATCCTCTTTCTTTGTTATCCCTAAGAGAAGGAATTTTCATTATTTATACAATCCAAAATAATGCCCAGATGCTTCAATCTAGGTAGAAAGTATCTGGAAAGTCAACACCCAAACTCAAATTGGGAAGCTGATTCCTTTCCATCTTTCATCAGCTCTTCTAGACACCCTCTAGTTTCTAAATTGTATAACAGAAAGGTCCCTAAAGGCCATGAAGCCTAGGAAGACAGACTTTTGACATGAACCTGGATATTGTATTTGCCCAAGGGCCAGAATGAAGAATATTCAAGGTCTGTGCTAAATGAGAGTATGCCTGCTTGTAGTAGTTTGTGGTCCTAAGAAAGATGTCCTTTGATGAAAACCAGAACTTAGACTCAGATCTGGCTTTGAATCCAATTCTATTGCCATTTAGCTGTATGAACATGGACAATTCACTGAACTTTATGGACCTTCCATTTTCTAATTTGTAGCACTTAGATAGTAATTGTACCTTACTGAGTCATTAGGCTCAAATGAAATTATCCATGCAAATCACTTTGGAAACTTTAACTACCTAGGATCACTAATTTGAAGTTTCAAGTGAATTCAAGTGTCAGAGTACAAATTTCTCTTTTTTGTAGATGAGAAAACTAAGGCATCTATAAGGGGAATGACTTGCCCAAAGTCCTCCAGGTAGTAACTGACAAGGCTAAAATTTGAAACTAGGTCTCATGAGTCCAAAGCCAGAACCTTTTCACCTTCACCAAAATTTCCTTTTGAGATAGGGATCATCAGATCATAGGATTGAAAGAGCTAGAGGACTTCTAATTTAGCCCATTCGGTTTGCAGATGAAGAAACTGAGGCCCAAGGAGGTTAAATGACTTAGTCGAGACTACATAGGTCAAGAAGAGATAGGATTTGAGTGTATTTTAACAAACTTCCTCCATAGGATAGTGGTATACCAATAGAAAAGATGGAAGGTTCTCTGGGAAGTAAAAGTATGATTCTCTCTGTCTCATTGGGATCTGGTGATCTTAAATTGAGAAGTGTTGGGAGTTCTGTAGGGAATTGAAGACCCTTACACCCGGATTAGGAATTCTAAATAAGAAAAAGAATGGGTTTGTGGATTTCTTTCTTTTTTTAGTGATTCAAGGAAGGCACCATGGGCTACTTCAGCTTCCATTCTTTGCCTTAATTTTGGGGGTGATCAGTAAAATTAAAGGTACTCTGAAAACAGCGTATCAAGGTGAGGATGGGATGTCAGACAAAAAAGAAATGCCTTTTTCAACCTTTGAAGTCAGCCTAACCCCACAGTGCTTGGAATTCCTTTGGTCTTATACTTCTGCTATGTGACTCCTAGAGCTTTATTAGTGGTTGAAAAGTTTTCCAACTTATAAATTCCATAGCTTTCCTAACTGCTTCAGAAGGCAACATGTCCACCCAAGCTTACTTCTCTCTCATTGTCTTATTTTTAAAAGTAACGAACAATGGAAAGATTGTTTTATTTGTCCCATAACCACAGAACTTTGGAATTCTCTTTTCTAGTGGTTGCTAGTTTCCCCCTGCATATACTCAACTTTCTTTCCTGGGGATCTCTGGGGATTTTTATTTCTATTTGGGGGACTTTGCTTTATTTTTCTTCTTTGAAAAATCTTTGTCCAGGTTGATTTTATCATTGACTTCATTTGTTGATGCTTAAACTAGATTAATTTTCTTTCTCTGGATCTGTTTAAGACTTTTCTGCTACCTTTCTCCCAGTCACCCAGATATGTAAGCTTGGAGTCATCTTCAATCCTTGCCTCTCTATGCACTGTCATATTCAATCACTTGCCATGTCTTAGCAATTTCACCTCCAAAATGTCTCTAGCATCTTTGTTCTTTCCACTGAAACTGGTGGCTCACCTAATTCAGTTCCTTACATTCTCATATGGACTACTGCAACAGTGTCTTAATTGGTGATCTTCCTGTTTCCATTCCTCTCCTCCTTTAATCTATCTTCTTACATAGGTACCAACATCACTGTTCTCAAGTTCTTGTCATGGTACTCCATTTCCAAAGAAGCTTCATTGGTTCCCTATTGTTGCTGTTTGTCCTTCATTCTCAAAGAAGACAAGGACATCAGGGGAGACAATGAATTGGATTTGAGTGTGGGGGCAATGTACTATGTCAACAGCCTCACGTTCTTATATGGAGTCATCTGGCTCCAGTGACCAATATGATTCAGGATGACTGCAGATGACCCTTGGATGTGGGACAATCAGTGTTCAGTGCTCAAGGTCACACAATTAGTAGGTGTCAAGTATCTGAGGCTAAATTTGAACTCAGATCCTCTTGACTCCAAGGCCAATGCTCTATGTACTGTAACAGGTAATTGCCCATTTTCTCCCTATTACCTTAACAATTAATGCCTCTATTATTTAAAGATCTGGCTAGAAGTTACTTGCTATCACATTTCCTATTTTAATCAATCTTGCCTCATGATCAAGGAAGAGATTGAGAACATCATTGAAAACTAACTGGATAATTATGGATAATAATGGATAATGTATGATAATGGTTGCACTAAATTAAAAAGGTTTTGCACAGTCAAAACCACTGTAACAAAATCAAAAGAAATGTGATAAATTGGGAAATAATTTTTACAACTAGTGTTTCTGACAAATGACTCATTTCTAAAATATCTAGAGAACTGAATCAAATTTATAAAAAAAACCAAGCCATTCCTCAATTGCCAAGTGGTCAAAGACTATGCAAAGGCAATTATCAAATGAGGAAATCAATGCTATCCATAGTCACATGAAAAATTGCTTTAAATCATTACTGACTAGAGAAAGGCAAATTAAAATATCTCTGAGGTACTACCTCACACCTCTGAGACTGGCAGAAAGGAAAATGATGAATGTTGGAAGGGACATGAGAAATCGGTGACACCAATACATTGTTGGTGGAGCTGTGGACTCATCCAACCTTTCTGGAAAATAATTTGGAATTATGCCCAAAGGACAATAAAACTGTGCATATATAACTACTGAGTCTATACCCTGAAGAGATCATGGAAAGGGGTAAAAACATCACTTGTACAAAAACATTCATAGCAGCGCTGTTTGTGGAGGTAAATATTTGGAAATCAAGTGAATGTCCATCAATTTGGAATGGATGAACAAATTGTGGTATATGTATATGATGGAATACTATTGTTCTATTAAAAACCAGGAGAGATGGGATTTCAGAGAAGCTTGGACACACTTGCATGAATTGATGCTGAGCGAGATGAACAGAACTAGAAGAACATTGTATACCCTTACAGAAATACGAGTGTGATGATCAACCTTAATGGACTTGCTCACTCCACCAGTGCAATAATCAGGGACAATTTTAGGGTATCTGTGATGGAGAATACCATCTGTACCCAGAGAAAGAACTTGGGAGTTTAAACAAAGACCAAAGATTATTACTTTCAATTTTTTAAAAAAGTTGTCTTATGTACTAAATAATTTTGCTATCTCTAATATTTTATTTCTTTCTCAAGGATATGTTTTTTTTTTCTTGCAAGACATTCAATTTTGATCAATGTATAACATGGAAGCAATGTAAAGATTTTCAGACTGCCTTCTGTGAGGGGAAGAGGGAAAGAAGGGAAGGTGGAGGAAAAAGTATAAAATTCAAGGTAGAAACAACTATTGTATAGAATTAGAAAGCAAATAAAATATTTACATAGTAAAAAATAAAACAAAAAAGATCATCAAAAAAATATTGCCTCTTTACTGTTCCTGAGTAATATCTCTTACCTTTCCCTATACTACCCCAAACCAATTACTATGGAATACATTCCCTTTTCATTTCAACCTCTTAGGATTCCTATAGCTAAAATTTAGCTTAGATGTTGCTCCTTCATAATGGATTTCATGAGAACCTCATTTGCTAGTGCCCAGTCAACTCATCTAGCTCTCTAATCACCCTGCACTGGTTCTAGATATCCTCTGTGTTCTGTAGGCAATCTGTGAGCAATTGCCTTCATTCTGGTTCCTCATTGACTTTGAATTCCATTAATATACAATGTGACCTTGCACATTAAGAAATATTTCTCAGAGTAAATTGAATTGTATAGATTGATGATGCCTCTGAATGTGTCACTTTCATTAGCAAAGTGAGGGAATTAGAATAGCAAGTGATGAATTCTGTGAATTGAGGGAATCCCACTGATTCTGTTTTATGATTCAACATTGGAGTAGCTCAGTTCACTTTCTAATCAATTATGTGTCTAGTCCAATTTCTATAATGTGAGAAAACTTTACTCAAATGTGCGAATTAGAAAAAAACTCTTACACGGTTTGAATTTAAACCTGTGAGTAGGGGAAGTTGTACCAACCCTATCCATTGCTTAGAAACCCTTGCCTAAGGACCTAAATTATGCTGTCCAGAAACCCAGTCACATCTAAAGATTGATGAAAGGAGTTTTCTCACAATTATATAGCTCAAGCAACCCATATGTCTTCTCTGAAAACTGGCCCCATATTAGTCAATCAGTTTTTTTAATTAATTTAATATTTTATTTTTCCTATTGCATGCAAAAAAATGCATTCTTTTTTAAAAATCTGACTGGCAAATCATCTCTCTCCTCTCCTCTCCTTTCTCTGAGTTGTCAAGCAATTTAACAAACGTTATAGCTGTATGGTCAAGTAAAACTTATTTCCATATCGGTCACTGTCCCAAGTTTTAGAAATTTTTATGACGCTGCATTCTGAATTAGTTCTGAGAGTCTTGAAGTTTTAAGTTCTTCCAATGTGATATGGACTAAGGAGAGGGATGTTTCCTACTCTCCTGGCCTATGCTCTGATCTCTGAGTAACTTTAAGCACTTTTTTCAGCCCTGCCATTGTGACAAGGGTTCCCACTCCCCTGTGACTGATTGCTCTGATATCAGAAGGGAGTTTTCTAATTGCTCCTCCAAACCCTGGAACTATACCCCAGATTCATAGATGGAAAATGCAATAGGGTCTTCTACCCAGTGCCAGCAATAGGACCCCCAGAATCTCATTCTGATCAATTGTCCAACCCTTATAGTTTGGGACTTCGACCTTCCTAAGCCACTGTTCTTTTTCAGTTACCCCTAAGTCTGTCACTGTCTTACTTGTGTTGCCAGTGCTCTATCCCTCTCTTTGAGCCATAAGTTTTTCTGCTAAACTTCTTTTTTTTTTAGGTTTTTGCAAGGCAAATAGGGTTAAGTGGCTTTCCCAAGGCCACACAGCTAAGTAATTATTAAGTGTCTGAGGTCACATTTGAACTCAGGTCCTCCTGACCCCAGGGCTGGTGCTCTAACTACTGCGCCACCTAGCCCCCCCCCCACTAAACTTCTTAGTTGTCTTGGGCTAGTCAATTGTTGCATATCAATTTTCTAACTTCTTTGACCCAGGAAGAGAGAATGAAACTGATAAATTTAGAAAACGCTTCTTCCCTTAACTCCAATTCATGCAATCACACTTAACAGACAAAGGCACAGATATAAACACACAGGACTATGCTTTATATTGTCCAATATGAATACAATAATTTGTTATATGCTGAATATACTTAAATTGAAGTGAAATGTAATGAAAACTAAAGTGATTTGGAGAAATCACCTAAGGGGATTTCACTGTAAAATCTGTCATTGCTCAGACATCATCAAGGGAACTGCTAGGTCAGCAAGCAAAGTAACCATGTTCACATGACCTACTCATGGCCCTCTCTTGGTTTTTCCATGAAGTAGTGGTCCAAGCAAGGCAATTATTTGAACTATTTCTTTCTCAAACACAGAAACTTGAAATCTTGCTTATTTCAATTAATCCTAATGAGGGGTCCCAGTGTTACAAGAAGTATGGCTAAATTTTCATATGATGTGATTAAACAACAACTTTAAAGAGTTATTTAAAATAATGACTTCATAAAAATGCTTTAGCATACTCTGTTATTTCAGAGATCTTTGGATGAAAGGTACTGACTCATTGCCGTGAGTGCGAAGTAGGATTCATTGTCCCACCCACAAGGAATGGCAGACATCCATGGAGACATGTCCAGTAGGCTTTTATATGACTAGAAACAATTGTTTTCTCCTCCAGCATCTGGCTTGGCCCAAGGGTGCATGCTGGCAAAAGGGGCCTGGGGTAAAAAATAGAATATGACTCCATGGAACTTCGGGAGTACCACTGTTTTTCTTGCAGAAATTAGTGACCCTCAGAAAATGGGATATTCCTGGGAATAGCTATCTCCAGAAGAGGACATTGCTAAGTTTTTCAGACCCTTTTTGGAAACTAGATTAACTAACTCAGGTTCCAGAGAGTCTTACTTAATAAGTGACAATTCTATTCCTTTTTTTAAGGAAAGACCTTCAAACATAATCTTATTTAACAATATTATTTTACAAGTGAGAAAACTGAGGCTGAGATAGTGACATCATTTGCCTTCAGTCACCTAGGTAGGGTAGCAGAGTTAGATCATTTCCCCTCATGCTCTGAACACAAGATTACAACCATCGCCTGCCACTGGAGCACCATCATATTTATAGATAGCTTGAACGGTAAAGTCATCCTCCCAGTTTCAAAGCTTTCCATGCCACAATCTAATCAGAAATGACTTGCTTCTTCCCCCTTCCAATGCAATTACCCCAATATTGCACACTGAGACAGAGAGCTTTACAAATCTTTCAGTTGTCTTGATTTGCAGTTGAATTGAGACCTGCAGCACTTCTGTTACTAAAAAGCTACCTGAGGAAAGTCAACAATTTCTGTGACAGCCCAGGATTACAGAGCATATGTGTATTAAAGGCAAGACATAAACCAAGGTTTTTCTTTCTTTGTATTCAGGTTCTAGTCATTTTACCATCTAATTGATTTAAAAAAGGTCAAATGAAGATGGAAATTATTATCAGCAAATTGTACATCATAAAAGTGATGGATCAATTGAAATCATTTTGCTATTAGAAGTAATTAATTTTCTGTGCAATTTCCATTTGAACACTGAACAAGAACACCAGGTCCTAATAGTCCTTGAAAGGCTCCTCCAAACTCTAGGATCTTGTCTTAGGAGTAATTAAGTTTTCCTTTTATCCCCCCCCCCCCAGCTTTAACTCAGACATAATCAAGAATCAAAAGCCGGGCCAGAGAGCTTGTCAAAAAGAAGACCTATTTGAGTTGGTTGGGATTTTTGTTTTGTTTGGGGTTTGTGTTGCACCTTTTCACTCTGCTTGCCTTGTGCTAGGTGGACTCCTACTCCTCCATCCCACACCCCTGCCCAGAATGTATTGAACTTATATATCAGTTAATTAGTCTTTCACACTTTATTCACTTTATTCCATATTGAAACCTGGTGTACTTGTCTTAGGCATGAGCACATGGCTACTTGTAAACTATGATGGGCAGAAATAGAGGGTAAGACCTCGACTTAAATAATCAGAGGCTGAGTCTGGGCCCCAGATTAGGGGCCTGGCTTTTAGAAGTTGATGTCTTACTGTTATTTTTTCAGGAAAAATTCAGACAAAGAAAAAGTATGAGGTAGGGGAAAAATTATCTTTCAGAGTCATAAATGAATTTTAAGTATGTATGTGCATATGATGTGTGTATGTATGTGAATAAGACTTTTTAACCCACTTAACTCACCTTATCTATTGGCTAGTTTCACCAGAACATGAGAAAGCTTCTCATCTTATCCATTCATTGATCCTATTGATCTCACTATCTCTCAGATGGTTCTCTCTGTTGTTTTATTTTCCATCTCCCAAGAGATTTGGGATTGTCAGTTCATACACACACACACACACACATATTTTCTTATCTATGTATGTATGTTATATGTTTATATGTAAATATATTCTATAGAGTTATTTATATGGGACTAATTAGAGTAATTTGAGGATTTAGGAGTAAGTTATTAAGTTTATAATCCCATCACTCTGAAACCATATCACCACCTTTAACGTCAATATTACTAGTGGTACTAGATTCTTGCACTCGTAAAATCTATTTGCAGGGTCCTGATGGAGTCAATTACAATGATTAAAAACCAAATTTCACTCTCTACCATGCTGACATAAAGGAAACAATTATTTTCTTAATTTCCCTATCCTTAATGCTATGGTTGAAGATTCTCTAGTCCTAGTTTCTGGATTTTGTTTGGTGATTAAAATCCTATCTTGAAGTCCATGTATGAGTTTCCTCTGTCATCATTAACAGCTGAGAGATTGCACCTTCCCAACTTTTAACTACATGATTTTCCAGGAGCAATAGTTTCCTTTGCCAAGATGACACCTTGGGTCCCAAAATACGACCAATTGGTCCATTCTATTAAATCACTACCTGACGTAAAAGGGTTCCTTAGGCTGACGGGATTTTAGAACCCAGATGTATCTTCTTTAAAAAAAAAGCAACAATGTTCTAATTGATATTTTTTATTTCTTCTATTGCTAGGATTATCCTGAGGATCTCTTCCTTCCTCCACAGCCCCTAGCTATCCTATATGTCAAACAGTATTGTTTGAGAGGAAAAAAGTCAGCACGACTGATTGTTGTATTGACAACCCTGAAAATGTAGGTAATGTGTAACACCTGCTGATCTTTCTCTACACACTATAGGCTGGAAGTGTTTGATCTTTGAAGTTTGTTTCATTTACTTTTGATGTTTTGCTCTTTCCATTATATTGTGTTGTTGTTAACTGTATATACTGTTTTCTTGGCATCGATTTCTGTAGATCTGTCCATGCTTCTCTGTATTCATCAAACACATAATTTTTACAGCCCGGAAATATTCTATTGCACTCATGTGCCACTATTATTGAGTCATTCTCCAGTCAAAGGGTTTCTAATTTTTATCTATATCAAAATGTGATGCTATAAATATTTTGAAGCATATTGGGACCATCTCCCCCCCCCCCCCCCCCCACAACGATGACTTTCTTAAGGGATAAATCCAGGAATGGAGTCTCTGGTTCAAGAGGTCTGAACATTTTCATCCAGAATGACTGTGATACTTCACAGTCCCACAATGCTATAGTTTTCCTAAACTTTCTGCAGCCCCTCCAAAATGGACATTTTTGTCATTTTTACTATTTTCATGGTGTGAGAAAAATGTTAGGGGGGGTGATTTTCATTTGCATTTCTCTTATTATTAGTAATTTAGGGCATCTTCCTATTATGATTGCACATTCTATGCTGTTCTCATGACAAATGTTTATTTATTTATTATTTTATGATTTATCTACATGGAAATCCAGGTACACCTTTCTTTCCCTTTTCCAAGTGCTAAGAAAGTCTGATCAATATTGTGTGTTGATTAAAATATTCTCATATGATGAGTTATAACTTCCTTGTGTCAATAATTCCATGATTTTATTTTTTGATAATTCCTGTGTAAACAATCAATTGCTCACTGAGCATTTGTTAAGCACCAATAACAGGCAAGACAACAGTGATAGGTACTGGGTAAGGAAAGTCATAATAATTGTATCTCTGTTTCTTTCTCCTACTCACCAACTTCTTCAGTTCTCCGTATAGTAGTTAGGGTTGAACCCCTGCACAATACAGATAGCACTATTTACTCTTTTCCCCCATTCTATCTAGATTGAAGAGCTGACTATCTTTTCAGTGTGGTTACCCAGAAGAAGTATTTCCTCTATGAAACACCCAAAAAGTTGTCACCCAGTCTCTCTTGCAGACTACTGGGATGGGGGAATCCATCTTTTACCTGCTGAGATAATCTTCCTTTCTGGTTGGCTTTAATCATTAAGCACATTTTCTTGACATCAGACCTAAATTAGATAGTTTTTTCACAGATGCATAAGTAGAATTTGGGGGAGATGGAGCTATATGGAAAGTCACATGAAAGCAATGTAGGGTTTTGTCTGGCTGCAACTTCAATATCAATCTCTAGTGTGATCTGACTGTTAGAAAAAATCACAAATATCTCATCAGAATGTTTCTGTCTCTGAGGTTTTTGCTTTTTTTTGTGCCTCGTACTTAGCACTTGGATATATAGGATATGATGAATAGAAATGGTTTTTTTTCATCAAACTATAGGTTGGTTGTATTAATACTAATAGCAACTCTAGGTTGTCTATAATGTAGTAAAATAAAGCCCTTAAACTTGGAATTGGGACACCACTGACCTTGGTCAGTTGAATCATTATTGCTAAACCCCTTAACTGTTCTTAGACTCAATGTCCTTTCTAGAAAATGATAACACTTGGAATAGCTAATTCACAGGGCTGCTGAAATGATTAGATGAGACAATATATGCAATGGGGCTATAAAACTATGGGAGGGAAAAAATGAGATCTTTGTTGTCTCTCTTTTGTGAGGGCACCATAGAACACTATGTTGGCCATGCAGCAGAGAGACATTTGACAATCAGAAGAATATACCGAAACATTTGGCCAGGACAATGAGGAAACTTGAGCCTCTGCCCTCTGAGGATCTGTCCAAAGACCAAGAGATGTTTAGTCTAGAGAGAGAAGGCTTGGCCCAAGAAGAAGAGTCTAACTGCCATCTTCCAACATGTGGAGGGTCCTGTGGAAAGACAGACAAATGCACTTGAGATAATCCTGGAGAAGGGAATGAAGACTGATGATCAGGAGTCACAGGAAGGGAGAGTTTGAATCGTCATAGGAGTGTCTCAACATTTGAACATTATACAAGGTAGAGTGGGATGCTCTAGGGGAGTGACTTCACTGTCCTTGGAGACACTCCAACAGCAGCTTGGAGTCCATCTGTCAGGATTCTGAAGGAGGTATTTTACACTTCAGAGAAGGGTTAGGCTTACAGACTTCTACGGTTCCTCTGGATTATAACTTTGTGGATTACAATGTTTAGTGTGTTTTGGACTTCTCTCGCATGATAGAATCTTCATTTCTTTCCTCTCCTTTGAAACTCTCTGAGGACACACAGCAGGCCACCCTGGATCTCTGAAACGCTCTCTGCTTGGCTGCCGAATTCTCCCAAACAGTAATGTCAGCCCTGGTGGATCTTGGCCCTCCAAGCTGAGGAGCATCATTGGAAAGATCTATCTAGTGTTTATTGAGTGCTGAGTGGAAGGGGGAAGGGGGGAGAGCAGTGCAATGCTTCCCTTGCCCATTGGGCTTCCAGGCTGGATAATTACGGTTCTGGTTTGAGGGATGTTTGGAATTTCAAACAGTTGCTCTGTCAGTGTGTTGATCTTATGGTCAGTCTCCAGAGTAAGTAGATTTCAAAATCATAGCCATGTTAAGTGGAGAGTTGGCCGGCTGTTGGACTAAAGTATCGGATAATTGTAGCCTATCAGTCCCACAAGAGGGCTCAGGAAGGAGGCCTATAATTGACTTAAGCCACTTTTTTTTCCTGCCTGTTCTCTTAAACATGTGGCTGGAAAGCCTTAGCCCCAATACTAAAACACATTCTGTACCAGTGCTCTAGCCCAGGCCAGCACAAAGACAGCATTGTTTCCCATCCATGGCCCTACCTCCTCCCCTCAACAGATCAAAAGGGAAAGTGATTTTCATTTGAATTGTAAATTGGCAAAAGAATGTTCCTCAGAAGACCTCGGAAGAATTCCTCACCTTTCTGTGTGACTTGGGAAGAAATCCGGAAATGTAATTGTAACATCTCAGGAAGCTGGACCCAAGGGCTCAGGAACTTCCCCTGGCAGGTCACAGAACTGAAGGCTTGGTTCAGAAAAGCTCCCCCAAAGTCTCAGAGGGCACCCACCTTGGACTCCGAAGAAGCAGAGGGAGAAATCAACTTGGGAGCAGGAAACCCAGATGAAAAAAGGAATAATCATCATCATAATCATGAGAATTCAGCAGAAATTTGACTGGGATTTATTTATCCTTTCTTCACAAAAATCCACCTTTTATACATACATACATACATATATGTGCCTATTCGAAGTTTGCCAAAGGGATGGGAACAATTGGTTTTTCAAGATTCTTAAGCATTTCAGTCTTCAAAATGCTAAAGAAAGCTCTTTCCTATTGAGTCTAGGAAGATCTCTAGTAAACCAGCTTCTTTCATCCGAGTATTAATTTAATTCAAATGAATAAGCACCTTTCAGGTGCCAAGTGCTGGGAAGTCAAAGCCCAAAATGTCCCAAAGCAAATAACTTGATCAGAGAGTTAGGGTTGGAATGATTCTTAAAAGCCCTTGAGCTCAACCCAGTCTTCTCACAGAAAAGAAAGACTTGGAATCGGGACTTGGAATCCTGGGTTTCTGTTTCTTACCTAGGTGACTTTAGACAGGTCACTTGCCATGGCAAGGGCTCAGATGTCTTATTTGTAAAATAAGGGGATTAGGCTAGAGAAAAGCTGAGACTCCTTCTAACCAAAAAGCTGTTCTTAGGAACATCAAGCTAGGTTGGCAGAATTCTGGTAAACTAGGCAATAAATTTTTAGTTTTGTAATGAAGGAATTCTGAATGAAACACACACACACACACACACACACACACACACACACACACACACACACATACACACACACAAACACACACAGGGAATGGACCTTTCTCGAAAGAATAAGAAATCATTGCTTTGTTCTCATCACATATTCTGGATTGTCTGGGTTTTCTGTCTCCCTTTTGGAGCATTACACCATTATCCAATACTTAACCAAAAGTGATTTGCCAAACCCAGAACATTTTGGAAAATGAAAGTAAAACTTAAGTCATGCTGAGATTTGATCAGGGCAGGGATTCCCAAGCTCCATGGAAGGGGATGCTAGTCCAAGGGAAAGAGACCATGGACTCTCATGGAGTCAGGAGAACACATCTCAAGTGCCAAACCCCCACAGTTAAGACCCAAGCCTGGAGATCACGTCAAAAAGCATCTGCCATGCTGGGGGATGGCAAGCAGTGGAAATGAAACAGTCTGAAGCATCTGCACTTTGGTCAACCAGGACTCATGGAGGTCAGAGACAAAATGCTCCCTCTGCTCAATTTTGGACATAGTCGTGATATTATCTGAGTTGTCAGATAGATTGCCCCCTTGTCCTGGTGTGGCACATCCATAAGGAGGCATGTACCTTCTTGTCCTTGTGTGGTATATCCACGTGGAGGCACATGCCCTCTTCAGAATGAAAAGGAAAGGACCTAGAATTAATTCAGTGCTCCTCTAAATATTATTACTCTCAGGAATGTTGTTAGTTTTCAGAATCAAGCTCCATTTCTGATTGCTATTTTTCTATGGGGAAGGAAGAACCAAGCCTTTTACCAAAAGCTATCTGCAAGTACCAACTCCACATGAACACACATAGGAAGCAGCAAAGAAACCCACTTCTCCAGGTCAATGGCAAAGCAGTAGTCAGAGAAGGGGTGCATAGGAGAATATAACACAATTGAGTCAGCCAAGAAAAATCCCAGATCGCATTCAAAGAGGAAATTCCCCAAAGTTTCAGGTGCAGCAAGCTGAGGATAGGAGCATGACAGACTGCCAGATCTGTTCACTTCAGTGTCTTCCCAGAGTCTTGCTCTCCCTTCAACAACCTGGAGTGACATTGGCACCATCTATCTTCTCTTACTCAAGGCTGGGAGCCAAGAGCATCCAAAGCGATGGCAGAGATGCCCAAGACCTAAGAGAACTGAAGAAACTGCAGAATCAGCAGAGACTGCTGAGAACAAAGAGACTTTTAAGAGATTGAAGAAACTAGAAAATGTTCTGAGAAGATCCAAATGGTTATAATCCTTTTCTGTTCCCCTCTCACTAATTCCACCCACCTCTCATGCAGGAGGAGGGATGTCTCCTAACCAATGGACTTTGGTACTCCCATTACATTCCTCTGTTGGGTCAGAACCCCTTGTTGTCCCTCAAAAAGATCACCAGTAGCAAGTCCAAAACCCATAAATACCCAGTATAGACACAAACATCAGAATCTTAAAGAGGAATGATTTTCCCGACATCAAAGGGATCCAGTCTTGCTACCACTGAAATTGAAATATAACAAAGGTACCTTAACAACAGCTACAGTGGACATGGTGCTATACAGGGAAGGATATAAACATGTTAACATTCATAACATAACATATGAACATTTCAAAATTACATACCTATCTGGAGGACACAGAAATCAATGAGTGTAGTAAGTGGAGCTAACTAGCCAAGTGAAGCTAGCCAGCTGCACCAAAAACCCCTTCAGAAGGTCCATATATCAAATAAAACTTCTCTATAAGCAGAGGCATAAATGTAAAATGATTAACAGCATGTACATAAAACAAAATACCATTAAATTAACATAACAGTATATTAAGAAATAAGAATATTCAAATAGGTTGTAAATACAATTATATATATATATACAAGAGACATCACATGGATACTCTCTAGGATCATCACACAGATTGGAGTAGAACTAGATTTTTGAGTTTCCTTGTAACATCATAATTTAGCCTAATGACTGGTTTCATGGCATTAGTTCTCTCCACTGTCCCTATACCAGAGTGTTTATTAGTATAGGCTGGATATTATGGTCATTATAGACTTTTTTTTTTAATCCATGGGTTGGCAGTCATTAGCAGTTTTTTTAAACCAATATATTTCTACTTATAGATATGTTTAGTCAACCTGGGGAAGCCCTAGAAAGACATTTGGAATATGTCCATAGCCATCTCATCTTGACACAGGAGGAAGACAGAACAGTGATGGAAAGGGGTTGGAAGGCAAAGGAATGGGTCACCTGATAAACCTGCTTCATCCGGTTTCTGTGATCATTGCAAATCCTCTTCCTCCTGGGTTCTTCTCTGCAAAATGAGGGAGTTGGACATTGGACTAAAGACTTCTTTATATCTTCCATCTCCAAAGCTATGATTCTCCAATATAAGGGTTTCTGTCTTAAGGTATTACTTAGATCCATATAAACTACCATCCCCAAACAGATATTTAGTATTTATGAGACATGGAATGAAGAGGGTACCAAATTAGCTAGTGGTGAAGATAACCAGATAACTCTATAGTGAATAGAGTCCGGAAAATCTGAGGTCAAATCCTACCTGGCTGTGTAATCCTGGGCAAGTTGTATAACCTCTGTTTGCCTCAGTATTTTCATATGTAAAACGAGAATAATAATAGCACCCATTTCCCAGGATTGTTGTAAGGATCCACAACACTTGGCATAGTGACTGGCACATCATGCTATAGAATTATTAGCTATTATTGTTAACTATTATTGTTAATAATTATTATTACCTTCCAGCAGCCCTGGGTATATTTTCTCTCTGATTAGAATGTATTCTCCTTAAAGACAGTAGAGACTATTTTTACCCCTTTTTCTGTCTCAATTTTTAGCTTGGGAGAGACTTTGTTTTTTAATTTGGCACATAGCACATAATTAATACGTTTGTTCATTGACATGCTCATCTTCATATGATCTATGTTAAAATGAAATATGATACTCCCTTTAAATATTTAAAATATTATGGAAATAAAAACATTTTTGGAACAATCCTTATGAAAATTTCTCCCACAAATTATTGCCAAATTTGGTAAAAGAAAATTCAAATCCAGAAGTAATAACTTTAGAAGTTTTGGAATGAAGGTGTCCTTCAAAGAACCCAGAAATTAATCTTTTCTATTTTTACTTAAGAAGGATATTTGAATCCTTTGTATGGCTTTCAATTGTTGATTCTTGTATTAGGAACTCTCTTCCTTTACCAAAGTGCCTATATTGTTAATTTAGAGTGGGACCTCTTTCTAAGTAAGAGAAAATGCCAATGGTCAACCCCTAAGGAGCAACAAAACTAAAATATGAGATGTGATTTAAATTAATTGTCACATTCTGTGGTGGAGAAATGAAAATATTATTTAAGTTTAACCTCTGGGACAAATTCAAATATTCTGAGTCAAATGCTGAGAAGAAAAAATACTTGGTCAAAACTTCGTAAAATTATTTCACGGAAGTTGAAGTCAGTTTCGCCAAAACCATCAGCAATGTTCTCTGACTGTTTTAAGTGGAAGCCCTAGCTCTGTGGAAATGTATTTTGTTCCATCTCTCAGAGTATTTTTTTTTTGTTCTCTTCCAAGGCATGGCCTTGGTTTGCTGAGAAATTATTGGGTTCTTTCTCAATATTTCTACTTTCTAATTGCTTCAGAGAACAAGCATAAAACAGAAGTCAGACTGACAGACTCCTCTAATTTCCTGTTTTTTTAAATCCTCTATGCATTGAGTGGTATAAATGAGGAGTGAATATGACAAATGATACCATCACTAACCTAGTCTTCTGAATTATCAGGGTATACACAATGTAGAGGAAAAAAAACTTATATGCTCATACATGTACTGGCTATATAAAAGGATATAACTGTATTCAAGAAATATGATGAACTAAATTTTTGAATGAGTGATGCCATATGCCAACAGTTGAAGAGATTATAAAGTTTATGTGAACCATCCCATTATTATGTTTTTCCCCCATAGAAATTTTGAGGAAGCAGAGATTAACCATAGATCACTCAAAAGACAAGCTTCATAAATGTTTGCTTGATTAGTTTGGGTTGGATTGTAATAGCTATTTGTGATTGGAAAAGGAAATAAATGGGCCAAGGAATGAGAGCATGAGATAAGAAATGGTTTGTCTAGATGTCAATGTTACTCATAGAACGTGAAAAGAACTAGACCATCACATGGGTACATCCCCTTCTGGAAGACTCATGGGAAGACAAAAACTACTTGGAATGAAAACATTTGGAGGGATTATAAACTGCACCAATAGAAGTTATAGCCACACTTAACAAAGACCTGAAGACATAAAGCAAGTTTTCATCAATGAAGTGATGTTGAGGTTGTTGATGAGATGATGATGATAAGATAAAGAAGGAAGAAGAGGAGGAGGAGGATAATAATGCTAATAATACCAACTGGGCCTGAGATCATGATTTTAGGCCTTTCCAAACTCTTAAATTATATTAGTTAATCTTCTACTATCTTATGAAGTAAGTTCTACAGAAATTATTTTCACAATTTAAAAAAGAAACCAAGGCACAGAATGGTAAAGTAAATGAACCTGGTCTTTAGATGTAGATCATCTAAAGCCAATTCATAGGAAATGAACTTATTTCATCTCATGGATCTTGACTTTCCTTGGTTGATGCATTTCTTCTGAGTTCTGTCCTTAATGAACCACATGCTATGCTATAACCTATATGTCAATAAACCATCAATGGTTTCCCATTCATCAGAGACATGATGCAGTTTAAGGACTGCCACAATCTGTTTCAAACTTGTCCTCCAGCCCCTTCTTATACCATTGCCTTTCACACACTGTCTTCTTCCAGTCAGCCTGCAATGCTAATTAATCTTAACTTCTGTTAGTCATTTCCCAAATTGGCCCTTTTTTTTCCATGCCCAGAGGCAATGTCTCCTTTGTTCTAAGCACTATCTCTTTTGAAGTTTGCCCCAAAGGCACAGCTATCTAAACCAAAGGGCATTTAGTCCAGTCCTCTCATTTTAGAAATAAAGAAACTGAGGCCTAGAGGGGAAAGAACTTGTCCAAGGTAAAAGAGGTAGTGAGTGGGTCTGAATCTAGGTCCTCTGATCCCGAAGTCAATGACCTTTCCATTGTGCCCTTCCAAGTGAGCTTTTGTCTGAATCTCTTACCTATTTCCTCCACATTCTATATTAATGGGTCCCTGTACAATTCACCTTTACCCCTTCCCAATGAAATGTAAGTCCCTTGAAGATAGAGGGCATAATTTTTTAAAAATATCATTATTATTATTATTTTAATTCTGCAGGTAGGTGGTATGGTTTATAGCATGCTGGATCTGAAGTCAGGAAAGCCTGAGTTCAAATCTAGGTTCAGATACTTACTAGCTGTGTGATTTTGTCTACCTCAGTGTCTTCAACCACCAAGTAGAGATCATCAATACCTATCTCTCAAGATTGTTGGGAAGATCGTGGGTCACAATTATTTCTAAAGGCCACAACTGTGGGTTGCAGAGCCCAGGGCAGTGACTTCCAGATCATTCTTCCATGTATCTCAGCACTGTCCCTCTTCTGTCAGCCTATTTCAAATGGGCAAGAAGTCTCAGCTGAGCTCCCTTTCCCCATTACTGAACTACTTTCCCCATTACTGAACTACTTTCCCCATTACTGAACTACTTTCCCTTTTCCCTTTGATTTCAGAATTCAGCTAAAATATTCAACACGTATTATCAGGTACCTAATCTGAAGTAGGAGCTTCATCAAATAAATGTGAAATTATTCTTCCTTTCAAGGAGTTGATATTTTATAATAGCTTGAAATCCAGGGCCAAGCGGAGGTTTTAGGACTCCAGCTATTTTACGCAGTAGCCATCTCCAAGGTATCACTACTTTCTAATAGCAAATTGAGACCAAAGTAAGAAGCTCTATCACCTGGGAAGGTCCTTAAAGACTCAGTGGTGGGACCCAAACTGCAATCCTGTAGTTCCTTTGTTTATTTTAAGCATTGACCTTTCAAACTAATGGTTATGCATTGATAATGCCATAAGCTAACATTTGCAGAGCACTACAAGTTTCACTAAATGCTCTTCATGGTTTTATTTGATCTTCAGAACAATCTTGTTTAGTAGGCTTTTATTATTATTATTATTATTATATTATCATCATTATCATATGCCCATTTTACAGAAAGCTGAGTCTGAGGGAAGTTAAGTAACCTCCAAGAATACACGATTAGTAGGTGTTGGAGGTGCACATTGAGGAGATAGACTCTTGTGAGTAAATTTTATTATAACTCTGCACATAGTAAGTTCTTAATAAACGCATGTTAAATTGTTTTATTTCTAATAATAATGGCAGATATGGGGAACTTGTCTTCTCTCATTATTCTTTATTAATATTAGTTTCTTGGAATACCTCACTGGGTGGCTGGAATATGAGTTATTTAGAGCAAAATGGATTAGCCTGCCAGTAAAATACAGAATCCCTTGTAGAGTCTCCACAGACTCAAAGACTGCTGAATCGATTTAATCGGTGTAGACATCCAATCATTGAACAATTTACCAGCTCTGGGCTTCTCAAAGAAAAAGAGACAGGCAACTTAAGCAGTGGCGTTGCCAAGACAAGGCCGTTGTACTTGGCTCCCGTTACTGAAGTACAATCTCGCTACTGTGAAAAGCTTGGGAATTCAGCTTCTATTATAATTGGACCAAATCTTTCCAGCAGCTCCTTCAAGGGGGATATTAGTTTCATATGGAAGCTGCAGTTTTTACAATTTGCATCTTTGATCATGCAAATAAAGACTGAAACCGGTTTTCTGGTCCTGCCCCAAGAAGACTGGGGACTGAATTGTTCCTGAACATGAGGACGGGAGCCCATGGATTGCCCCACTGGTCATAGTAGGAGAAAGTGAGCAGTCAAAGATGGACATATTAATTGACCAGGAGCTTCCATAATTAAGAGACTCCCTGTATGGGTAGAATGCTATCAGCTGGGTGGTAGGTGTTTAAATTATCCCCAGGAGATATTTAACTAATGTTTGCAAATTTGTTTGAGGCATATAAATATTTGAAGTTTTGTGTTCTTAATCAATTTCCCTGATTTTTTTTTATATTGTACCTTTTTGCTTTCCAGAAATATCTCCCTTTTCTGCTCCCCTCGAATGAACCTTCTCTGGTAACAAAGAATAACAGCTAAGCAGATACAATTAATTAAGGGACTGCATCCGAAAGTGTATACTTCCTGCCCTTGTAGTCTCCTGCTTGTCTCTATAAACATTGCTATTGTTTTGGTTTGGTTTAATAAAGTCTGGGCTTACTAATTGAGCTGTGAAACCATTTCTGCAGATTTTTGAAGGAAATGTGTCCCATCCGAGTGTTAAGATCCTGCCGGAGATTGCTACCCTCTTGCCATCCTTCCTTTAACCCATGGCAAAGATCGATTCATCTCCCAAGAATTCAGAATCTTCTTTCAGGAGAGATTCCATTTGATGAATGGACTTGAGGCTATAAACATCCCATTTACATTTCCCTTTGTTCTTAGGCATTTTGGACTGGGTAAAAAAATGTAAATGAGACATTTGGTTTGGCTTTCCAATAGTCAAACCCAGTCATGCATGATAGGATGTCAGGCATCCACAAACATATTTCTTTAATTTCTGTTTGTGTTTTGAATGAACTGTATTTACACTTGAGAGATAGATCATTTCTAGATGCTTCTAAAGTCACTTTAGAAGAGGTTAACCGGTGACTCTTAACTCTTTGGCAGAATGGAAACTCCTGGATGACAAGACTATTTAAATTTTTTTTCTTTAAATCTATTAGTCCATAACAAACTCTCTGTACATAGTAGGTCCCCAAACCATCTGTGGCTCCCAAGTACCTCTGGCATAAAATTAAATAAAGTAAAATAAAAAAAAAGTTACACAAAATCCCTTTATGATCTGACTTCCATCTATGTTTCCAATCATTTTTATTTATTCGTTAATTTTACTTCCCTTCAAAAATGCTTCTTTTCCCATTCAAAATGGTCTGCTGATTGTGTCCATAATTCTACCTCTTCACCTTGACTCTACTGGTGCCATCTGGAGAAGCAGGCTCTTGGGGCAGATAGGTGGCACAGTGGATAGAGCACTGACCCTGGAGTCAGGAGGACTTGAGTTCAAATGTGACCTCAGACACTTAATTACCTGTGTGGCCCTGGGCAAGTCACTTTAACCCCACTGCCTTTACAAAACAAACAAAATAAATGTGGAGAGGAAGTCTCCATGGTTTGAACTCTTACTTCCTCATTCTATCTAGAGGACACTCAGTTGCCATTTCCTCCCCCTCCAGTCATTAGTTTTCCCCTTAAAATTCTTAACCTTGTTTATCTCTGTTTATAGGTGTACATGGCCTTTTTGGTCAAAGGAAAATAAGTTTCTTGAAGGTAAGGACTACTTGGACTTTGTCACTGCATCCTCAGGGCCAAGAAGGAGCCTAGTAGGAAGCTGAAAGTTAACACATGCTTGTTGAAAGGGAATGTGAGATTCCTGTTCTCAAGTTCTTATTCCAAGAAAAGGAATTGGTTCCTGGATGACAGACTGCACCTTTCCTAATGGGAGTCTTCAAGAAGGACATTTATAGAATAGGCCTTGATGGGCCCAGAAGGAGGAATAGCAAAACCACAATGGGATGGGCAAGGAGAGCAGGAGGCGGGGGCCACTGCAGCTGTCTGCCATCTTGGGGATCTGTGAGACCCACATTGGGGAGCATATGTAGGCCCAAAAGAGGACCTGCTTCTCAATGCCAATTTACTTATTTCTGAGTGTAAGATACCAAGGTCAGTTGGCCCTTAGACTGATCCCCTCGGAAGGGCACATTACAAGAAACCAGCAGAGTTCAGAAGAAACAGAACTGCTAACTGGGAACAGAATTCAACATTAAGGAAAAAGGAGGAAAAAGATTCTAATGAAATGCATGATGTCACAGAGTCCCAGATCACATCCTCTCAGTATTCCAAAGGCTTTGGTGTGCTACCCTTTTCTTTTCCTCCTCCTGCTCTTTCTCCTCTTCCTTCCTCTTCCCTCCTCTTTCTTCTTGTTCTTCTTGTTCTTGTTCTTGTTCTTTTTCTCCTCCTCCTCCTTCTCCTTCTCCTCCTCCTTCTCCTCCTCCTTCTCCTCCTTCTCCTTCTCCTTCTCCTTCTCCTTCTCCTTCTCCTTCTCCTTCTCCTTCTCCTTCTCCTTCTCCTTCTCCTTCTCCTTCTCCTTCTCCTTCTTCTTCTTCTACTTTCTTTTTTCTTTCAGTCAATATCATCCTCATGCCTGGGAGCTCAAGCACCACCAAGACTGAAAGGAACAACTCTCCTTACTAATACTTTATAATTATGTTTCTTTCAGAAGAGGTCAGTTTTGTACATGAAGCCCTACATTTTTCAATGTACAGGGTTCCCTTCCTTGCAGGGGATTTCTATTTTCATTTGTTGGAATAAGCCATCAATTCACTCTACCAGTATCTTGTCATAACCCCAAACTTTTCCCCTGTCTAGAGAGCTATAGCACAAGCACAGAGGGCCTGGCTCCAAATCCTGGCTCTGCCTCTTCCTATGTAACCTTGAATTGGAGCAGCAAGGTACTCCAGGCCTTGAGTCAGGAAGAGCCAAACCCAAACCCAGCCTAAGACACTTACTTCTGACTTTAGACCAGTTGCTCGACCCCCTTTGCCTCAGTTTCTTCATCTGTAAAGTGAGTTGGAGAAGGAAATGACAAACCTCTCCAATATCTTTGCCAAGAAGACTCCAAGTGGCATCAGGAAGAGTCAGACATGATTGAAAACAACTGAACCAGAATCACAACAACCCACCTTGGACGGGTTACTTAATGTCTCCTGGTCTCAGTTTCTTCTTCTGAACAAACAGAAGGTTGGCTTAGAAGTCACCAAAGTCTCCATTGTATCTTCGGTGCCTAGCAGGGACCTGGTCAGAAGTTGAAAGTTAACACATTCTTGTTGAATGGGAATTCAAGCTTTTTGTCCCAATCAAAGCAGTTGGCTTCATGACAGACTGCATTTCTCTTGATAGGAGCCCTCAGTAGGCATTTACAAAACAGGCCTTGATGGGTCCAAGAGAAGGAATATCAAAACTATAATGGTGTGGGGCAGGGAGAGCAGGAGGGGGGAAAGGCAACAGCTGTCTGCCATCTTGGAGATTCATGAAATCCACTTTATGGAGTAAATATAAGCCTAAAGGGGCCCTGCTCCCAGCTCTCTGCATCATCCCAGGACCCTTCAATTGAGATGATAAAGAGGACACCCCCAATAAAGCCTGTGTAGACCTTCTTTTCTTTTAAAAAAATAAACAAAAAACCATCCTGTTTTGTCCTAAGTCTCCATTTTGTACATTCTCTCCCCTACAAGTTGTTATAAGTCTCAAATGGGATCATGCAGCCAAAGCACCAAAGGTCCGTGTAAATACTAGTTTTTTTCTTGGTTTTGTTTTGTTTGAACCAGACCTATTTTCTCAGTAAAAGGAACTTCTATTGTGGAAACTCCTTCCACCAGTGTTAGTCAAAAAATTGTTTATGTCTCTAAGATGAGGAATGTCACAATTTTTCTACAGTGGTATGAATCAGAGAGAGGCAGATGGCATTGTGGTGAGAAAGTTGAATGGGAATTGGGAATGGGAAATGAGAATTTTAGAACCCAAGAGATATGGATTCCAATCCTGCCTCTGACATCAGCTCTAACCAGTCACATAGTGTCTGGACCAGAGAAGGTGCTTAATTAATGCTTCTCAATTGTCTGACTGGCTTAACCTCTCAAGTTCCCTCTTAAGTTGCAGAGAAGGTACCTGTCTATACCAGTATATGTTAATGAATATCATTCCACTTTTGGATACCTAATGAGTATCTATTTTATATTTTTATTCTATGTATTCCCAGAAAATGACAGGGCCTATCTAGTGAGTCCCAGAGTTACTCAAAGAAAATGAACCTGAATAGGATTTCTCTCTCAACACATTCAACTGAGATCAATGTAGAGCATGGAAACAATGTAAAGACTAACAGACTACCGTGGGGGGGGGGGGGTGAGATTGGAAGGAAAATGGTAAAATTCAAAAACAAATTTTTTAGAAGAGAAAATGAACCTAAAAACCTTCCTAGAAAATGTTTAGGAGGACAAAGAATACCTTTTGTTCACCCACTGGATAGATGCTGCTGCTGTGTTATTTCAGGGATAGGCCATTGTAAAATTATTTGGTCTGTCATCACCATGGCAACTGCAAGCAGGACCAAAATTCAATAGGTCTAAGAACTTTTTAGGAGTGAATTGATTAAATGTTTGAGCAAATATAGCAGGATATTTTTAATTGATAATTTTATATGACTCGAGAATGATTTATAAATATCCAAATGGCCCTTGGCAGGAAAAAAAAAGGTTCCCCATCCCTGGGTTAATTCACGAGTATTATTTTCTTGAGCAAGAGTAGCCGAGATGCAAGGAACTGAATTCAATTTTGAATAGGCTGCAAGACTTGGTTGTGAGTGGAGGATTGTGTGACACTATCAGCAAACCGGAGCTGTTGCCTGAAAGAAAAATTCATTTTTTTTAATATGAGTATTTTCTAGCAGTACCATATGGCTCTAAATAAGTAATTCTACAATCTTCAAAGAAGCAAAATGAAATGGAGGGAAGAAAAATCTCTGAGAGGGACACAGAGCTGTGAACCAAATGGCTTGCATGTGAAGGGAAATTATAATCAGGAAATGGAAGATCAGAAAAGACAGTCAGACAGTTTCATAGGGAGTGGTCAATAAAAACCAGGAAAAGGTGCCCTGGCTAAGATTATGACTTTTCTTATACTTTAGTTCAGTAATAATTTGAAACCCATGAACTCAAACCATAATCTAAGCTAGAGGACTTTGGTGGTGGTGGTGGGGGGCTAGGTGGCACAATGGATAGAGCACCAGCCCTGGAGTCAGGAGTACCTGAGTTCAAATTCGACTTCAGACAATAATTACCTAGCTGTGTGGCCTTGGGCAAGCCACTTAGCCCTAATTGCCTTTCAAAAACCTAAAAAAAAAATAAAAGAATTAAAAGATTCTTTGTAACACTTGTTTCATCTCTGATGGCATCCTGTGTCCAAAAGCCTACCTGAAGGACATAACACACACACACACACACACACACACACACACACACACACACACACACACGTATTCTCTTGCCTTTATCAGGCAGCAAAATCTGCCTGCAGACAGAGCCCTTGTCTTTTTCTGTTTACATGCATTGAATACCTAAAAGTTTTCCCCTTATTCCTTGAATCTGAATCTGGAAAACTATTTCACTATCTCTGCATGTTCCAAGGATGGTTTATTCTTATGTCTGTCCAGGCAACGTTCCAGGCAAGGTGAGTACTTGGCTGATTGGTTCATACTTGATTCAATCCAATGAGATGCTACAGTTAACTCTTGAGCATCTCCAGGACTTGTTTCTGATTCCTAATTGGTGTTTCAAATTCCAGAAGATGACTTAGATGGATCATACAGGAGGGTTTCAGTTGCTTGAAGACAAGCTCTATATGGACCTGGGCTGCAAGGCTTGTCATTATCAGCCTCCTTCTTAACTTCAGAAACATGGCATCTACAAAAGAAAACCAAGGTCTGGTTAACATGGCCTTGGAGAAGGAGACCCAGAGACCATAAATCAACAATGAATGCACTGATTGTTTTGCCTGCTAAGAGATGTGGATATGTGCACCATCAGGTGAGAACTCTTCACAATATTAGGGGCCCACAAGAAGTCCAAGAGGTCAGGGACCTTGGCTCTGAGACAGACAGACTGAGGCAGCAGGGAGCCTGCCCAAGCCATGGCAGGCATTTCCTTTGATTGCACAATTAGAAGCATTTTTGGAGGTGAGCTGGCATCTGGTTTTAATTCAGCCTTGCTAAGACCCTGACTTCTCATAAGAACATGTTCATGAAAATTAGCTCTGTCCCCCTACCTTCATCCTCATGGGGCAGAGACATCCCCCTGACTGGCTTGGCCCCAGTGGGGAAGACAAGGAGCAATGGAAGCGGCAAAGAGTCAAAGTTGGGTTTGCTGTCGGGAGAAAATGAAGTTCCAAACACATAGAGCTAGCCCCAAGAAGATTTTGCTTTCTGGTAGTAGGGGAGGAGGTTCAGGGTCCTGCCTTACTGGATTGGGTCTTCAAGAAAAAACTATGAGGTTATAGAGAGAGGGTTGGTGGGGGGGGGGGATTGGTTGGACCACTCCAATCCCTTCCAGGTCTGAGATTGTGTGGTGCTGGGATAATCCTTCCCATTTCCTTCTGAAGAGGCTGTGAAACCTGCTTTCAATTCCAGCCTTCCGTGTCCCTAGGAAAGCAATGAAGATTCTTCCTTATGTGGGTCACTTAACAGGCTGGACTGGAGCCTCATCTGACCAAATACTGTGGTTACATTAAAAACCATCTGCCAGGACATGACTCAAAGTAGAGAAGCCTGGTTTTCTATGAGTTACACCAAAAGAAGTGAAATAAGGACTTCATTAAAATCATATCACCTTCAGATGCTCAGAAACTGGAAGAATTAATCCCATAAAATAAAGCAGCCTCTCTCATGCCTGTCAGATCCAGTCATTGTTGAGGTCGTGTATGTGACATCCAGAGACTGGAGATTGGCTCGTGTCCATTGAGGGAAAACACAGCTAACAAATTCTAGAATTGGGCCCCATTTATACTTGTTACAGCCACAGACTTATGAGCTAGAAGGGACAAGAGCAGCCCTCAACTCCAACCCCATCATTAGAGAGAAGAGGAAATCCCATAGAGGGGAAATAACTAACCATAGAGGACAGTGGTAGGAAACAAAACAACTCGCATAGTTTTCAGTAAGATTCCTCAATGATCAAAGTCACTGATGACAAATGTGATGGAAATGTTATGTTTGTGTGTCCCTCTCCCTCATTTCTCATTAAGGAATGAAGTTCATGAGCTTTGACAAAAGCTGTGTGTGTGTGTGTGTGTGTGTGTGTGTGTGTGTGTAGGTATATATAAATTAATCTATATACTTCTTGCAGTTAATGATTATAATAGATAACATTTAATATTTCAAAGTGATTTATAAATGTTATATCATTTAAGGCTCACAATGACCCTCTGAGGTTTTGTTGTTATTACCTCTATCTTACAGAAGAAGAAACTGAGGCACATGGAGGTTAAATGGGTACCCAGGCTCACCTAGCTAGGAAGTGTCTAAGGGGGAATTCAAAAATCAGGTCTTACTGCCTCTCAGTTTAACACTGTACCTACTGAGTCACCTGGCATTGCAGTTAAGGTGTAGTATTTTGGATGATGACATCATGAAGGAAAAAGTGATCTGAGTTTGATTGCTACCCCTAATACTAATTGACTGCATGACCTTGGGCAAGTCACTTTAACTTCCTCAGTTTTCTCCATGGTAGAAAATGGGGACAATCACAACTGTAGGATTTCCCTCACAGGATTGATGAGGATCAGAAAGACTCTCTTTTAAATCTGGAAATCCTGTGTAAATGTACTTTGTTGTTATTGGATGTAAGAATCATGGCCAACACTTTTGCCCACCTCTCGTTGACTGGCAGAGGAACTGGCAGAGAGTCTTATTTGGTTGCTTTGAAATCACATAACAACTGATTGAAGCTTCTCCCTGACCTGCTCCAAGGTCTGACCCCAAATCCAGGCTCCTTTGAAGAGTACCTGGCTGCCTCCGTATTTGGCTGACAAGTTTCACAGAATCTTACAAACATTGCCCCCATTCAAATTCCAGATTCATTGAGGGCACCCAAGGCACCCAGGACCTCAAACTGCCCCAGGTTCCTTTGCTTTGGGGTGGAGGAGAGCATATTGATATACCATGACCACTGTTTCATACATGGGGAAGTTAAGAGCCTCTAGAGAGGTTGGTCAACTACTTCCACTATCAGTTAAATGTTATTAAATCAGCATTTGCTGGGGCGGCTAGGTGGCACAGCTGATAGAGCACCGGTCCTGGAGTCAGAAGGACCTGAGTTCAAATCCGGCCTCAGACACTTACTAATTACCTAGCTGTGTGGCCTTGGGCAAGTTCCCTTGCAAAAATTGAAACTAAAAATTAAAAAAATTAAAAAAATAAATCAGCATTTGTCTATTATTGTCTTGTAAAATTCATCAGCCACAATAGAATGTATGCTTCTTGAAGGCAGGCAGATTCACTTTGCCTTAATAATATCCTAACACCTAATAGTGAAAGTTACATTGACTTAGTGACCCCATTGTTCCCATCTTCCTTGGCAATCAGCGTTAGAGAGAGATTCCATTGGGGGACCCCATCTGAAAGCTTTGTATTATCTGCTATCCATTCCTTTCTGGGTTAGGCAGCAGGCTGAAGCCCATTTCCCCTCATATGTAATCTCATTTCCTTATAAAGACACAATTAAGGAGGAGCAAAAGATTCATTCCCTTTTGATTCTATGGACCTTTTCAAACTGTCTTTTATGTCTTTATGATTGATAGGTTCTTGTCCTTCATTATTGAAGAAGACTAAAATGACAATCCTATGTTTGAGACAAATACCAATGTATCTGCCTGTGGTTGACCAGACCAATATGAGCTGGGAATGTTCTACCCCAGGTTGGGCACAAATAGTCCATGGGAACACCTGGGGTAGGTACTCTAAACTTACATGGGTTGTTTTTCCACTGAGCTGCTTCCATTCTGCCTTCCTCATAGAGGGCAGCCCCCTCACTGATGAGGACACACCATGCTGGGCGATCCTGTGCCAGGATCTTCCATGTTAACAATCAGTTCTAAAGTTCTTTAAAGACACCTTCTGGGTGTCTTGGTATCACTTCTTCTGACCCCTGGCGAGCTTGCTCTGGGTGAGTTCTTCATAAAATATTTTTTTTTTTTGGCAAGCGTAGGTCTGGCATTCCAACAACATATCCAGCCCATTGTAGCTGCACTCTCTGTAGTAATGTTGGAATGCTAGACAGTTTAGCTGAGAAAGGACCTCTGACTCCATCTTGAACTCTTGGCTAATCTATAGTGATTAGCACAATTAACGTCTTCTTATCTTAATACATGCATACATACATAGAAATATATATATATATATATGTATATATATATACAATATGTATATGTATTTATACCTTCATCTTTCCTTTCTTTATTTTTCTTCTAATTTCATTTTATTTTATTTTTACCCTGTTACATGCAAAATCAGCTTTCAGCATTCATTTTCATAACCCTGAGTTCCAAATTCTCTCTCTTCCTTCACCCCGCTCCCCCTTATAGAGAAAGAAAGTTACTTAGTATGGGTTAAAAATGTGAAGTCATGAAAAAATTACTACAATAATCATGTTGTAAAAGTAAATGTAATCCCCCCAAAAAAAGAGAACTTCAAGAAAAATAAAGTGGAAAAATATCATACTTGAGTCTATATTCAGACATCATCAGCTCTGTCTTTGGGATGGATGGCATTCTTTTTCATAAGTCCTCCAGAATTCTCTTGGGTCTCAGCATTGCTGAGAAAAGGGAAGTCATTCCCAGTTGATCATCCTGCAGTATTGCTGTTAGTTTGCATAAAGTACATTTTCCTTCTCAGTTGCTTATGTAAGGGATTTTTTTTCAACTGAGAGCATCCTGTTCATCATTTCCTATAACAGAATGCATTTCATCTCAGTCGCATACCACAATGTTCAGCTATCCCCCAATGCTGGGCATCCCCTCAACCTCCAACGCTCTACCCCCCCAGAAAAGAGCTGCTTTAAATCCTAATGATTTCTTCCTGTATTTCAGCTCTTCTAGAATATAGACCTAGCAGTGGCCAAAGGGATAGGTATGGTTTTATAAAACCCTTTGGGCATAGTTCCAAATTACTCTATTCAACTGTTGAATCATTTCACAGCTCCATCAATAGTATATCGGTTTCTCAATTTCTATACATCCCTTCCAACATTTTTTTCACCTTCTGTCCTATTAGCTAAGCCAATAGGTATAAGGTAGTAAGTACCTCAGAATTGTTCCAATTCACATTTCTCCTAGTAATAGTGAGTTAGAACATTTAAAAATATTTAAATTAATTGCATTGCTAACCTCATCTGCTGTTCACATCTCTTTATCATTTATCAATTAGGGAAGGGTTGTTATATTTTTTTATAAATCTGACTCAGTTCTCTATGCTCGAAAAATGATGTCTTTATCAGAGAAACTTGTTTCAATATTTTTCCCCTAGTCACTACTGCTAACTGCATTTCCCTCCATCCTATTCCCCCTACCCCCTTTTATTCTATTCTCTCACTCTCTCTCCTTTCACACTGTCCCTTCTCAAAAGTGTTTTGCTTCTGACTACCTGTTCCACAATCTTCCATCCCTTCTATCACCTTCATTCCCTCACCCAGCCCCTTTCTCCTATCCCTTTCCTCTCCTACATTTCTCTAGGATGAGTTAGATTTTTATACTATTAAGTGTGTATGTTTCTCCCTCTCTGAGCCAATTTCCATGAGAGGAGGGTTCACTCACCCCCCCCCCCCATCTTTCCTCTCTTCCACTCTTGTAAAAGTTTTTTCTAGTCTCTTTTATGTAAAATAACTTACCCCATTCTACTTCTCCTTCTTTCTCCCAATACATTCCATTCTTACACATTAACTCCAACTTTTTAATGTATTATACCTCAAATTCAACTCCCACCTGTGTCTTGTCTATATATACTCCTTTTAACTGCCCTAATAAATGAGAAGGTTCATATGAGTAATCAGTACCATATTCTCCTACAGAAATATAAGTAGTCCAACATCATTAAGTCTCATATGATTTTTCTTTCCTTTTTACCTTTTGTATGCTTCACTTGAATCTTATATTTGAAGATCATATTTTATGTTCAGCTCTGTTTCATCAGGAAAGTTTGAAAGCCTCCTATAGCATTGAATGCCCATCTTTCCCCATGAAAGAGTACGTTCAGTTTTGCTGGGTAGTTGATTCCTGGTTGAAATCCAAACTCATTTGCCTTCTGGAATATAATGTTCCAAAACCTACAATCCCCTAAGTCAAAGCTGCTAAGTTTTATGTTATCCTGCCATGTGGCAAGATAACTTTCTGACTGCTTGCAATATTTTCTCTTTGACTTCAGAGTTTGCAAATTTGACTATAATATTCCTGGGAGTGTTCATTTTACGATCTCTTTCAGGAGGTGACTGGTAGATTCTCTCAATTTCTATTTCACCCTCTTCTTCTAGAATATCAGGGCTGTTTTCCTGGATAATTTCTTGAAAAATTATATCCAGATTTTTTCTCATGGTTTTCAGGTAATACAATAATTTTTAAGTGTTTTTTTTTATTTTTGCAAGGTAAATGGGGTTAAGTGGTTTGCGCAAGGCCACACAGCTAAGAAATTATTAAGTGTCTAAGGTCAGATCTGAACTCAGGTCCTCCTGACTCCAGGGTCAGTGCTCTATCCACTGCACCACCTAGATGCCCAAGTCCAATAATTTTTAACTTATCTCACCTGAATCTCTCTTCCAAGTCAGTTATTCTTCCAGAGATATTTCACATTTTCTTCTAATTTTTCACTCTTTTGTTCTTGTTTTATTGTTTCTTGATTTCTCACAGTCATCAATTTCCCTTAACTCCATTCTATATTTTAAGAAATTAGTTTCTTCAGAGAGCTTTTGTATCTTCTTTTCCATTTGGCCAATTCTACTTTTGAAGGAATTCTCCTCATTGGCCTTTTGAAACACTTTTTTCATTTGGCCCAAATTGATTTTTAAAATGTTATTTTCCTCAGCATTCTTTGTATCTCCTTCACCAGTTGCTGAATTGGTTTTCATGATTTTCCTATGTCACTCTCATTTCTCTCCCCAATTTTTCCTCTCCCTCTCCCTTGCTTTTGAAAATCTTTTGAGCTCCTGCATGACCTGAGATCAATTCAATTTTTTCCTTGGAGACTTTGAATAAAGATGCTTTGACTTTGTTATGTTCTGAGTATGTATTTTGATTCTCCATAGGACCAAAGTCATTGTCTATGGGTAAATTTTTTTCTTCTGTTGTTTGTTTATTTCCCCAGTCTATGACTTGATTTTAAATCTTAGTTAAAGTGGGACTCTGCTTCCAGGGTGGAGGATACACTGTCCCAAGCTTTTGAGGATTTTTTGCAGCTATTTTCAGATAGTCCCAGAGATAACCCCAGAAAGTTCTCATTTTCTGTGCTCTGGTCTGTGGGTGACCTCCTTTCTGCCCTGCAGCTGTGAGGAGAATCCCTGCCCTGCCTTGGAGCTCTGTTGTTTCTGCTCCTTATCCTGAGAACTGGGGACCAGACTGCCAGCTGGATCTGATATGGGCAAGGAAACAGATTCTTGCCTCAGGGATAGCAAAGAGACTCTGCAATCTCCTCTGACCTCCCTACAGACTGTGAGCTGAGTGCTCTGGGAAGCAGTTGCTGGGTGACTCCTGAGACCTGTCCCTGGTCCCCTAGGGTTGGGTCTTCACTGCTAAGGCTGGCACTGAATCAAGCTCCCCTCTCACCCTGGTGTGGCAGAGTTTTCCAAGTGATCTTCCAAATTGTCCTTGGCAATCCCTGGGCTGAGAGGTCTAGAAACCACCACTGCTGCCACTGTTCCAGGCACCCTGTGAACTGTTCCTGAATGTCTGTGGCTGGCTTGCTCTGCCAGGCTGGGCTGAATTGTAACTCCTTTCTAACCCCGGTGCAACAGACACTTCCTGCAGATCTCCCTAGTTGTCTTGGGCTGGAAAATTGTTTCACTGAATCTGTTTGTAGATTCTATCACTCTAGAATTTGATGAGACTTATTATTTTTAAAAATTGGAAAAAATGGAATGGTTTTAAAAATTGGAACTCGGGAGTACCTGAGTTCAAATCTGACCTCAGAAACTTAATAATTTCCTAGCTGTGTGGCCTTGGGCAAGTCACTTAACCCCATTTACCTTGCAAAAAAAAACACTTAAAATTTTGAAATTTAACCATTGGAATTTAAAATTGGAATTTGATCCTAACAATGGAATCCTAACAATTTGATGAGACTCATTATTTTTAAAAATTGGAATGGTTGTGCCTGGGTTAGTCATTGCCTCTACTTCACCGTGGTCTTGACATATTTTTAAAATAAATTCCTCTTTCTGAGCTTTCCCTCATTAATCTAATTAATAGACAAAATTCAAAATTGAATGCTCTGGGCAAGTCACTTAACTTCTATTTGCCTCAGTTGCATCAATTATAAAATGAGGATAATAATAACACCTATCTCTCTAGGTTGTTAGAAGGATCAAACGAGATAATATTTGTAATGTGCTTTAGCAAAGCTTTTTGTCATGTAAGAGGCGCCATATTAATGCTTACTCTATTCCGTTCCATTTCATAGTGCCTAATACATAGCTGATGTCAGAAGGGCATCTGGGGGTGAAGTGGTAGATCACCTGCCTTGGAGTCAGGAGGACTGGAGTTCAACTTGGACCTCAGATACTTGCCACTTACCAGCTGTGTCAGTAACTCTGATTGCTTCACATCCAGGACCACTGGACCACTGGACCCAGTCTCTTCTCTGGAGGAGAAAGTGAGGCTGGTGACTTAGTACAGCCCCCTCACTTAAATTCAATTTACCTGCTAGTTTTGGCACCAGCTCCCTGTTGTCATGGGCTTTTTCGAGAAGGACAAACACCATCAGATGAAGAAATCAAAGTCCAAGGAGTAACTATAGTTCAAAAAAATCTATTATCTTCATGATTTGATCCTAACAATGGAGCTCACAGTCCACTTATACCCAGGCATTCTAATGGGACAAACACAGGTAAATCCCTAGGTAAAAAGATAGCTTCAAATCCAATGGAAGGGAATTTGAGAGGGTAAAGTGGGGGTGGAGGTGGGAGTGGAGAGACAGGGAAAGGAGTCCTGAAGAAGGAGGTCTTTGAGATGAGTCTTAAAGGAAGATGAAAAGGAGGGGTGAGGATACAGACCTAGAAAAGAGTCAACAGCAGAGCAAAGATTGGAAAATAGAAGCTGAAGAATTTTGGCTCAGAGCATTTGCTCTGAGAGGTGCAGTGGCTAAAATGGGGTAGAGAGTCTTCTTGTAACATTCTCTCCTGTTTATCCCACACATGATACACAAAGGACAATGATAAACTAGAGAGTATCTTCAAGTTTAACTCTAAGTTGTCCCTCTGTCCTTCCTTTTGAATGAGGTAAGTTCCTCCAAAGTCATATTTCTATCACACTTTCACCCAACCAAGTTTCTGTGCTAACTAAGCAGTTATATTTGCCTCTTCTCTAATCCTTTCTCTTCTCAATATGGACATCGTTTCAAACTGTTGTCATTGTGAATTTTATCTCTTTTTCCAAAAATTATTAGAAATGGCTAACTATTCTAGCTTTTTTTTTTTTTTTTTTTGCAAGGCAATGGGGTTAAATGGCTTGCCCAAGGCCACACAGCTAGGCAATTATTAAGTGTCTGAGGCTGGATTTGAACTCAGGTTCTCCTGACTCTAGGGCGGGTGCTCTATCCACTGCACCACCTAGCCGCCCCCTAGCGTTGTTTTTAGCAACTCTCCATGACAGTTCTAAATCTATGGTCCACAGATTCTCAAGGGGTCTGTGGATAAATTTTGGGGGTTCCATGAATTTGGATAGGAAAAAATACATTTTTATTTTCCCTAACCTCGAACCAAAATTTATCATTGCCTTCAATTATTTAAAACATTATTCTGAGAAGGAATTGATAGCTATTACCCCATTAGCAAAGGCACTCAACACATGTCCCCAAAAAGTTAAAGGCCCCAGTCTATAACAACTAGCTTACTTAATATGAACAAGTCATTTTCTACTTCTACCTTCCATTTCAGTTTAAAGCCCACTGGATTAGATTTGCTAGACTCCAGTCAGATATGAATCTTGTCAGGAAATATACATTAAGTCCATCTCCAGCATCCTGACCTGTATCTGGCCACTGGAGCCAGAGGGCTCTGGAGGAGAGAGGCTGCTGACCTTGCACAGCCCTGTCTCACTTCAGTCCAGTTCACTTAGGAGTCATGGTACCACCTCCCTGGTGCCATGCTCCCCTTCAAGAATGAAGGGCAACCAACAACAACAACAATGTGGTTGCCTGGCCAAGAACCCAGCACCCTAAGTTTGAAATTGTGCTGCTCAAGAATTTCAAACCTCAGATGCTATCTAATTATGTAGCTGCCTTTATTCCTGAATCTGACTTTCTCGTTGGAAGTCCTTGCCATTTAATTTGATGCATTAGAAGAATGCTTTGAAGGTTTTCGTTTTCTTGCCCAGAAGTCCATCATGGATAGCAATTATTTCTAATTTCATTTCTAGCCATCTCATTTGTCTCCACCAGAACTGAGGAACATTTAAGAAGTTTGACAAGTCTTGTAATGTTTCTGTCATATCCTGAATGAATGCACAAAGAAGACAAGTCAACAGACCCCTCTAATAGGACCGTCAACTTGACCAAGGGGCCTGTCAGCCCTCTGATCAGAAAGTCCACAAGCAGGCCTCTTCTTCCTGTGACAATAGATGAGCTGCCAACACCTGTGCATGCACATCACCCTTCCTTCGAAGGAAAGCAGCTGCTTTCTCTCCAAAAGGCTATTATGACAGGGTTTCTTCCATTTTTTTTTTTTTTTGGCAGCCTATCTTCCTGAGACAAGTCAAGATCTCTCTTGGTCTATTCAGATCATTTTTCTTCTCTGTTGATACTTTTGAGTCATTCTTTTTTGTTGTTGTTCCTCCCAAGGCAGTAGCACTTAGCAAGTATTCCATATTATCACTCCTTTGGCAATTCTATGAGAGAGGATGTGAAGTTTCTTTTTAAATGTCCCTTATGACATGCTAATTATATTTTTCTGTTTTCCAATGACAGATGAAGTGTGCTGATGGTTGTCATGACTTCCTTGTGGTCTCTCCTTACTCTGATACTAAACAGAGCTGTAAGGAAATGAAGGCGGCCTGAAGAAGGGAAGAAAGGTGAAGCTAACCCTGCCTTTTCAAAATCCTCATTAGTAAGAAAAGCACTGTCATCAGTAACATTGACACCAGCCAAAGATTAGGCACTTAGACCTGTTCTCTGAGATCTCTCTAAGGTTCAAGGAATGATTTTAAAGGCCTTTCTTTGCTACAGGGAAATTAATAGAAACAAAGAGAACAATCACAGATGCCATTAGATTATTTTTAAATAATTGTAAATAATCTAAATGATTCCTTATGAACAAAATTATGAACTATAATTTTAGTAAAGTTTATTATAAACATGCAAATATCCACATCTCATTTTAGAGAAAGAAATCTGTGGATTGGCCTTGGAGTCACATGAAATTTGGGTTTAATATTTTTGACTGTCCATATGACCATCAGAAAGTAACTTCACATCTCTAGATCTTTGCCTAGCTTATTATGGGAGGGTCAAATAAGATCATAATTTTAAGCAAGTCAAGGAAGCCAGGTAGAGAAGTCTAAGCCTAGGATAAAATGAGTGAAAAAGCATAGTTGGTAGACAGAGTGTCTTATTTGAAAAATGATAAGGAGGTCAGTGTCATTAGACTGAAGAACATAGGATGAGGAAGCTCTGAGAAAACTGGGAGGGTAGAAGGGGAGTCAGGTTATAGAGGGATTTGAATGTCAAACGAGGGATTTATATTTGATTCTGGATTGAATAGGGAGACACTACAATTTATTGAATGAAGAGATGACAGGATCTTCTATGAATTTTGGGAAAATAAATTTAATTGGTGAGAAGAGGATGAACTGGAGAAAAACAGAATAGACTTGAAGCAGAGAGGTCAACCAGATGGCCTTTGTAGTAGCTCAGAAGTAAGATATTGAGGGACTTCAACAGGGTAGTGGCTGGCAGTGGCAGTGGCAGTGTAGATAAAGGGTGTTTGTGAGAGCTGACATGGAGGGAAAATCAACACACCTTGGCAAAAGGTTGGATATGGGAGGAATAGAAGAGGGAGAACTTCAGGAGGATACTTGTGTGACAGCTGTTCTCATCAGGAATAGGAAGTTTTGAAAAGAGGAGAGTTGGTGGGGGGAGAAGATAAGAAACTCAGTTTGGGACATACTTAGTTTAAGGGTTATGAGGCAGAGGAAGAGAATGGGGGAAAGAGAATAAGCATCTTTACAATTGCTATTATATGCAAGATCTTGGCTGGTTTAAGTCCTTTACAAATATTATATTGAGTCTCAAAACAATCCTTCAAGGTAGTGTTATGATTATCTCCATTTTACAATTGGAGCAACTGAGGCATGGTTAGAGAGTGAGTAATTATCTTAGGTGGAATTTGAACTCAAGTGCCTTCCTGAATCCAGGTCAGGTTCTATTAACTGTCCCACCTAGCTATCAAGGCAAGTTAGGGACATCCAGTTCAAGATTTCTAATAAACACTTGGAAATTTAAGACCAAAGATCAGGAGAATGTTATAGGATGAATGGGTAGATTTGAGACCCGGAATCATCAGAATGGAGATAATAATTGAATAGATGGGGACTGAGGAGATCATCAAGCAAAATAACATCAAGAAAGAGCCATACTTCACAGATCTAGCAAGGAAGACTTAGAGGGACTGGTCAGATAGGTAAAAAGAGGGTCAGGGAGTTACAGAAATGTATAGGGAAAGACTATCTAGCAGACAAGGGCAACTGACAGTAGAAATGCCAAAGAGAAGTTAAGAAAAAGGAGATTTAGAGAAGATTACCAGGTTATGCGACTAAAAGAACATTGGTAAATTCAGAAACAGCATTTTGTTTGAAAAATAAAGTTGGAAACAACTACAGAGAGTTTAAAAAGAGTAAGAAAAATGGAAGTGGAAAAATTGATGATAGAAATCGTTTTCACACAGTTTAGTCAGAAAAGAAATTTCTGGAATGTTAGTAGGGACAGTTGAATCAGGAGAAAGTTTGGTGAAGAGAGAGCTCAATGCCCATGTAGAGAACATAGCTATATGTGTCAGCAGTAGAGAATCAGCCAGTACACAGAAAAGGGAAAGGATGGTGATGATGTGGGGATAATTTGATGGAGAAGATCAGAAATAATGGGATCTCTTGGGCAGATATAAGAATTTACCTGGGCAAGAAGGGTCATCTCTTTGTATGAAAAGGACTGAAGGTGGAGGGAGTGACAGAAAGCATCTGAGTGATGTGACATGATGAGAGAAGAGAGAATTATGTGCATAAAACTATTTTTCACTGAAATATGAGCCAAGGAATCTAAATCTAAATCTATGTATCTATGTATCTATGTATCTATGTATATATATATATATGTATATATATATACATATATATATATATGTATATATATATACATATATATATATATATATATAAATTGAAGACTCCTAGAATGGGGGTAGGAGTTGGGGAGCAGAGAAAGACTTTATAGTAAACATGCACTTGTAAAAGCTAATTGAGGCTAATCAAATTATCTCTCCAGTAAATTGAAGATCTATTTTGCCCTAAATTATTAGAGAATTATATATAAAAAGAAATATATGAGTAACTACTACTGGACAAGGAAGCTTCAGCAGTTGGTTAAATAAATAATATTTAATAAATTGGATTGGGAGTGCTTACTTGCTTAATTGAGAGAACTATCCAAGTTTAATGAATTAATGTAGAAACTTACAAACATCCCCAGGGCTCAGGATGAATAGTGACATTGAAGAGTGTAGTTAGTCCAAGTGCCCATAATCCTTGTCATAAAAATAAAACCATCTGCAAACAGTGTTGTGTAAAAGTCATTTGCTGTACTTTCTGCTTTGTACCTTCCCCTTTCTCTCACTTTTTATGGGCTGCATTGCCACCACCACCACCACCACCATCATCATCATCATCATCAATCATCATCATCATCATCATCATCATCATCATCATCATCACCATCTCCTTCATAATTCTTCTTCAAGCTAAAAACACCTAGTCTCTACAACTGATCTTTATGGCATATTGAATATTGTCATAGAAGGGAAAGAATTATCAATGTGGAACTCCTCTAATAATCAGCTGTCTAAGAAATTGGATCATCAATTATCCAAGGAAATGGAAGTATCAGCACCAAGAAAGTGAAGTGACTGAGATGGAAAGGAAATATACATGTTCTGGCTCAACCTATTGGAAGAGATTGAAAATTCAAAAATATAAGAAATGGATAAAAATAAAGATGCTGGCTCTTTAGAGCCACTTTCAAAAAGACTATCATTCCTTAAGCGTTGTTATTATATATATATATATATATATATATATATATATATATATATATTTATATAATAGACACAGAGATATATCAAGCTGTAGATAGATAAATATGTATATATGTGTCTATAGATATGCAGAGGTGGAAGGAAGGAGGCACAGGGATGGGAAAAGAGAGAGAGAAACAGATATATATATATATATATATATATATATATATATATACATACATATAAAGAGAGAGGATTAAAGTGAAAGTATGAGATTGAAAAAGACAAAAGAAAGAGGAGACAGAGAAAAGAGGATGAGGACAGGAAGAGGAAAGAAGATTCATATGTGTACCCATATAAATATATATAAGACATATGACATATGTCTATTTATATAGAGAGAGAAAAAGATAGCAAGAGGATGACCAAGAGACAAAAGAGCCTAGAAATTCCATCAGCAATCAAACACTTGATCTCTTTACCAAGAGAGCCAATGCAGCTTAGAGTACAAGTTTGTTTGAAAAGTAAGCAAGAAAGTAATTTCCCATCACAGAAAAACAAATAAACAACAAATTAAAATAGAAATGTAAAAAGCAATAAGGAGCAAATAGGAAGTTTGACATAAAGTACAATTATTCCAGATCTTTGTCCCAAAGAAATTGTAGATGAAATGGGGAAAAAATGTGTCTATTTTTTTCAAAGGTGAGATGCTCTCATTATCAGTGAGGGTGAAACCATTTCATTTCGACTTTAACGATTCAGCCAATTGTGCCCAATGAGAAGAAAAAATAATTTAGTAAGATAAATCAGCCTACCACTGTTACTAGTGCTTGCTATGTATTTGTGGAAGATGTACAAATTGGGAAGAAAAAAACAGGATTAATCCATTTTCAACATATTTCAAAACCAAAACAATATAACAAAAACAAGGAAAAATATGAACAATTCTATAAACCACATTACTACTTCCTCATCTTTATATCTTCATGGGAATGTTCTATGTAAATATACATTCAGGATATCATGATGAGAATGAAGTAGGCTTTCACGGTTGGTTTTTAATAGTAAAGCACATCCTCCTAATCACTCATTGTCATTCAGTCTAAATCAAAATTATGGAAGATTTGTTGAATCACATAATAATGGAGACTTTATTATATTTATCACCTTTTCGTTATTTTATTATATTTATTATTATTTTAATTTTATGATTAATACTGACTTTTAACCTTTCTCAGGCTGTTCCTCACTTATATAATGGAGAGAAAAGCATCATCTTCAAGGAGTTATCGAACAGTCAAATGTAAAAATGAAAAGGGTTCTGCTTAAAAGATTATGAACAGGGGGCAGCTATGTGGCATGACAGATAAAGCACCAGCTCTGGAGGCAGGAGGACTTGGATTCAAATCCAGCGTCAGACACCTAATATTTACTTAGATGTAACCTTTGCCCCCATTGCATTGCAAAAATAAATAAATAAAAAACACTATAGACATGTGAGTTGATACTGCTATTGTTCTAGTCAATCAGATAATAACTCATGGAGGCAACTCTCCCCAGACATGTTCTCCACACTTTTATCTAGTCCTAAGTGCTGATAGAGAGACATAACTTGCAGATGGTGAGGCCCTCTATATGTTTTTATTTATGGATGATTATGTATTCATTGCATCAAACCCCAGGACATTCTAAGAATGCCACCATGAGATCTATAACTGTGCAAGAGATAGTGGCCTAACAATGCATACAGGAAAAACAAAAAGGATGAAAAATGCCATTGAAACAGGCTTTGGTATATATTTGGAAACCCAGCACATTGACCTGGCACATGATTTTGTTATGGGTTATGCAAATTTTTAAAAAATGAGTTCAGAATGGACTTAAATCTATAGAAAATAGTGGTCTGAATTGCATTTGGGAAATTATTTGGTGATTTTAATGAACCCAAGCTGTTCTGTGTTCTATGCTATTTCCCCCTAGTCAATAATAAATCCCTCAAGGGCAGAGTTTGTTTAATTTTGTCTCTGTGTCCCTAGTGCCCAGTGTCTGGTAACTAGTGGGAATGACAAAAAAATGGTTAAACTGAATGGTATTGAAATGCTGCCTTGTTTTTAGCTATCAAAGAAGGAAATGAAAGGATGCAGAAGGAAACAGAATCCATCTGAAAGTCATTTGTTAGCCTTTTGGTTCTTGTGAGTACATTTGAAAACCCTGGGGAATGAGGTTTGCTTTTTGGTGCCGGCCGGCAGGCCTTTAGACACCTTCCAGGGCCACCAGTTCACTGGGTTTTGTCGGCCACAAGTTATGGTCAACATAAATCCAAGAATAGTTTGAGCAGTTATGCTTTTTGAAGATTTTATATCTTGGAGGGCCTGTTCAGCATCAGGAGGCTCTGCCGCCACTGAGCTGTCGGTCACCTCCTGCAGGAGCGGCTCGGCCTTGGGCCCTTCGCTAGATTTATGTCATCAGCCCTCACCCCCACATGAATCATTCCACCAGCTCATTTGGAGCTATGAGGGAAGGAAGGGCTTCGTCAAAGCCTCCTGTCCTGCCTTTCTGGAAGTGGAAGAGCAAAGTAGAAGCACTCTGAAAACATGGGTTTTGGCCACAGGTTCTCTGGGTTGGGAACGTTGCCTTTCAACAACATGCAAGCAAGCTGTCGGTATTATGGAAACCAGGGTAAACTCAGAAGAAAATAAACAGAGATTATCAGATGACTTGAGACACTAGGAAGCCCAATGTTGAAAGGTTTCACTGTCTGTGTGAAGTCCTGATGAGAGAATCTGGACAAAGCAAGAACTGGCCATGCTACACCTGTCATTCTCCTTGATAAGAACCAAAAGAGGGCCACACCTTGCCGATGTGATGCTAAACTGCCAGGGAAAACTGTTTATTTATTAATTTTGTTTTAGAGAAGCCAGACAGTCAGGCGAATCTTGATTTTCTGGATTGGTTAGGACCATGTTCCAATCTCTGTGTGTGTGTATATTTGGGGCAAGGCAGGATGTGAGGTGGGGAGAACTGAGCATTATGGCTGTTTTTAGGGTCTACTGACATTTTGTCAGGACCATTCCATTGCAGCTGTCTCAAGAGTGATGTGATTGTAGGGGGCCTCCCTCTTTCAAAGGTCTAAACAAAGAGTCTTTCTGGCCACTTGGGTATCTGGTGAAATAAGACTGGACCTGAGGTTGGAGGATCACTTGTGGTCCTCCCCCCACCCTTGATCACATAGGAGTAGATTAATGAACTTGCTACTTTATTGGCTCTAAATTACCCAGACCCCAAAGAAGGTGGAGAAGGGTACTTTAGGAGTAGCACTGGTGCTTTCCTCCTAGAAGCTGGATTCTCCGCTAACCCCAATGGAGATTTCATTAAGTAAACTTTTACTGCCAGAGGCTATACAGACGGATGGAATTCAGCAATAAATTTCTAATTTATAAAAATTCAACCAGACTCAATGTTGATCTTATGGTGAAGAATAAGTAATGAACTAACATCTTGGTGTACCGGGGAAGAGTCTTGACTTTTCATTCAGTAGACCTGAATTCAATCTTAGTTCTGTCTGCCACTTATCACTTGAATGACCTTGGACATGTCTCTTTATTTCTCTGTTTCTCTCTTTCCTCATCTGAAAAATGAAGGGATTAGGTGAGGTGCTGTACGCTTGTTGTGCCTTCTTGGGTCCTATGAACCTAAGAAAGTTTGGTGGAATTGTTCATCTGCCCATACTTCAGCTTCTGGAAATCTAGGTAATAAAACAGTCTAGGCTGTTTTTCTTTTCTTTTTCTACCCATTCCATTAAGAGAGATCAGAAAAAGGCTTATGTTAACCTGTAGTCATACCCTAAGAGTATTTGGTGTTTTGTGTGTGTGAGTGCATATATGTGTATGTGTAAGATATACATATATATGTATATATATATGTATGTATATCTTTGCATTATTTACATGGATTGTCTAAATTTATCTTGCAAAGAGGTGTGATTAAATATCTCTAGAATTTCACCCAGGCAACTCTAAGAATGTTAGTGATTCATGTCCATTAGGGGCTATTAGATTAGTTTCTCTTATTCCCCTCAGAGAGGAGTATTCTAGAACTAGACTAGAATTATATTTTTTTGTGCTTAATGACTAGGTGGATAGAGAGCTAGGCCTGGAATCAGGAAGACCCGAGTTCCAATTCTTCCTCAGAAACAAGTTATGTAATCCTTGGCAAGTCACTTAAACTCTGTTTTCTTCTGGAGAAGGAAATGTCAAATGATTCCTGTATTTTTGCCAAGAAAACTCCATGAACAGTATTGACACAGTATGATCCATGGGGGAACAAGGAGCTGGATATGACTGAACAGCAACACACCCCAAAATAGGGCAGGACTATGGGGAAATGATTTTGCCATCCAAGACATTTTCTGGGTTGCTGTCTCTTAAAGAGGAGATGGTTTCCCAGACTTACAGATGAAGATTTGACCGTGGAGACAGCTAGGTGGAACAACAGATAGAGCTCTGGGACTGGAATCAAGGGAGACAAACCTGAGTTCAAATCTGTCTTCAGGCACTTATTAAATTAACTGAATGACTGCAGGCAAATCACTTAACCTCTGTTCGCCTCAGTTTCCTCAAGGTAAAACAAGGATAATAACAATTGCATTTATCTCTCAGGCTTGTTGTGAAAATCGGATTTATGAGATGATCAGATTTGTGAGGTGAGATCATTTTTGTAAATTGCTTAGCATAGTTCCTGGCAATAAGCCTCTTTCCTTTCTTGCTAATTATTTAAAAGACTATCATAAATGATGAATAGCCAATAAATCCATTTACCTAAATAGCAAACAGAAATCAGATTAATTATACAGATTAAACTGCCAGAAAGCACACAAGGTGAATCAGCTTCCTCATCAGTAGTGAGATTTCTAGGCTCATCAGAGATACTCTGAACTCACAACAAGGGGAGTTCTCTGAAGTCTTCTAGCAAACAACTTAGTAATCAGGTACATTCCCTCCTCTCTCTCTCTCTCTCTCTCTCTCTCTCTCTCTCTCTCTCTCTCTCTCTCTGTCTCTCTCTGTCTCTCTCTGTCTCTTTGTCTGTCTGTCTCTGTGTCTCTTTCTCTGTCTCTCTTTGTGAGTTTTAGACAAATGATCTGTGCTTGGACCTCACAATACATCAGAGACATTTGAAGGGTAGCAGATAGAGAGAATTCCTGCCTGATCCCACACTGGAGACTTCTTCAGACCTGGACCTCACCTTTCTCTTCCCCAGCTGGGTTGTCCATGGTGCTTGTTCACTACCCCAGAAACCAGATCACATCTGTCTGTGTAATCCACCAGACATTTCTATGATGATTTTAGACATGTCTCCAAGGTTTGGTGAATGACTGGTATATGCAGAACAAAGAAATGATAGTTAAGATTTCCTTCAAGACTCAGCTAAGGTACCCACTTCTGTAAGAAGGTTTCTGAAGTCCTCCTCAATCTCAGTGTCTTCCATCTGAGATTACTTCCAATTTGTCCTGTCCATAACTTGCTGGGACATAATTGTTCACCTGTTGTTTTCTTCAGCCTGTGAGCTCCCTGAGGGCAAGGACTGTCTTTTGCCTTTCTTTATATCACAAGTACTTAGTACAGTGTTGCTGTTGGTGTTTGTTCTTTGTCTCAAAGACCATGATACCAGGAATGTAATGGCAAGACAAATACATGAAGTGGATATGAGTGGAGGGGGGTGGCTGTGCCAAGTCACCAGCCTCACTTTCTCCCCAGAAGCATCCAGGTCCAGTGACCAGACATATCTGGAGATGGCCCTTGATGACAATCAGGGTGAAGTGACTTGCCCAAGGTAACATAGCTAGTAGGTGGCAAATGTCTGAGGCTAAATTCGAACTCAGGTCCTCCTGACTCCAGTTTTCATCTACTGTGCCACCTAGCACAGTACTAGGCCCATAGAAGATAGTAGACTAATTGACTACCTGTCGGAATCACATTTCACAGAAGGAATTAAGATACCATTTAGGGCAGCTAGGTAGCACAGTGGATAGAGCATTGGCCCTGGAGTCAGGAGGACCTGAGTTCAAATCTGGCCTCAGACACTTAATAATTACCTAGCCATGTGACCTTGGGCAAGTCACTTAACCCCATTGCCTAGCAAAAAACTAAAAAAAAAGATACCATTTAGTCCAACCCAGATATATATATAATTACCACCTTGACTATAGCTCCAACCAGTAAGCTATCACCTTAGGCTTGAATAATTCCAGTGAGGAGGGACTCCTCATTTCTCATGGCAGCCCACCCCACTTAGAGACACTTCTACTCTTTAGGAAGGCCTCCTTTCTACTCACCATTCGTTGATCCTAATCTTGTTTTTGAGGATAATAAGTAAAGCCATGACAGATCCTCAAATAATTTCATGCTCCCCCTTCTATGTCCTTGCCAGTAAAATAACCATCCCTTATTTCTTCAACTGAAGCTCATGAGACATGTGTTATTGTCCCTTTTTCATTGATTAAGAAACTGAGGCTATGGCAGGCTACAAGATTGGTCAGAGAATTCACCTATTCCATCCTTACAACTGAATATTCTATTAATCATCTTCCCACTACTCCAACCCTTCTCATTAAATGGAAGATGACTGATTGCTAAACAGAAATCACTTAATTTTTAATCAAAGGGTAAGATTCTCCTCCTACTTTTAAGATAATATCATCTGTAATTCCAAATTCTAAATAGCCTTTAGAATGAGGGAGCTTTTATTTATGCCCATATTGATCTATAGTTAGATAAACTCATAATGATAAAATATATCCATGAATGTTTCTGGATCTACACATGCATATCTACAAGTATTCATTTCTAAATGTGTATGCATATATTGAGGCAGAAAGACAGTTCAGTAGATAGCGCACTGCACTAAGAGTCATAAAGACTTTAGTTCAAATATAGCCTTAGATCCTTACTAGCTATGTGACCCTAGGAAAGTCACTTAGCCTCTGTTTCCCTTAATTCACTGGAAAAGGAAATAGCAAACCACTCCAGTATCTTTGCCAAGAAAACTCCATGGTCGGCACTGATAGGCCAAGATCCACAGGCTCATAAAAAGTTGGACATTATTGGACAACAACATAGCACGTATCTTATCAATGAAGCAATTAGTATTTTATTAAGCTAGCTGTCATTACGGCAAATATTATGCTGGTGCGGGTACACAGATACATAAGACAGACAAGACAGCTCCTAATTTCCAGGAGCTAATGTTCCCCTACATAGGACTATGCACAATTTGTTTTAGATAAGCACAGCTCATTTTATAATTCTTTAGACTCAAGTGGTTTATATCTGGCTTTGTGTTGGGTTTTTTTTTTGTTGTTGTTGTTCTTTCACTACTCCATAATTACTCCAGATTGCAAGCAGGTTTGACCTTTGTGTTTGAAAATGATATCCCTCTTGTTAACAAACTCTATGAGTGTGTGTGTGCGTGCGTCTGTGTGTTTGTGTGTCTGTGTGTGTGTGTGTTCAAGCAAAGACAAGTCAAACTAATAGTGAAGCCTTCTGTTTCACTTCTTCCTTTCCCCTATGGTTCCTTAACAAGATCTCAGATTCCCTTTAATACAAGAACTGAACTCTGAGACAGAAACTTTCTCCTAAATCGTCCCTGTAGAGAGTCCTCAGAATTTCTGGCCACATCTCCATTTTCTACCAGCTGTTCTTGCTGATTTAGGCTCCATGACCATCATACCCTTTTGCTGGGGACCCTCTGGTTCCCCCTCCCCACTTTTCCAGCTTCCTTTTGGATTTTATTCTTTTCTCGTTAGATTATAAGCCTACTGAGGGCAGGGGCTTCTCCCCCTTTTCTTCAGTCCTTTTTCTTGTGTATACCTCCAGCACTTGACCCAGGTCTTCAAACATAGTAGGCATTTAATGCACATTTAATGACTAGCAGACAGTGTCTCACCAGTCATCCCTAGGTAGCATCAGGTGTATACAACAACTCACAGGTGGGAGTGAGGTTGTAATGGTGATAGGATCTGTCTTTCTCGTTTATTCCCGCACTCACCCAAAAAGTTATTTAGATGTTCTCCAGGTGGGAGATGAAGAAGCAGGGGGTTGGGTCTGTTTATGTAACTCTGAAGTTCATTACCCTTTTTTTTCCCCCTCTCTTCTCTTCAAAATATCAACTCTCCAGATCAGCATCTGCCCATCTCTCCTGGAAGGAGTGAGGAGAGATCTCAAGTTCCCTGAAACTTGGTCTCAAAATGTTAAGGTTAAATCAACAGTTGGCTGATCCTAAGAGTGTCAGAATGAGCCCTCCCTACTTTCACAAAAAGAGAGAAAGACATCAAGAGGAGGTTTAAAGATTTGCTTTGAAAATGTTTCATGGATTCTGTGGTGACCTAAGCTACTTCTGCAGCCACACCCAATCCCACAAGAACCTTAATTGACATGACTGATAATATTGTCTTAAATTAAGTAAGGACAGGCCTCCTGCCACTAATTGTGTATACAGAGTGTTATTTAACCCTTGGGGAATTTTTCCTCCAAAGAAAGCATGGAATTCCATTCTGAATTATTTATTTCTCCAGGACTGAAAATGGAAGCGTCTGGAAGAAGACAAAGAAATTCTTGGCAAGCAATTCATTTTTATGTCTGTAATTCTCCCAGTGGATCTTCTACTGCCTCTCAGGATAAGACAGAATATCTCTTTTTTCAGTCCACATATTCTATTTATTTCAATGTAACTAGGATTTACTTAACATCATAATATGCATGGTAAGGAGCTAAGCAGCCAAAGATGCAAGGACAAATTTTTTTTTTTTAAAAAAAGTCCCTTAGGAGTTTAAATTCTCTTAGAGGGGATACAGCATTTAAATAGAAAAGCATGTACAAAATAATCTGAGATGAGAGATAAGAACAAAAACTAAAGAAATAATGAGAAATTGATTTTATCATTTACATTCTAAATTTTCCATTTGTTTCCTTTTTAATGCATTTAGGCTATTTATTTGGCAAATTTGGGATTACCAAAGTTACTCCGAAATACCAAACACCGAGGAAGGAACTAAGTAGCTAAATTCTTGGAACTTGGAAATAGTGTTTTCTTAGGCTATTTGGGCACAAATGAACGTTCTTTTGCTAAAGCAAACATTTATTTTAGATTTTTTTGGTACTTCACAATGACTGTGATGATCCAGTTGTGATCACCGATGATCTCTAAAAATGTCTGAAATGTTTAAGTCCGATTCATTCTGCTCTAAAAATTAGGTAAAACAATGTCCTTCTGAGGTTGCTGATTCTTCTTTCATAAATTTAATTGTTGAGCATCTCTAGAGAGAAAACCCTTCTTTATCCTCTGCACTCTTGAAATATGGGCATATTATAACTAGGATAACCATTAGTGTTTGGTCAACCAACCTCATTTTACAAATGAAGAAACTGAGGTTCAGAATGACTTAGGTATCGTGCTCAGTTAATAAACAGTGGGGTAGAGACTAAAACCCAGGTCTCAGCATACCTACTTCTCTGTTCTTTTCACTCTTCTTGTTTATTAACCCAGGTTAATGAATATATACTGAATTCTGACAACATGTAACCATATTTTTGTTCATAGAGCAAATTATTTCATGCCCTTCATGATTCAGTTTTTATTTCTTGTCACAATCCAATGTTTAACTATAGCAGGGTTGAAGGAAATATAGTTCCTCATTTGAACCATTTCCCGCCACATTCATTAAAAATTCCTGCTGCTGAAGCCTTTCTTATGTGAATTCAACAGAACTAACAACTAGGGATTACGTGTTGGCAAAATAAGAATTATAGCGGAAATATTTCTCATTTTACCTTACACTTGTTTCTTTTCTCTGTAGTCAATCCCAGTCATTCTCATTAACCAAAAAGATGGAAGTTTGCTCTCCACTTTATGGAAAATAGCTTTGCTGAAATCTTGAGACCATACTGAGAACTGATGCAATAGTAAGATGTGTCCAAATGATGGAGCAGAGCCAAGGTTCTGACTCAGTTTCTGCAATCCCTACTAGAGTCAACTTCTTACATATTCAGGTAAAACTCAGCCCCTCAATCCAAGATTAAAACCATGTGCAATGGGAATTGTCAAACTATCTTAGAACACGTCCATCTGGGGCTGGCGGTATTTATCCCTTTCATATCTTTAATTGCTTCTAGCGCCTCTCTAGATCAAAGTTCTTGCTCTAATCCTTCCCTGCCCATTTTTCAATCATGGCATATTTACCCATTTTTTATCAAAATGGGTAATCTTTACCATCTGGTTTCATCGAAGTATATAAATCTTCATCATATTTCATTAACATTAAATCACTTTGCTTCAGGTGTGAATGTCAGTTATTTTTTTCTCTCTCATGAATGAGAGAATCAACTCACTTTCATAATGGGTCTTTCAGATTTGAGACAAGCTTTCTAGCACTTTTGGCAACCACTGAATATGTATTTGGTGATATTTCCACATAGTATCTGCCCCTAGTCAAAATGTCAAAAGAAGGGTCAAAAGGGACCTATAGAAATTCAAAACTATTCAAATATTAGCACCCCCAATGTCGGTTTTTTGGGGGGCTTTTTAGGTTTTTGCAAGGCAAACGGGGTTAAGTGGCTTGCCCAAGGCCACACAGCTAGGTAATTATTAAGTGTCTGATACCGGATTTGAATCCAGGTACTCCTGACTCCAGGGCTGGTGCTTTATCCATTGCGCCACCTAGCCACCCCCTCCCCCATGTCATTTTGCAGAATATTATGGATTATTTGAAATACAAAGCCAAATTTTAAGGATTATGCAAGTATGAAAAGTTGCTTGATACATCCAGTTAACAAAAAGAAAGATATTATCTATCTATATATTACTGCATATGGGGGCCAGTAGTTATGTAAAGAGCAATCCAAAACTTCCATTGCTAGTGGAGATTTATTTAGCTTGGAACAGTGCAACTGAATTATTTTGGTATTCACTATCTAGAGACAAAACAGTGTCTAAAGCTATGGATCTGGGGTCAGAGGACGTGATTCTCTGTATTCTTGTCTCTACCATATCCTGGTTTGGGCATTTCTCTTGACCTCCATGAAACCAATTTTTAATACATAAAATGAAAACAATAATACCTAAATACAATAATACATACATTTATGTGAAAGTATTTTGATGGATTAAAAAATAACTTACAGATAGAAGTCATTAGTCTATAATAGGAAATACAGATTAAGAACAAATGTTCTAGGTGAGATGGTATTTGAGTCTCAGTTTACTCATCTGTAAAATGAGTGAACTAACTGAGATAACTTATCATATGCCTTCCAGCATATGCTGGAAATGCTTGAGTATTTAGTTATCAAACCAGAGTCTCCTAATAAGGTAGTTGTGGTGGAATATTGAATTTGGACTCAGAAGTCCTGTGTTTGATTCCAGATCTCCTTATGTATTACTTGTCTGACCTTGGACGAGTTGCTTGGTCTCTCTGGATTTTAGTTTTCCATTTAAAAACTTGTCTATATTATATAAGATGATCTCTGAGGTCCCTGTTGATTGAGGCAGTGGAGAGGGAACTGAATTTGCTGTTGGGAAACCTGAATTGAAATCCAGGCTTAGTTACTTCTTAGTCGTGTGGCCCTGGGCAAGTCACTTAACCTTTGTCTACCTCAGTCGCCTTGTCTGTGAAATAGGAAAAATAATAACAGCTACTTTGAACATAAAATGAGATAGGACTGTTAAGGCACATTGTTTTGATTGTTGATATTGCTAATAAATATCCTATAGCTGCCTAAGAACTCGTTTGGAATGGGTTCAAACCTTTCTTACTGGCAATTCACGAGCTATTTGTATACCTCACCTTATCTGTAACCAAGAGACAAGAAGAGACCTGGAAAACGTTTGCCTTGGACAGACTAATTAATTAGCTAGCCTTGTTTTGGCACTTTATACTTCTACCTTCTTTTTCTGCTTTGGAGATAACCCAGTGCTCCATGTTGAGTGCTGAAACCTGATTCTCCAGCGAAGTCCGTCCGGGACTTACATGGCTCTGTCCTTCAAAGAAAAAGAACCTTTAATTATTACACATATGTTCTAAATATCACTGGTCATTTAGAGTGTCAATGGAGGTTGACTTGGAACTAGAGAAAGAACACACCATTTAGAGATACTGACTTCACAAAGCTGAATGCCATTTTTAATGGTATCCTATTAACAGTGAAATTTCTCACCAGCCCTGAACATTCATTAAAACAAACAAACAAAAATTTGATAAGCATCATCCAATTATGAGAATACTAAGTCTCAATCCTGAGGGATTCTAGAATATTGGGATTTAGTCATCATGTCATATGGGGAAAAAACCAAAATGGAGTGGAGAGTTGAAGCTGGGTAATTGTAAACAAAATATTACCTAAAAATAATTTAAGAAAGACCTTAAGTTATGTTCTCCAATCCCCTTCCTCATCCCTACCTCCAAACCTTCAATTTTGTCTCTAAACTATGTGAGGGCAAGTAGACTGCCTGCATCATATCAGTTTTCTTTAAGAACTGACAATATCAGGAGATCTGTTTTAGAAAACTCTGCAATAGCAAACCTCTCCAATGGCTTTGCCAAGGCAAAAACCTAAATGGGGTCAGAAAGAGTTGAACCTGATTGAAAAACAACTGGACATCTATGTGTATGTATGTGTGTGTATATATATATATATATATATATATAGTTGGAAGCTAGGGGGAGGGATGGGATAAATCACTATTAACCAAGACTGTAGGGGTCGAATTGAGGATTCTAGTCAAAGAAGAGCTCAGTCTTCCAGGACTTGGTTTCTAGACACAAGAGTATTGCAACTGGTAGGGGACTCCATGTGAAAGCTTGCATTCCTTAGCATACATCACAACTCATGCCTATAACTCACTATTTCTTTTATCATTTTCTTTGAATTTATTTAAGTGTTCCTTTCTTCTGTAAAGTCTCATCAGATTCTCAGATTCTTCTCCTTTTCCTCTCACAAATCACTTTTGTTTTCTTTTTGCTTTCTGTACATATTGTATTGTCCAGACCAGTCAAGCTTGGAGCAGTTCACCTTTATGTTGGTCAGTCAGTGAAGAATTATTTGGGCCAAAACAATTCAAGAAGGTTCTTTCACAAAATGAAACTATGTTTGCAATCTGTAGCAGGAGAGAGAATTACCACACCAACAAAATCAAGGATCCTTGAAATACTGAAATAGTTCTTTGGAGAGACATCTGTTACTATAGGCTACAATGTCAGGAATCATTTCTGAAGTCGTAGAATGGAAATAAGTCAAATAAAATCTCTTAAATAAGCAATGATAATTTCAGGATACTTGAAGGCTGGTGATCTTATAATATGTGTGTGTGTGTTTGAGAGAGAGAGAGAGAGAGAGAGAGAGAGAGAGAGAGATGGATTCTTTAGGTATTCCAGTGAAGCTTATGGACCTCTTCTCAGCAGGATAAATAGTTTAGTTATGTATTTTATTTATTCTGTCTATATCATGATAGATCATTGTTTGCATGCTCTCTCCTCCATTAGATTGTAAGCTCCTTGAGGGCTGGGCTGTCCCTTACTTTTCATTGTATTCTTAGAGTGTAACAGTGTCTGACACATAGAAATAGGGATTAAATGCTTTGGAATATAGGTTGAAAGGTAGATGATACCAGCTCTACAATGAATCCCTCTTACCCCTTTTTTAGGTATGACTAGGAAAGCTACTGCCAAAGTGATCTTTCCTATTCTTGATTTCATTGCAGCACTCCATTGCTAACTGTTGTTATTCATCCTTTCTTTTCGAAGAGGACCAGTGACATCTCAGAGCAATGTTGTGATAAGCCTGGGAATTAGATTTAAATGAAGCAGAGTTCTCCAAAATCATCTGTCTCTTCCAAAGTCATCAAAGTCCAGCAGCAAGACAAAAGGCAACGTGACTGGGGATGGCTCAGGGTGCAGTGGATGACCTTGGCATCTTTGATATCTGACAAGGTTCTAGGCACTTCAGCTCCCTTCATGCCTTTTGGAGCATATTGTTGCCATTCACCCATTCTGATACAGGAAGTCTCCACACCATTGGAGTTTAAGGATTTGATCAGCGTCACACAGCTAGAGTGGATTGGAGGCCAGATCTGAACTCAGTTCTTCCTAAATGTAGACCCAACATTCTATTCACTGAACCACCTACCCCCTCCTAAAATAATCTTAAATGATCTCCAAGGTTTCTCCCAGATCCAATTGTATGATCTTCATCATAGACATGTGACCTAACACTCAGCTTTTCTATAAATATCACTGGGAAATGAAAATCAATCATTTTTTCATCTATTTTTGTTCCCTAATATCATTTGAAGTGATTAATGACTAGAACAAAACAAACAAACCAAAAAAAACCAGACAAAACCTGCAAAACAACCATAACTTTGTCTTAACTTCACAGGTGATCATTAAGATGACAGGGCAGGCAAAGTGAGTTTAGGTTTTAGGTTTTATACTATAGGCTATAGATAATTATTGGGCTTGTGTTTTAGTTTTATTCATTTATTGGGCTTAAAGGACTTAGAGTAAGGCCATTGCTGGTATTTGGGGGAAAAATAAAACCTAAAACTCAGAAAATGAGTCATCACCCCAATACAAATTTACATAAGTTTCTAATATCAGGGGGAAAATGTTTAAGATTCTAAGACAATTCTCGGCTTCTTCTAAGGGCAGCAATAAGTTCCAAGATGCATTCAAACAATCATGAGCATTATATGGTGATGACTGAATGTGACTGTGTACAACATTGGCTCTCTGAGTGAATGTAAAGAGGGTATGGCTCACAGTCCTCTATTGTTTTGGCCTGGGTGTTATACATTTCAGTCTGTAGAGGACTGAAACATATATGCTCAAATAACATCGGGGCCCATCCGGCAGCCACTGCACCATGATCAGATGTGTTTTTAGGGAGGTTGTCCTGGGGTGCTGGGCTTTAAATAAATAAATATGAAGGAAGAAAAAAGAGAAGAAACCAAGAAAGAATACTCACCTTGAAGTCAGGGAAATGAGATGACTATCTTTCAGGATTTATCCTCTCCCACTATTTTTTTTTAAAAAGGAACTCAAGGAAATAACGGAGGCTTCTTGCCAACAGCACATTGAATACAGATGGGAATTCCCATTTAATTTGTGCTGTAACTTCAGAAACTTCAGAAAGCAGGAATTCATGATTAGAAACTTAAAGGGAATCTGGGATGCTTTGAAGAATGTAGAGATCAAATTTACTCCACCAATTCCAAATGGGCAGAGTGAGCACCTGGTAAATGGTAGCCATCCGAAGGCAAAGATTAGGTGAATGAAAGATGAAAGTCATAGGAAAAAATCCAAGCTAGAGCAGCAAATGGAAATGCTAATATTAAGTGATGCAAACATTTCTGGAAAAAATGTCTGAATGGAAACAGAAATAGTTGATGAGAGCTTCAAAACACAGAGGTGGAAAAGTCAGAACTGCACTACCTCAATATCCTGGGACTTGAATCTTCCTCCTTTCACCACAAAGAAGATGCTGGGTTTGGGAAGGCAATGCTAGGGAGAAGGGGAACGCATACAGGTCTGGTTGAAGTGAGAGCACTTTGAATATGGACCTAAGAGATAAACCTTCCATTTGTTATCCAAAGACCAGACTAGCCAAGTCTGGAGTAGTTCATCTCTAGGTTGACCGGACAGTAAGGGAATATTTTCAGCTGATTAGAAAGAACATTAGTAGGGCTGGGAGGGAAAGGTAAGTCCAGAGAACTAACTCTTCAAGAGTTGGGATCTGAGTAGAAAACACGATACTGAGTATAAAATATGATACTTTACTGGATGCAGGTTTGTAGAGAATGAAGTCCCTTCATTGCCTACTTTCACAGGAATTTTTCCAAGCTACAAAAGCCTAAAAACTCTAAAATCAGGGTAGGATAAACAAACTTTCCTAGCAGTTGACAATTAGACACTGCTGGTCTTATTTTATTCTTCTGTGTTTGCATTCTTTGGTGACTCAGGGTCAAAGAGTACATTTTTATATTTTGTGTGTATTTTTCTTTTCATGTTTTGCTGGGTTGGTGGATGATTTTATCACCCACACCAGTTTGGATAGGATTTTTTTTCTCTTATACTTACAATTATCTGACAGGGAAAGTGTGTTTATTTATTTGGATACTGATGAATACCTACTATGTCATTCTTTTGGTCTAGGTGTTGTTGCAACTTTGGAAGTTACCCTTCTCCTTTCTTCTCTACCCCCTTTTTTCCACTTCAATTTAGTTCCTCCAAATCTGCAAGGGTTCCTGTGTACTCTGAATTTATCTCCAAATGATAAATCATAGTTTCACTTAGATGATTAGCTGCCTATTATGCTTTGGCAAACACAAAGAATTGAACCCATTAACTCTACAAGATACTCAACATTTTCTTTCTCTTCCTTACCCACAGAGTTTAAACATTGGGATCTTACCTACTTCAGTCAGTTTGCCTTTTTGCCTCTCTTCCTCATCTATAAGCCTGTTATTTCCATTGTGAGTCCACTCAGACCTGTTAATCCGACCATACAGAAGACTAGGGAGGTATCAATAGTGATTGAATGGATCCCACAGAGCTAATCAGAACTTGGGTCAGAAAACTATTTCAACAAATTTTCCACAAATGGAAGGTTGCTTCTTCCAGTCCCTTGCCCCACCACATGATACCTGGCATCTTTCACTTTATTTACATTTTACATTTTCTCCTCTGTAATATGGCAGCCAATTTCAGAAGAAATGTCAATGAGGCAGGGGGATATGTTACATTTCAAAAAATAATGAGGCTTCCAGTTTCCTGGCCTGAGGACTTGTTTACAGAATCTATTTTATATTCCATGTTTCCTTCCAAGACACCTCAGAGACATCTTGTCTTTTGAATTTCAATGGTGAATGTTGATATAGAGATGACAGTTTGGCACACTGAGGCCTTTATCACGGGAGAATGGTGGGGATTAAGGGCTTTGGGAAAGAAAATGTCCAGGGTAGATTAAATGAGGTTTCTCATAATTGTCCAATAATTTATGAAGAATGAGCCTATGTATTATCCAAACAAGGTCCAAATAAGATGCCACCTCCTCCAGGGAGCCTTCCTGAGTCTCTTTTATCTTACTAAGCTATTACTCTACATGTATTTTATTTACTTGACTATTTTTATTCTGTCTTCCCCTATAGATTTTGTCTTGGTGCCCCTGCACCAATATGTAAACATACCACAAGTGGATGGTGAATTGGACCCAGAGGAGAATAGGCAAAAAAGAAAGAAATTAAATGCCTTCAAGAAATGGCAGCATCGGGGTGATGATGAAGCTTAATGGATTTGCTCATTTCATCAGTGCAACGCAATCAGGGTCAATTTTAGGGTATCTGTGATGGACAATACCATCTATATCCAAAGAAAATGGAGTTTAAACAAAGACCACAGCCTATTACCTTCAATTTAAATTTTTAAAAAGGTATCTTATGTAATTTTGCTTTCTCTTATTTTTTCCCCTTAAGAATACAATTTCTCTCTCAACACATTCAATTTTGATCAATGTGTAACATGGAAACAATGTAAAGACTAATAGATTGCCTTCTGTGGGGGTGCGGGGAGGGAAGAGAGATTAGGGGAAAAATTGTAAAATTCAAAAAAAACAGTAAAAAAAGAAATGGCTGTGTTCTTGGACAATCATGAATTCCTCTTTGGAACAAAGATTTATCTTTTTAATACCAATATTCCTGTGGTGTATGGTTGAAAGTAATGATATACTCTAATTTATGAGCAACTATCCACCAAATCTAGCGGTTCTCTTTAATCCTCAGCCTCTTCAGCCTCTCAGTTAAATGTGGCATCACCATTACCTCTTTCCTTCTGAATTTTGTTGGATTTTGATCCATTAGATCAAAATTCCTGTGTGAGTTCCCCAAGGCTTTATCTTGGGCGCTCTTCTGTCTTGTCTTTACATTCAAAATGCTGAATTCATAAGCTGGTTCAGTGATCTTAAGACAGATAATTTCCATGTCTATCCTCCCAAACCTTGTGTCTCCCCTGAAGTTCTTGTCCTACATCACCAAGTGATCTATTAGAAATCTAAATATAGGGGCAGCTAGGTGGTTCAGTGGATAGATCACCCGCCGTGGAGTCAGGAGGACCTGAGTTCAAATTTGGCCTCAGACAGTTAATAATTACCTAGCTGTGTGGCCTTGGGCAAGCCGCTTAACCCCATTTGTCTTACCAAAATACCCCTAAAATTTAAAAAATTAAAAAAATTAAAAAAGAAATCTAAATATAGTTGTCCTACAGACATCTCAAAATCAACATATCTGAAACAGAACACATTATCCACTTCTTCCCCCCTAATCTAACCCTCTTCCAGATTTCTCTATTTCATTCAAGAAACCCACCATTCTTCCAGTCACTTAAATGCAAATAGCCAAAAATGGATGTTAGGGATGAAAAGGGCCTTTGTGTTCATGTCCAAGAAGTAAATGAATTGATCTATGGGAGACGAAAACAATATCAGTCCCACTATCACTGGGCTCTAACCAGCTAAACATTTAGAAGAGGGAGAAGAAGAATGGGTGTGGGAAAGGAAAGACAATGCTGGAAAGCAGGAAATGGAAATTCTTCTCTCCTCTCTTCTTAAGAAGTGCAGAGATAAGGTCCTGTTTGTCTTAAAGGGGAAAGCTCAAGTTTGTGGAGGTTAACATGGTATATGGGCTATATTTGTAAAACAAGCATAAAACCCTAAAAGTATATAAGCCTTTGGTTTATTTACACAAGTCAAGATGAAATCTGTATTCTCTGACTCCTTGACAGATTGGATGGAGAAGGTCAATCTGGGCTGGTCAATGACACAAGCCCAGAATAATGGCGTGGCTGAGTTGTCTGGTCAACGCCATAGTATGTAGTTGTGCCAAAGTTCTGAAGCTAACTGGTTATGTGTCGTAAGACAAATGGCCTCCTTATCCTGAGCCTCAATTTCCTCCTCTGTTTGAACAAACTGGATCAGCATGATCCCTGCTTATTTTTATGATTTTGTAATGTTGGGGATAGCTAGGTGGTGTAGTGGATAAAGCACCACCCCTGGAGTCAGGAAGACCTGAGTTCAAATTTAGAGTCAGACACTTAATCATTGCCTAACTGTGTGACCTCGGGCAAGTCACTTAACCCCATTGCCCCTTAAATAAAATTATAAAAAATATGTCAAAAATAATTGTAAAATGTTATAACATAGGGGGGGATTGAACTAATACTTGCTTTCAGTTTTGGATGTGAGTCAGAGAATTGACATTCTTTGGAATCTTGGACCAAAGCATAGTTGCTTGCAAATATAGGAAATAAAAAATGATAGAATATCAAGTTCTTTTGATAGTGGAGAACAGAGTAGAAAAACCTCTTTTTATGTTCCTGGAGCTTAACATAGTGCTGGACCCAGAGTAAGCACTTAAAAAATATTTATTGAATTAGATTGAAAGGAAAAAAAGACCTCATAAACTTCCAAGAATACCCCAGCATTCTTGGTGACCCATCTTTCTGCCATTCCCATCACCATCCTCAACTTAACCATCACTTTAGGAGGAGAGAAAAATGAGATGAAGAGAAAAAATAGTCATTTTACAATCTTGTCCACCTTTTGGGGGTTTTCTTAGCAAAGATACTGGAGACAGCTGGATAAAACATTTCATAAGAACTACGTGCCTGGAGCAGCTAGGTGGCATAGTGGATAGAATACCAGCCTTGGAGTCAGGACACCTGAGTTCAAATGTGACCTCAGACACTTAATAATTGTCTAGCTGTGTGACCTTGGGAAAGTCACTTAATCCCATTGCCTTAAAATAAATAAAATTATAAAAAAAGAACTATGTGCTTATTCTAAGAATAGCAATGCAAACAATACTTTCAGCCCCCTACCCCTGAGGAATTAAAATCCTAATTGGAGAAGACAGGATGTAAAATTGGTGCTAGAAATGAGGAGGTGAGAAATGAGTGAAGAAGAGGGTATACTTACATGGGTGTGATGATAAGAGAGCTGTCACAAAGACAGGAACCCTGTGTAAGATAAAGAGAAAACTCACCTCTCAGAGTTGGTGTCCTCAAGAGTGGAATCCAAGTTTCTAATGGGGTAGATGGAGGAGTAGAGCCATGGTGAGGAGTCTGGCAAGGAGAAAAGTGAGAATTACAGAAAATCTGCCCTTCAACAAGATCTCTCTTTACAATAGTCCTGATAAGAGGCCACCCAGCTTTGTCTGAAAGACCTTTAGTGATGAGGCACTCACTCCATTTGGAGGGAATATCTTTGCTAAAAAATCAGATGAACCACAGTGCCCATTTCATCATTCACCAATGTTCATAATTCACTGAGTTTAGATTGTTTAACAAATATTTCTAAACTTGAAGGTAAGAATCAAGTTCACCAGATATGTAATGAAGTTAGCTGGCGGCTGCCCCAACTAATACCTCCAACTGGTTGTGATACCTGTGACTACTGAAAAACAGGCTTTTTTCAAGAGTTACAAGATGAGGCTACAAGAAGGAACTTTGGAAAGAAATGCTATTGATTGAGTATGTCCCTTTGGGCATAGAGCTAAGCAGGTGCATGAAAGAAAGGAACAATGAGGCAAGTAAGAGGGGATGGAATCATGGAATGGATATGACAGGAACAGAGAGGCCTCAAGGGTTGGACTCTACCCAGAAAGCAAGAAAGTAGGACCAGGGCGCGTGAACAGAGCTTGACCTGTATTTGTTAGGAAGTAGATGAAAGTTGCTCTGCAGTCACATCAACACAAATCATGGGAACTAATGGGCAGGTCACCTGAAGAAACAGTCATAAGTCATTGTGTGAGTTTATTTTCCCTACTACAATCCAAGGAGGACCGAATCAATTCTGAACCCTTGCTGGGCCTGCAGGAATGATAGGAGGCCTCTTCTAGTGGGTCACAGCCAGGGCTATATTTATCCAGTGGTGAAATATAGTGGGGGGAGCAGGGAGCTGGTTAGCTTCCAAAATCATGAAATATGGCATTTGGCTATTCCTGTAGATGAGCAGAATGAAAACCTGTTTGGGCCCTGTTTGGGTAGCTGTATTTTGCATCAAACCTACCTGAGGATGGATGGGAACTGTGACTGGTATGTTTCTGATTTTTTCTGCTCCTGGAAACTATCCATAGCCAAACTCACCAAATACTTCTCCTAACAGAAACTCAACTGAAAGTGATCTCTGGATCATTCCAGAGAAAAGTTTCTTTCAACACAGGCCATCTCACTAGGGAAGGAATGGCCTAATGTCTGTATTAGTTTCCCCAAGCCAAGTCAATCATAATGGGCACCCTGGAGGCTTTCTCAAGGGATTACTGCCAGTATTCATTGTCATTTTGGAGGTGGAAATTGGCTAACCAAGTAGTCTTCATCAAGTTGCATTTTTCCTCCTCTGGATTTTATTAATATTCAATAAATGTCTCATAAAATGAATTGTGCCCATCCATTATTCGATTAGCCTCACCACCTTAGGGTAAGTTCCTGTGTGTGTGTGAGTACATATGTATGTTAGTATTATTTTCAGACTCCTCTATTTATTATCTTATTATAAATTGCTATGAGTAATCGCAAAATGAGACTTTTTTAAAATTATGATTTTGCAAGAGTTTAGAGGAAATGGTTGAATTTCACAGAAGAGACATTAGCTTACTTTGATGTTGGTTTAATGACAATAATTTATCTAAGACCCCCCAAAACTCAAATTGACCCAAAATACTGATCTCAGTGAGTAGCTACAAATCACACTTGAATAAACATTGTCCTTCTCCTCAAAGAAAATTTATCAAGCACCCACATATTCAGAGGGCGGCTTTGGATACTAATACATAGGGAGCAAATGACACTGGTCTAGTTCTGGCCTCTTGGGAGATAAGTCAATGAAAATCAATAGTTTTTCTACATGAATAACTTTTTCAAAGGTGTTGCTTTTCACAGTGATATACCATGTTTTGCCTCTTTCTACAGCTGTGATAAGAAGAGGTGGGTGAGAGGTGGATAGAATTATGAAGTATCAAGATGAAGGTCAGTGGGTGCCACCTACAGTTGGAAAGGGGACATGATTCCTGCATGTCCATCAAGCCACCAGATGTTAGTGAAGGTGGAAGTTGGGGAAGGCTATGGAGAATCAAATCTATTTCTGTATGGATTCCCCAAAGTGGATTATAGAAAAAACTATAAAACATAGGATAAATGAAGCAGATGAGACATGTCTGTCCTTCAGAATAATATAGATTCTAGGATGGACGTCACAAAAAGAACAGACACATTTTTTTAAATTAGAAAGACAATATGTGTGTATGGACAATGATTTATAATTTCTTTTATTGTTAGTGATTTGGAACAGTATTTCATCTTGTTGTCTATAGTTCATAGTTCTTCTTTTAAAAGTTTGTTCATATCCTCTGACCACTTAACTTTTGGGAAATTAGTAATTGGTCATATTTATTTGCATTAGTTCTTATATACAAGGTGTTCCAAAAGTGTTAGTGTGGTTTTAAACTTACTTTAGTAGCTTAGATTTAACTAAGACTTGTTACAAAAACTTAAAACCATAATAAAATTTTAAGAACATCCTGTATCTTAGATATAAGATCTTTATGACAGGTATGTTGGTGCAATTTCCCTCTAATTAATGTTTCCTTTTTATGGTAGTTGCATTAAATTTGTTTGTGTAAAATTCTTTTTAATTTCATGTAATCCAAAGTGATCGATTTTATCTTTTGTGACTATCTCTAGAACTCCTTGGAAATCAATCAATCAGAAACATTTATTAAGCAACTACTGGAAGTGCTAGGCACTGGGGATAAATATAAAGACAAAATTTAAATAGTACCTAATCTCCAGGAACATATATACTGTCACTAGTTGTAGTTGTAAATGGTACCAGATTTGATAAAAAATAAAAAAGGATGAGGAAATACAGAAGCTGCTAAATGAGAAATGAGACCTCCACAAGATTTACTAGTAGGATTAATCATTCATTTCTAAAAAGGCAGCATTTAATTCCATCAAAAGTAAAGGACAAGGGGTGGCTAGGTGGCATAGTGGATAAAGCACCGGCCCTGGAGTCAGGAGTACCTGGGTTCAGATCCGGTCTCAGACACTTAATAATTACCTAGTTATGTAGCCTTGGGCAAGCCACTTAACCCCGTTTGCCTTACAAAAACCTAAAAAAAAAGTAAAGGACAAGTGAAGCTTAGAAAGATGCAGGATGCTTGGCTCAGAAAGAAGCCAGATGAAATTCAGTTTTATACAGATAGTAGCAATCCAAAGTGCTTTTGTAATGCCCCGAAGGCTATTTAGGGATCAAAGATAAATAGCCATCTCAACTACTCAGTGCTATTAGAGTAATATTGATTAGTGAAAGGGACATGATCCTGGAGAGATGGACTGAACACTTCTATGGTGTTCTCAATCAATGCTGACTCCACTTACTGTATATTCCAAGTTAAAATCAATTAATCCCTAGTTCCAATTGAAAAGGTTTTAATGCCATTTAGGTTCCTTTCATGTGACAAAATGACTGTTGCTTATTTATTTCAACTGCGATTTACAGGGGGGTCCATTGCTTATATAAAAGTTAACTAAAATCTTCAAGGTTATATGACATGAGGAGGTTACCCCCTAGTAATTCAGGGATGTCTCCATTGTCAATCACTATAAAGATAAAGGGAATCGATTGTCCTGTGACAATCACAGGGTTATTTCTCTCTTAGTTATTGTTGGCAATAGGCTGGTCACCTCCATGAGAATCAGTGTGACTTCAGAAAAGGTTGAGGAATAGTTGAAATAGTGTTTACTGCCTTGTCTATGTCCAGGAAAAATGCCAGGAATCAATATACAATGTTTGTAGATCTGATAAGGGTCTTTGGTACAGTCAGTTATAAGGATTTATGGAAAATTATGACAAAATTTGGTTGCGTGGAGAAGTTCATCAGTATTGTCTATCAGTCTCATGATGGGATGCTTGCCCGGGTTCTGGATAATGGATGAGGCTCTTGAGATTTCCCAGTTACCAATAGAATGAAACAAGACTGTATCCTTTCTCCCATACTTTTTAACATGATGTTTTCAGCCATGTTATCAAATGCCTTCACTGAGAATGAACATGGCCTCAAGGGTAGTTATTGCACTGATAGTAAATTCTTCAACTTGGTCACAAGCCAAGATCAAAGTGGAGGGAGTGTTAGTGAGTAATCTTCGTTTGCTTATGATAGTGTCCTCAATGTAGCTTCTGAAGCTGAGATGCAACAAATTATAGATCTATTCTCTGCTGCTTGTGTTCATTTTGATCTAACAATGAACACCAAGAAAACACAGGTGTTCCATCGGCTGGAAAGTAGAGAAATTTTGAGTATTGCAGATAAGTGAACTTACTTCAGCATTGTCCTTGCAGGAAGACACATATTAACAATGAGGTTGACACATGCATTGCCAGAACTAGTTAAGTATTTGGGAGGTTCTTAAAGAAAGTATAGGAAAGAATAGGTATTAGACTCACTACCAAAATGAGGGTCTACAGAGCTGTTGTGCTGACCTCACTGTTGTATGTCTGTAATCTTGACAGTCTACCAGCTCCAAACTAGGAAACTGAATTGCTTCCATTTAAATTATCCTAAGAAAATTCTCATCAGAGAGGATGCTATGCTCTATGAGCAAGGCAGAATGGGAGCAGTTCCAATGAAACAGTTTGATTGCTCTTTGGGTATAGTTCCAAATTGCTCTCCAAAATAGTTGGATCAGTTCACAGCTCCATCAACAATTCCCACATCTCCAAAAGCCATCATTTCCTTTTTGTCATTTTTAGCCAATCTGATGGGTGTGAGGTGGTACCTCAGAGTTGTTTTAGTTTACATTTCTCTACTCAATAAGGATTTAGAGATTTTTTTCATTTGACCATGGATAGCTTTAATTTCCTCATCTGAAAACTGCCTGTTCATATCATTTGACCATTTGTCAATTGAAGGAGTTGTATTCTTATAAATATGATTCAGTTCTCTATATTGTATAAATGAGTCTTTTATCAGAAAAGAGAAATATGAAAATTCTTTCCTAGCTTTCTACATTTGTGCTAATCTTGAGTGCATTGGTTTCATTTGTGTAAATTCTTTTTAATTTAATGTAGTCAAAATTATTTTGCAATTTATAATGTTCTCTTTATCTTATTTGGTCAATCTCCATAGATCGGACATCTTGTTCACCTAATTGGTTTATGGTATCACCCTTTATGTCTAAATCTTGTTCTCATTTCAATCTTATGCTGATGTAGGGTTTGAGGAGTTAGTCCATGCCTAAGTTCTGCCATACTATTTTCCAGTTTTCCCAGATACTTTTGTCAAATAGTAAGTTCTTATCCCAGTAGCTGGAGTCTTTAGGTTTATCAAAAGTATATTACTGTAGTCATTTACTACTGTTTCCTTTGAAGCTAATCTATTCCACAAATCCACCACCATATTTCTGAGTCAGTTCCAGCTAGTACTGATGGTTCTCATATAATTTAAAGGACATAGAATTAATATTCAAGTGTATAACTGGTTTGAGCATAATGAGGTATTGAATTTTGACTCTAAGCTGGGTATTAACTTGAATACAAGATGAAAAAAGGAGATTTCATTGTTTTGGGAAACTGAGCAATGCTTTAAATAATCCCAAGGTTCCCCTTTAACCAAAGACTCATGCCTTAAGCAAAATTCTTTTGGTCACACTGCCATGAAATTGTCATAGTCATCCAAGACTTAAAAATGTGAGCCATCCAAGAGTCTAGAGATAGGTATATGATGGAAGTGAACAGGTTGGAACATTTTTCTGAAGATATTGTATAGAAGAAGCATTGTAAGGAATCCCTGGAGAGGCATTGTAAAGGACCTGTTGGAAAAGGATGCTGTCTTTTTGGAGATTCCCAATCAATAGTCTAACCCATAGCCTTTTGGTTACATGCAGCCCTCAGGGTCCATTTCTACCAACTCACTTTGAATTTCCTGTTTTACTCATTGGTTGAGTGGCTTTCATGGTAGTCATGAATGAATATTGAATGCTTTATTAGGCCTTTGGCAGATTTTTGTTGGGCAATACAGCTAAAAGCTTGGGTATTCCTTGTCTATGGGTTATTTTCTATGTTCACAACAATGTCAAGAGATCTAGAGAAAGATCACCAAAATGATATGCATTCTTTCTGCAAGTCCTCATAGAAGAACATGGACAAAAGCCACATAGAATGAGAAGGTGTGGCTGGCCTACAGTGATAAGCTCTTAAAATTAGTCCCATCAGCAAGATGACAAATCCATCATAGGGCAGTAGAATAAGACTAAGTCCTGATCTCTAGAGGCTTGGGATTTAGTTGGGGAGATAAAGTGTGAGTAGCAATAAATGATGATCCTAGGTATCTCATTTCAAAGACCTCTGTTAAACAATAGCATCACACTGGAAGGGTCCCAGTTCTATTTTTATATCCCATCACAAATTAAATTTATTTGTGTGTATGTTTTATCTTTCCAGAATCCTATGAGAGAAAGCCAGAGGAGTGGATGGAAGGGAAGAAGTGTTGGATTAGTATTAGATGGTCAAGGTTCAAAATATAACTCTTCCACTTATCGACTGTATGACTTAGGGAAAGTCATTTAATCAAACTCAGTTTCAGTTTTCTCTTCTATAAAATGAAACAAATGACTTCTGTGATTCTCTCCAATTCCAAATTATGATCCTAGAGATGACTTTTCTTTGAGTCTGTCCCCTATCCCAATATTACTCCCAGGATCTAGTGCATCACTTTTGGACAGATTGCTGAATGCATAAAATATTTTATTCATGTCTTTTACATATAAAGAAGTAATTCATTTCTTCATAGTCATGTCAAGAGAATGTCAATGACAATTGAAATTCATGTTTATTTTTAAAATTAATAGAACAATTTTATCATACAGGAGTAAATAATAAACGTTTTACAATAATTCTTGTTTAAAAAATAAAGACACAAGAAATGAAGTATATATCCCAAGGTCAGACATCAGGACAGTAGCAGAATCAGAATTCAAAGGAAGGATACCCTTTTCTAAGACTAATACTTTTTTCACTATATTCTGCACAAGGTATTAGATTCAGACTACATGGGGAAAGTTATGGGCTAGGGTCAAATTAGAAATGATATAAATAACATTGTTAAGGAACAAATGAATAATAACTTCTATTTTTAGAAATTATTATGTAATTATCATGCTATTTAAAAATTATTAATTTTTATTTACTTGAGAATGTTCAGATGGGGAAACTGAAGTAGGTAGTTTGTGACTTCTTCAGGCTCACCAGTGAGTAAGTGTCTGAAGTATGATTTGAACTCAGACTTCTTTTTATAATTTATAATTTTTAAAATTTTTTTAACAATTTATTATTATTTTTTCTTTAAGATTTTATTTATTTTGAGTTTTGCAATTTTTTCCCCTAATTTTCCTTCCCTCCCTCCCCCTACAGAAGACAGTCTGTTAGTCTTTACAATGTTTCCATGGTATACATTGATCTAAGTTGAATGATGAGAGAAATCATATCCTTAAGGAAGAAAAAGAAAGTATAAGAGATAACAGAATTACATAGTAAGATAATGGTGTTTTTCCCCCTAAATTAAAGGTAACGGTCTTTAGTTTTTGTTCAAACTCCACAATTCTTTCTCAGGATACAGATGGCATTCTCCATTGTAGACAACCCAAATTGTCCCTGGTTGTTGCACTGATGGAATGAGCAAGTCCATCAAGATTGATCATCACCCCCATGTTGCTGTTAGGGTGTACAATGTTCTTCTGGTTCTGCTCATCTCGCTCAGCATCAGTTCATGAAAATCCTTCCAGGCTTCCCTGAATTCCTATCCCTCCTGGTTTCTAATAGAACAAGTGTACCATGACATACATATACCACAGTTTTTCAGCCATTCCCTAATTGAAGGACATTCATTCAATTTCCAATTCTTTGCTACCACAAACAGGGCCACTATGAATATTTTTGTACAAGTGATGTTTTTACCTTTTTTCATGATCTCTTCAGGGTATAGACCCAGTAGTAGCATTGCTGGATCAAAGGGTATGCAGATTGTTTTTTGCCCTTTGGGCATAATTCCAAATTTCTCTCCAGAAAGTTTGGATGTGAACTCAGGCTTCTTGACCCCAGGACCAACACTATCAACTATACTGAATATCTTCTTCTAATTGAATAGAGGCAAAGAAGTAAAAATTCAAAAGGTATAAGAAGATAGATGCAGTATCTTTTTACATCAGTGGAAGGATTGCATTAGGTGTAGGGAAATAGTGGAAAATGAATATGGAAATTGAGTCTGGAGTCAGACTGTGTAGGGCTCTGCATGTCAGACAAAAGAACTCAGAGTTCATCCTGTGAGCATGGAAAACCATGCAAGATCTCTTAGTCCCCAAGTGATTGTTAACTATGTGTACATGTGTTGCCTCCCCCATCACAGAGAAGCTCCCCGAAAGCCAGGACTGTTACCTTTTCTGTTGATGCAGCCTAGCTCTTTTCATATATTAGAGCTTAATAAATGCTGGCTGATCTATTGATTGTTCAGGATGATCAATGATTTGATCGAAGTGACAGCTTAGGAAATTAAGGGAAAAAATTCTTTCTCATAAGGGCCAACTCCGATGGCTCATCTGATCCTCAAGATGATTCTCTCTGTGACCTTATAGTTTCCTATAACTGTTCTATGGTGTACAGCCTGGTACCTATTGGAAGAGTCTTGCTAATAAACTCACCATCTGGAAGCAGTCGAATCTTGGCAGTCATGCCCACTCAAGATGAATCTATATGAAGACTGAGGATTTACGTCAATTTGTCAATGGAAGCAAGGTTCTGCTTTTGGTACTGAAGGAAGCAGGTAACCATGTGCTAGGTGGAGGCAAGCGAGGAAGAAGATAGTGTCAGATATGTGTTGCTTGAAAGTAGGGATAGAAAAAAATATAACAAAAGAGAAATTAAGGTTAAGGTATATCAGTCTGGGACAATATTATGGAAGAGTCAACACTGACTCAGAAATTCCACTCCTGGACAGATATCTAAAGGAAATCAAAGAAAAAAATAACCTCATATAAGCCAGAATATTTTTAATACTTTTATTGAGGAAAATTAAGCAAAACCAGAAACAAAGTGAGAAGCCATTTACTGGGGAATAGCTAAATTTTTATTAATAAATGTAATAGAATAGGATGAAGGAATTAAGAGAAATGTGGAAAGACTTGTGTAAAGCTGAATGAAATAATCAGAAATAGGAAAATCATTTGCACATTGACTCTATTATCCAAATACACAAATGCTCAAATGAATTTTTTTAATCAATGGAGATGTTTTCCTTAATGATGCTAAATGTAACTTAAACATGCCTGTCCATCATTTGTGACTCTTGTTCATAGAACCAACATAGGAGAATCTATTCAATGTCTCCTGACAAACCAAGGCTTTGTATGAATGAGTCTATGAGTCTCTCTCTCTCTCTCTCTCTCTCTCTCTCTCTCTCTCTCTCTCCCCCCCCTCTCTCTGTCTCTCTGTCTCTCTGTCTCTCTGTCTCTCTGTCTCTCATATATGTATGTAAGAATCTAGATAAAGGTAGATATCAATATATGTCTCTGTGTTTCTAGATAGATGTATATGTCTATATATGCATTCACATATATAGCAGCTAGTTGGCCCAGTGGATCAAATATGACTTGAGAAACTTATCAGCTAGGTGACCCCGGGAAAGTCACTTCATTCTCTTTGCTTTAGTTTCTACATCTGATCAATAGCAGGTGGAGATAGAATGAGTGAAGGTCCCTAATTTGATCCTCAAAGGGTTTCAGAGGATCAAGAAAGAGCAAGTTAGAAGCTAAGAAGGCAATTAGTCCAACATCTTTATTTTACACACAAAGGTACAGGAATAATCTGGGTTCTACTCAAAAAAACTCAAATAGAATTTGATGGAGAGGAAGGTTAGGAGGGACCAATAAAGAATCGCATTTTGTGAATTGGCTATCTTAGTTCCCTACAGTCTCTTGATTTTTCATTGGTTCTTATATAAGCATAATGCCTGTCTCTGAATCTCATGTTTTTCTTATGTTCATCTTGCCAGTTTCCATGAGAGCAAAGCACAGGGTTCTCTTAATCAAGAGAGAAAACTGAACATCTTCAAAGAAGCCTCTCCCCAAGAACAACCCAACTACACTTTATAGCAGTGCCTAATCTTGGGAAGACATGCCCCAAATGCTAAAGGTCATACTCACCAAAGTGAAGAACAAACATCCAGGAAAAGAGTTGTAAAACCATGAATCACAACTGAATGGACAATCCAAAGAAACTTATGAAGTACAGATCAGGCCAGAAAAATCTGATTTCTTTTTCGGACAAAATTATAAGTTTGTGAATGAGAAAATAATGTATTTTGGTTGGAGTAAAGCCTTTAAATTGATCCCACATGAGTATGGTTGGGGAAATTAAAAAAATGTTGCCCAATTTTTGTTTTTGTTTTTAATGGACAAAATCTAGTATTCACATCAGAAAGAGGGATGTGGTGAAGAGTTCATCAGTTTGGAGCTTGTTATTAAAGAATATTTGGCTGCACCCAAGCTAGTTCTAGACAACATGTTCCTATGTGGTCTGACTTTTCTATTCATTTTCTCTTTTAAAGTTCAAAAATTTGAATTTGCTTCAGAAAGCAGGTCAATGATTTTCAATATTTCATATTTCATTATTGTCTGCTTGGGCAATTCTCTATCCCCTCCTTTCCTCCACTACTTATCCAATTCCATAATTATTAGATGACACTCAATCATTTCAGCTAGAAACAAAACTTTGTGCTAGATATCTACTTTGTAAAAACAAAGATGAGAGAGGATGAAGGAGGAGAGAGCAAAAGGACTTGGTTGCAGGCAGCTTATAGTCTAGAAAGAAGAGAAACAAAGAGACCTGAAGGTAGAACCAGAATAGACTCTCAGAATCTTGGAAATATCCCTGTTCTTATAGGTTAGTGCTTGAATGTCACTGTGGTGGCCCAGAAGGGATGCTGAGCAAAGAAAAAAAACATGGGCTTAAATCCAGTCTCTAACATGGGTCAGCCCTGGGATCATGGATGATTTGTGGTCTCACACAAAGGCATCTGTGCTTCCTGAGGGAGGTCCTACATGGAAAGTTACCTGCACTATAACTTCACAATTCCTTCATCTATCAGTATATAAGGAGAGAAAGATTAGATAGATAGATAGATTTAGATTTTAATTTTTATATTAGATTTATATTTTACATTATAATATAACCATATCTTTGTATGTTTCTATGTGAAATACGTAAATACACACATATGCATATAAATATATAGATAAATTATATTCACAAAAATTTTTAGGTATATATTGAGAGGCAGTAAAGCCTAGAGGATAGAACCAGAAAGACTAAGGCTCAAGACCTGCTTTTCATGCATATTCTATCTGTAACATCACCATTTAGTGACTACAGGCAACTCTCTAAGCCATGACTTCTATAGTACTGACTTGCACTTGGAGAAGAAATTTCTTCCCCACAGTCCTTCTATCAGGGAAAGGAAAGATCCTGTACCCATTCCTGTAATTAAAGTTGGAATGTTTTGTGTTTGTTTTGAGGGGTGGGAACTCTCATGGTGTTCCATCTTGAGGTATTCTTGTTCTTGTTCAGTCATTGAGTCATGGCCAACTCTTTGTAACCCCATGGACCACTGAAGTGCTCCTCAGTGTACCAAAATGAGAGGGGAACCTCTGCCCTAAAGAGAGTTCCCTAGGGTGAGTTGCAATCTGGTCAGAACATCAGAAAAATGAAAATGGTAATACAGGGAGAGGCACCAGAGTATAATGGGTCTGAGGAATGGTGCTGTTAGAAAACTACCCCCTCCCATTATCATATCTATAAGAACTAGCATTATGCTGGATTCTTTTTATTATTAAACAGCTCCTGTAAGTTAAAAACTATCAAAAGAGACAGCTAAACATGCAATTATTTTGTTTCCTAAGACTTGTTTTATAGTTTAGTAAGCAATGACTAACCACTCAAGCTCTTTCCAAAACTGTTAGGTTTTGATAGGTATTTACTGATTTCCTTTCCAAGCTCACAACTCCAGTCCATTATTATGTGGATCTGTACTCTCTGAACATGGGAGGAAATCGAGTTCCCTTATTCTAGATAATAGTCCCTGGAGCTCCGAAATATTAGAATTGTTAGGTGCAGCCACAGGAGAATGCAATGAATCACATATGGGAATCAATTCATCATTATTTTTTGCTTACACTCAAATTGAATAAAGTAAATATGCATTTACAAGCTCAAACATATCAGATTGGCTAACTTGACAGAAAAGGGACATGGTAAATATTGGAGGGATAAGGACACTAGTGATCTATTGGTGGAGTTGTGAACTGCCCCAGCCATTCTGGAGAGCAGTTTGGAACTATGCCCAAAGGCCCATAAAACTGCATTTCCTTTGATTCAGCTATACTGTTACTGCATCTGGATCCCAAAGGATATTTTTTATTTATTTTTTTAGGTTTTTGCAAGGCAAATGGGGTTAAGTGGCTTGCCCAAGGCCACACAGCTAGGTAATTATTAAGTGTCTGAGACCAGATTTGAACCCAGGTACTCCTGACTCCAGGGCCGGTGCTCTATCCACTGCACTACCTAGCCACCCCCCAAAGGATATTTTTAACTTGCACAAAAGTTATTTATAGCATCTCTTTTGTGATAGCAAAGGTTTTAATTGAGGAGATTTCAATCAGTTGGGGAATAGCTGACAAGAACATCATTGTAATGGATTATCCCTCTCAGCAAAAGTGGAGTCATGGGTAGAGACTTCTAGGGAACACCTGGCTTCAAGTATTTAAAGAAAAGTGGGATCTACTTCTTGGTTCCAAATGTCCAGAATCTGCTAAGACAGATTCAGGTGGGATGGAAAGAATAGTGAACAATGAGTGCTATAGGAAGGTACAGCAGCTATCCAGGGATGTAATGCCACCCCCCCTTCTCTGGTAGGAATACAGAAAAGTTGGGTAGGCAGCTCTTCCATGTTCTGCATCTGAACTATTATTCAAATTTCCAAATTCCCTTACCTTACTGAGAGTCCAGAACCCTTTTAAATATCTGAGTTTTAATGATCCTTACCTGTTTGCACATCTGATCTCTAATTGGAAGTTGCTTTGAAAAATAAATCAAAATGATCTTTCAGCAACTCAACAAAATTTCAATGTATTATTTATATAAGTAATAGAATTGTAGGGAACTACAGGCGATAAAATACTGTCTGTAGATAAAGCAATACTCCACCATGTGGCACTATTTGAGAATGGACACACTTCCAAATCTGTCCCAGCAGGTTTACTGGAATTCCCAGATCAGTTAAAAAAAATTGCAGTATTATAAGTTGAAAGAAATACTAACAAATTATAAGGCCTCTGCAATGGCTTTGGTGATTACAAAGAACAAAGACAGTGCTTGTTTATTTCTCTGTTTGGAGATTTTTCTATAAAATTTGTAGATTTTTGCTAACGAATTTTGGAGGAACGTAATCAAAGACATCATCCACATCTGGCTTAACAAACAACAGTAATATTAAAGGAGAAAATGGGGGGGCGGGGAAGAGGTAATGTGGTAGAATTACAAGCTATTTGGGATATGTCCATTTTAAATAACAAAAGACAAATCCCTGTTCTACTTTAGAATACAAGTATTACATCCTCCATCAAAGAAAGAAATAATGAATTCAGGGGTGGCTAGGTGGTGCAGTGGATAGAGCACTGGCCCTGGAGTCAGGAGTACCTGAGTTCGAATCTCACCTCAGACACTTAATAATTACCTAGCTGTGTGACCTTGGGCAAGACACTTAATCCCATTGCCTTGCAAAAAAAAAAAAAAATCTAAAAATAAATAATGAATTCTGATATGAACTCCAACAAACTCCAATAAAAGCAAACTGAGGCAAAAACCAAAACAAAACAAATAAATAAACAAAATGAAGTGACAAACTAAATTGTAAGGAAAACACTGTATACAAGGCTGTTCTAAGCCATCACATCAGTCATAATTAAATTCCCTTTTAAAAGAAAGGAGTATAACTTTAAAAGAAAATGCTACACAAAACAACTACATGAACTACATACAACTACAGATATTTGTATGTTCCCTCAGTCCTTTATTGGTTTTATTTCCAAAGTGTGATTATGCCAGGAATTCTTTAAATTGTTCAGCTTAAAAGAGAGATATTATATATAGAACTTTTAATTTAATTTAGCAAAGGGTAAGATTTGTTTTCTTTTTCAAATAGGTCAATGTTTAAGTACATATGAAAGGAGAGTAAAAGACAGAAAATCATGGGTAAGATATGTCTCCTTTTGCACAAGAGAATTCTAACATCTGCCTTGGGAGGTGATTGGAAGTAGTGGGGAAGATGATAGGGTGGGGTGGAGGAGTAAGAGAGACAACTAATACTTTTTCCTGAATTCTTTCTGATTGGTGGACAATGATATGCCAGCATGCAAAAAAAATGTGTCTATTCTAAAAGACATGATGAAAATACAATCTAAAATCAAATAAGGAATTGTAGAGTTGATGACCAAAGTTTACTATCTTCAATTTTAAAGTTGTAAATGGACTATATCAATATTTTTATCTCTGTTTTTTTTTCTTCTGCTTGGATTTGATTCTTCTTTCACAACACAATCAAGATGGATCTAAGTTTAGCATGGTTATACATGTAGAGACTATATTAGATTGCTTTCTGTCAGAAGGAGGGGGAAGGGAAGGGAAGGGAGAGAGAAAGAAAAATGTATAACTCAGAACCTTGTAAAAATGATTGGTAAAAACTATCATTGCATCTAGTTGGAGAAACAAATAAAATATTTAAATTAAAAACAAGAAAGGAATATGTCTAAGTTCTTAGAGAATAACAAACCATTGTTATCACTGATATCATCAAAGCTCACATCTTTTTTCATACAAATAAAGTCAGATCTATACAACTGGAAAAACATTAATTCCTGGTGGGTAGGTTGAGCCAAAATAATAATAGTTACAATTCTGTCTAAATTAATCTATTTCTTTAGGGCCATCCCAATCAAACTATCAAAAATTATTTAATGGAGTTAATAATAATAAATTTCATCAGCAAGAACATAAGTTCAATGATATCAAGCAAAACAATGAAAAATGTGAAAAAAAGGTGATCTAACCATACAAGATCTCAAACTCTATTATAAAATGACAATTATCAAAACAATCTGTTGGTGGATCCTAAAGAAAGAGGTGGATCAGTGGAATAGATTTAGTCCATACTAATCTAGTATATAATTAACCCAAATTTCCAAACTTTTGGAACAAAAACTAATTATTTGAGAAAAATTGCTGGGGAAATTGGAAACTAGTATGGCAGAAACCAGGAATTAACTAGCATCACACACTGTTTTCTGAAAATAAGATAAAATGGCTACATGATTTACACATAAAGGGTGATAACAAAAGCAAATCATGAAAGCGCAGAATAGTTTATCTGTTTGATTTATAAATGAAAAAAGAATTTAGGATCAAAGCAGATAAAGAGAGCATTATAAACTTTAAAATAGATGATTTTGATTATATAAAATGAAAAAGGTTTGCACAAGCAAAATAAATATACCAAAATCATAAGGAAAGGAGAAACTAGAGGGGCAAAAAATGCACCAAGTATTTCTAGCAAGGGTCTTAATTTCTCAAATATATAGAGAAACTGGATCAAATTTATAAAAATGGAAGAAATTTCATAATTGATAAATAGAGTATATGAATAGGCAGTTTTCAGACAAATAAAGCTATCTATAGTCATATAAAATGCTCTAAATCATTATTAATTAGAGAAATGCAAACTGAAACAACTCTGAGGTATCACTTCACACCTATTAGAGAGGCTAAAAATAAGAAAAAAGAAAAATGTTAGATGTTGGAGGGGATGTGGAAAAACTGGGATACTAATACACTGCTGGTGTTGTGAACTGATCTCAACTTTCTGGAGAACAATTTGGAAGGATACCCAAAGGGCTATTAAACTGGGCATACCCTTTGATCCAGCAAGACCACTGCTAGGTCTGTATTCCAAAGACATCCAAAAAAAAAGGGAAAAAGGATATTCATAAAAGTTCACCTTCTGGTGGGTAAGAATTGGAAATTGAAGAGATGTCCATCAATTGGGAATAGTTAAACAAGTTGGGGTATATGATTGTAATGAATTTGACCCAAATATGCCTGTTTCCAAATTCAGTATTTGATTCAATATGACTTGCTACCTCTTTAGGGTGATAAAAGAGTAAGAATGAACTTAAAATATGAATTCAAACAAAGAGCATAAGAGGTAGAAGTGAAATATTCCATAGGGGTGGCACAGGCCAGGCCTTTATGAAAGTTCCACATCTGGCATTGTTTATGGCAGCCCTAATCAAGCTAAAGAGAAATTACAACAGGTCCAGGCAGGCTGTTGACCATAGCAAGGACACTGTGTTTCTCCCAGATCATCTAGAACATGGCAACATTAGTAAGTAATCAAGAAAAACAGTATCACAAAATCTCAGAGTTGGAAGGATCAGAGGCTATTTGGTCCCACAAACCAAATGTCACACCTGAAACTTTAATTCCTGCCATAACATTTCCAACAAGGGGTCATTAGGATTTTGCTGAAGACTTCTAATGAGGGGAACCCCTCTACTCATGATGCTATCATTTTTAAGAATTGCTATTTCATTACAGGAGAGCTCTAATTATTCACAAGATTTCTGGATGTCCAGTCTAAATCTGCCTCTTTGCATCTTCTGCTTATGTCTCCTGCTAATGTTCTCTGGAGCTTAGCAGAACAGCCCAATCCTTCTCCCTTCTTATAAATACCAGAATATGTATTAAATTGAATTCTTTCTCTTGGAATTCTTTTGGAAAGCATATCTGTGCTCAAGGTTAAATAACTTTAATACTTAAGAGATCTTTTGATCTCCTTGATCTGGGTTTCATCCCTTCTTATACAGATGACCATACATAGTTACAAACTACTCACCAGAAAGGTTGAATCACTTCACAATTCCACTACCAACATATTAGTGTTTCAGTTTCTTTGAATTCCCTTCATCATTCAACATTTTCCTTTTTTGTCATATTAGCCACTCTGATAGGTATGACATGGTACCTCAGAGTCATTTTAATTTGCATTTCTCTGATCAATAATGATTTAGAGTATTTTTCATATGACTATAGAAATCTTTTGAAAACTGCCTGTTCATATTTTTTGATCATTTATCAATTGGAGAATGACTCATATTCTTAGAAATTTGACTCAGTTCTCTATAAATCTGAGAACTATCTTTACCAGTCATACTTGCTGCAAAATTTTTCCCAGTTTTCTGTTTTCCTTCTAATCTTGGTTGCATTGGTTTTGTTTGTGCACCACTGTTTAAACATAATACAATAAAAATTGTCCATTTTGCATTTCATAATGTTCTCTAGCTCTTGTTTACATAAATTCTTACCTTTTCCATAGATTTGACAGGTAAAGCCTTCTATACTCTCCTAATTTGTTTATAGTATATCCTTTATGTCTAAATCATATACCATTTCAATCTTATCTTGGTATAGTGTTTGCCACGTTTATTTTTTAATGTCCTTACAGCCCCTAGACTATCTGCCACCCCTTATACTCTGTACATCACTATCTCACTTCCTTCTTATGTTATCTTTCACTCTTTTCTTATCACTCCCCAAAGTGAGTCTCTGAATTCAACTCAATCCCCTTCTCTGAAATCACTCACTCCTGTCTCCTTCCTACTCATATTCTTAATAACTTTTATCAGTCAAACTTGCCCTAAGGTCTCTCAAGTTTATTCCCTGTTACCTTTACTGCCTGGGGCATTTTAAAAGACCTGGGCAAGTCATTTAACCTCAGCCTGCCTCAGTTTCTCTTATATAAAATGGAGATAATAGCAATTTCACAGTGTTATTATGATGATCAAATGAGATAATCTTAACAAAGTGCCTTGCAAACCTTAGTATCACATAAATGCAATTATTGTTATTATTACTAATTACCTACTTCATATAATTCTAAATCGCTTTCCGACATGGTTGTGCCAATTTACATCTCCATCAAGGTTATATATTAGTATGCTTGTCTTTCAACAATATCTCCAACATTGATTATCTTTTGACATTTCTTCCAGTTTTCTGAATATGAAGTGATGTTTTATAATTGTTTTGACTTGTGTTTTTCTGGAGCAATCCTTCACATGATTGTTATTATGGTAGCTGTTGTTTGGTCATTTTCTCTCATGTATGACTGTGATATCATTTGGGGTTTTCTTGGTAAAGTCCCAATTCCTTTTCCAGATAAGGAAACTGAGGCATACAGGGTCAAGAGACTTGCCCACAGTCACACCCCTAGTATGTGTCTTAGGCCAAGATTTAAACTCAGGAAAACGAGTCTTTCTGACAGAAGTCTCAGGACTCTATCCACTGTACTACCCAGCTGCCCCTTCCATATGATTGTTAATGTCTTGCAATTACTTTTTAGAGAATTCTCTGAACCTATACATTCTTCTTTTGAGAGCTATTTGTTCTTTGATCATTTATTCATTGGGAAATATCTTAACTGGTTTTATATATTTGATAACTTACTATGTAGTCTCTATAAAACAGAGATATTTGAAGCAAATAGTTTTCTCCCAACTGCCACCCTACTTATCTAAGTTGTGTTTATTTTGATCTTTCAAAATGGTTTTAATGTCATGTAGATGACTGATATTTCCAATCAACATACTGCTAGAAAGTTCCCAAGTTCTTTCTTACTCTAACTTCAGGATAAAGACAATGTTTGTATATGGAAGGACTAGTCTGGGAATTAATTTGCAAAAGAAAGTAGTTTGCAATTATTTTCTTAACTACAATAGTGATTAGATCATAAATTTGGATCAAACAACAATTAGGACACTAAAGTCACTGGGACTGTTTCATTAGCATTAGAGATTGGCTAACCCAGTGTTGTAATGCGATGTGAATACATCAATAGTTCTGTAAATGACTCCCAAAAGTAAAGTAAATTCTCCAAAGTTGCATCAAAAATACATTTCAGTATGCCATTGACCGAGTAAATTATTGTCAACTAGATGGTTGTGATTACAATTCTTTTCTATTAAACAGACCATGAAGGATGCTTCTGGGTTAAAATCCCTTTGAAAAGAATATTAAACTTTTACATGAAATTGAACCCCCAGTGTCTTGTTGATTCACCTAACTATTCTAGGTCATCTTTTGACAAATTTGGCCTATTCAAATGGCTTATGTACATGGTGAAAAATTATTTTCTTTGGAATTTTATACTGAGAAACCAGAGAAGCAATGACCATGAATTCAATGATGTTTCCCTCTCTGAATTTCCTAACTCTGGGACTTGTCCCATTCTCTTGAGCTAGAGGAATGTTGGAGAGAAAGACATAGTGTGACTTCAATTATTAACAACCATGCTTTATTTCTTCTACATATCATTCTTCCATCTCTTTTATAATCAGTGACTGTTCTTGAAAGTTTCAGTTTTGACTATGGTTCTTTGCTATGATCTTCATCTCTAACACCTTAAAATGAGGGTTATGAAAATTCATAAATGCTTAGTCCAGGTGGATGGATTGTTTTATTGCAAATCCTTCAGTGAAGCATGAAATCATTTCATTGGTTCAATTTTTGAAACATTGTTTTTAGAAATGGGAGGTGCTTCTTTCAGAGGCCATTGAGACCATTCTCTTTTTATAGTATCTACAGAAATCATATGATAGTGAGGTTGAACCCCTTGGAATTGCCATTGGGAAGAGTTAACAGGAGGTACACTTACAAAGGCAGGTACCACATTCCCAAATCATTGACCTAAATATATTCTTAGTTCCTAGGAAGGTTAGGGGCATTATCCAAGGAATCTCATACCTCCAAGTCACTGGACATTCCTGTCTCTGGACCTGGTGCTTTACCCACTGGACCACTTAGCTGCTCTACTGGACTAAAGCTACCCATTTTAGGCTAAGTTTCTCCAATCTTGTGGTAATTCAGTAAATATGTTTAAGAGAGACCTCAATTAGGCATAGATATCTAAGAGAAGGCATAGATATCTTTATTTGGAAAGGGAAAAAAACTATCATGGCTCCAATATCTGTAGTTATCATTGGGTTTAATGGGTTGAAGAAGACCATCTACATGGTCTGTACTATATACAACTACATCTTCTGTGCAAAAAGCCTGGTAATAAAATTTCTTAACTTTTAAGAAATTGTCTATCTTCTTTTTGATTTTTGCTACTATTGCTATTTCCACTTTCTAGGAACCCATGTGAGCTCTTGAGGGCTGTTACTTTGGTTTTCTTTGTTTCCTCAATGCTTAGCAAATAATCTAGAACACAGTTGGAACATAATTAATGCTTACTGAGTGACCCTAGTTCTGCTAGATTACTATGGAGAGGTTGTGACTCTATGGATCTATGACCTTCTCTGTTTAAGACATTTGTAAGACAGGAGTCTGAAGGTGCACACCTCAGTCAAAAGGGGGGAAAAGGATTAGAGAAACAGACCTGGTCAGTTGGAAGGAACCGGGCAAGCAGCAGACCTCAAGTAATGGGTATTACTGGGTAGACAGGGGCCTTCTTACAATGAATTAGGGTCTAGATTCCAGACAGAAGTTGAGAGTTATCCAAAGTTTGTATGGATTCTAATTCCTAGAAATAATTCCCATTTGATTCATATAGGAGTAATTTTAGTAATAAAACCAATACTAATATTAGCTGATATTTATAGAATTCTATAAAGCTTGGATCTGGTTCTATAGGCAGAGAACCTGATTTCAAATCCTGTCTCTGATGATTAATAATTGTGTCCCTGTAAGATATTTAACAAGCCTCACTTTCTTCATCTGTAGAATGGGAGGCTGGAACTATATGATCTGTAAGGTTCTTTCTAACTGGAGACTTTTGGTCTCATTTAAGTTGCAGAGTAGCCACATCCTGACAATGTTACCAACATTATGAACCAATTTTAGAGATGAGGAAGCCACAGTGAAGGAAGTTGTAGCAATATGCCCTGATATACAGCTGTTCCAGGTCTGATTCAAACCCAGGTCTCCGCTACTGAATCTCCACACTGTTCATTGGACCACATTGTCTCTCAGAAATCAATTAAACAATGTCTGACATCTCTGTAGCACATTGAGGTTTAGAGAGTATTGTATGAACACATTGGATATTAAAAAGATCCAATGTGTGATATAAAAAATAGGGTATGGAGGGGCGGAGCCAAGATGGCGACAAGAAGGGATCCAGTCTTAGGAGCTCTCTGATAAAATTCATCAGCTAAGGACTCTAAACTTTTGACAGAACCCACAAAGGGACCCAGTGAGGCAGTTCTCCTTCTCAAGGTAACCTGGAAAAGAGCAGAAAGGCTCTGCTCCCCGGGATCAGAGAGGCGGCCCGCCAGAGGGGTGGCCCACCAGAGCCAAAGAACTTCAGTCTCCGGGAGGCAGCCCCAGGGCGCTGGGAGTCTCAGCTCACAGCAGCGGGGGAGTCTCCTGAGTTGCACCCCGAGGAGCACCAGGCACAAAGTGTGGGAACAGTGGGGGACCTCTGCCAGAGCGAGCACTTGGAGCCCAGCCCTCAGGGCACACAGCCAGCAGCATGGTCTTTCCCCAGCCCTGATCCAGGAAACAGAAGCAGGTGGAGCCAGTAAGCAAGAGCCCCCAGGGCATGAGCCCATTGAGCTGAGGGAGGGGAGTGAAGAGAGACTGCTGAGCTCTGTCCTCTGCCTCTGGAACAGGACTCTGGGGCTCTGACCACATTCAGATCCTGATCCCCAGTCTAGGCCCCCCCATAGAACAACAGGGCCCCCCCACCTTGCCCCTGTGACAGAGGGGGGTGCTTATGGTCATTCACAGACCAGGAGGGAGGACAGAGCCTCACACACTGAGACCCTTGTGGGAGTGTCCCAAAAGCTCAGGAAGCACCCCCAAACCAGGCCCAGGCCAGGAAAATGAGCAAGCAAAGAAACAAAAGGAATACTATTGAGAAATATTTTGCAAATGAGCCCAAGAAGGATCAAAATACTCAGTCTGAAAATGAGGAAGCAGAAGCTCCTGCATCTAAAGACTCCAAGAAAAACAGAAATTGGGCTCAGGCTATGACAGAGCTCAAAAAAGACTTTGAAAATCAAATGAGGGAGTTGGAAGAAAAACTGGGAAAAGAAAGGAGAGAGATGCAGGGAAAACATGAAAAGGAAGTCAGCAGCTTAGTCAAGGAAATCCAAAAAAATGCTGAAGAAAATAGCATGCTAAAAACCAGCTTAGGTCAAATGGATAAAACAGTTCAAAAAGTTATTGAGGAGAAGAATGCTTTAAAAAGCAAAATTGGCCAGATGGAAAAAGAGATAAGAAAACTCTCTGAGGAAAACAAATCCTTCAGACAAAGAATAGAATTCAGGGAGACTGATGAATTTAACAGAAATCGGGAATCAATACTTCAAAACAAAAAAAAATGAAAAATTAGAAGAAAATGTGAAATATCTCATTGAAAAAACAACTGATATGGAAAAACAGACTTAGGAAAGATAATTTAAAAATTATTGGAATACCTGAAAGTCATGATCAGGAAAAGAGCCTTGACAGCATTTTCACAGAATTACTACAGGAAAATTGCCCTGATATTCTAGAAGCAGAGGGCAAAATAGAAATGGAGAGAATCCACCGATCCCCCCGAGAAAGAGATCCCAAAAAACCAACCCCTAGGAATATTATAGCCAAGTTCCAGAACTCCCAAGTCAAAGAGAAAATATTATAAGCAACCAGAAGGACACAGTTCAAATATCGTGGAGCTGTAGTCAGGATCACACAGGACTTAGCAGCAGCTACACTGGAAGCTTGTAGGGCTTGGAATACAATAGACCAGAAGGCAAGAGAGCTTAGAATGCAGCCAAGAATGAACTACCCAGCAAGGCTGAATGTCCTCTTCCAGGGAAAAAGATGGACTTTCAATGAACCAGGGGAATTTCAAATGTTCCTTTTGGAATGGCCAGAGCTGAACAGAAGGTTTGATCTTCAGATACAGGACTCAGGTGACACATGGAGATTGGAGGAGATGGGGGAAATATGAAGGACTTAATGATGAACTGCATGTATTCCTGCATAGAAAAATGACACTGATAATACTCATATGAACCTTCTCAGTTAATAGAGCAGGTAGAGGGAGCTTATATAGTTGAAACACAGGAGAAAGCTGAATTCGAAGATAAAATAGAGTGTAAAAATGGAGTCAATAGAAAAAAAGGGAAATGGAATGGGAGAAAAAAAGGAGAGGGGGAATAGTCCAAGATATTTCACATAAGATTTTTTTATTACAATGAGCTATTGCAATGATATGGAAGTGGGGAGGCAAGGGGGAATGAGGGAACCTTTGCTCTCATCAGAGATGACTAGGAGAGGAAACAGCATATATACTCAATGGGGTATAGACATCTGGAGTAAGAAGGAGGGGGGAGCAGGAGGAAGGGGTGGGGATGTGAATAAAGGAGGAGAGGATGGACCATGGGGGGAGACTGGACAGATATAACACATTTTCTTTCTTACTTCTTGCAAGGGGCTGGGATTGGATGGCCTGTCTGGGACCACAGGGCCAGGTGGATTCTGGGCCTAAGGGGTGGTAGGAGGGCTCAGGGCTTCTTGGCCCCAGGACCAGGGATCTGTCTGCTGCACCACTCAGCGACCCTACAGCAGAGTCAGAGTGAAAGGAGAGAGAAAATAGAGTACATGGTAGTGGAGAAATAAGAAAGGAGGGAGTTGCAATCAGCAATGGCAACGGTGGAAAAATATGGAAATAACTTTTGTGATGGACTTATCATAAAGAATGAGATCCACCCATGACAGAGTTGTTGTTGGTGGAACAAAGAAAAATAAATAAATACTAGGGTATGGTTTGTAATGTCAGAGAATCAAAGAATTTGAGAATGAGAAGAAACATCAATGACCTTTGAGCCCAATTCAGAAGTGAAGGAATCCCCACTGGGTGTGTGGACACATCTGTGAAGAAATGTATAAGAATATGTAGAGAGAGATATCATATATATCCAAGCAGGGGAAGGAGTTATGCATACATGATATAGATATCTATAAATATATAGATGCACAAACATATAGATGGTGTTTATACATCTCCATGTCCACATACAGGTGCATGGCTAGATATACAAACATACTCACACATTTATGCATGACTGTTTATACCTATGTGTATGTGCATGCATGTATATGCATATATATGGGGGGTGTATACATGTATGTTTGTCATTCTAGAGGCAATAGAAAGGCATTGAAAAGTTTTTGGCAAGGGAATGACAGGGATGTTGACTCCAGGTGTCTCTGAACTCCAAGTCATCAAGGGATGGAGGATGGGGGGAGGGGGGGGAAGACTGCCATATTCAAGAGAAGAACTCATTGGTTGCCCTGCTGCCTAGTCCTGATCAGAACTGCCTGGGCAGGCAGTTGAGACCTGTTCAGGGGGTGGGGAAGTCCTGGTATTCAGACTTCAAGTTAACCACGCCCAGTCTCTGCATCTGGTACCTCTCTTCTCAATCCCCAACTCTCAAACTCCATGAGCTTTCTTAGCTTATTATTAACTGTATTATCAATATTATTACCTACAGGACCATGTATCTAGAGCCAAAGGGGAACTAAAGGATCAGCAAGTCACCCCCTCATTTTACAGTTGGAGAAACCAAGATCAGGGGAGGATAAAACCATTTAGTCAGATCACAGACTTAGAACTAGAAGAATATTCACAGGTCAGCTAATCAATCTCTCTTCATGTTCTGGAGAAGGAAACTGATGCTCAGGGAACTTGTGATTTATCCAAGGTCACCAGGTAGGTTCTCTATTATTATTTCCCTTTGGCAGTTAGATCATGCAGTAGGTAGAACAATGGCCTTGGAGCCAGGAGGACAGGAGTTTGAATCCAGCCTCTGACATTTGATACTCATTAGCTGTGTGACTTGAGCAAGACACTTAACCCTGATTGTTCTTCATCCAGAGCCATCTCCAGTCCTCCAGATGGCTCCTTGGGAGAAACTGAGGCTGGTGACTTAGCACATTTCATTCAAATTCAGTTCATGCGCTTGTCATGGCATCACCTCTCTGATGTCATGGTCTTCTTTGAGTAAGAAGGACAAACATCATCATCATCATCATTATCATCATTCTTTCCCTTTGGAAAGTTGAGTTATCTGCCTATTTTATATCTGTATTTTATATACAGATCAAAATGTACACATATTTGGATCTCTACTCCACAATGTTTTATTTTTGATTAAAAAATAAGAATTTTCTTAATAAAACACACCACCACTAATTACATTAAGCCCTTGCAGTTTTATTATTTGTTAAGGTCAAAGAATGAGACAAGAGGGAAGAAGGGCAAGAGAAAGAATAGAATAGTGACTGAAAGAAAATCCCCTTTCTGAGGCTTTCACAAGTTTCCCTTCCAGACCAATTCTAAAGCCACATGCATTCTCAGGGCCTGTGAGAGAAAGAGCCAAGATCCATTTCAGTGTTTGAACATTAACTCCCATGACTTGCCTTGGAGTTGGGGTTATGGGAGGGCAGGGAGAGGGTGGGCTTCTCTCCTGGTCTCCACAGACACACTCTGAAAATATTAATCTAAGCCACATTGATGTTAGCCTGCCTGAAATTGTGAAAAATAAGTAGAAAATAAAGAGATATTAGCAATAGAGTCATTAACCAAAATTTATAGAGTTTGTTTTTTGGTTTTTGCTTAGAAGGAACATATCCATTATGTATAGCAAATGAAATGGAAAAACCTACAAATTGTTTTAGGATTATCAAGCTGTCTGCAAGGGATAAAATAGCAGACTTTCCAAGCATGCTTTGCAATATCATAGTATACTTTATTTGAGATTACAGTTGTCACATTTATGATTTGAGCTGTCCTGGTCTATAAACTTTTGTTGGAAAAAATTCAAAATCAGCATCTGAAAATCTGCAGGAGTTTTTTTTTTTTTATCTATTACTCCCACCACCTTTCTCCTCACTGAATCATAGATCATCTTCTAGAAGCCTGGGACTTAGGTAAAAGAAAAGATGCCTATAAAATAATATTTTAGGAGTTTGTCTAAGCCATGGTCCATGATCACTTCAAAATACAAAATGAAAAGGCAAAACTAGTCAGTGCCTTTCATTAAATCTTAAATTCAGTCAGGTTTGGGGCTACTCCTTGTGTCCTTTCTAGATATTCATGAAATGAATGATTCATGGAATAATTGTTTAATTTATGTAAATCTGTGAACCTGGTCAGATTTTTCATTTTGGGAAATCAATCAAATCACATTTAAATATAGCAATTGGTCACTGAGGAGCCTGTGCCAGACTGAGGACTCACAGAAGGTGATTTGCAATAAAAGGATGGCTCTCCCAATCTTGCCTGGGACTGAAATATGTTTTCTTGGTGTTTCTTTCATCAAAGAAATAAACCCATAGGAGTGCCTTTGTAAGCCTTTAAAAAAACAACATTCTTTTTCTTCTTCTGCAGAATAATAATTTATTTAGTAAGGGCTGGACACTGAACATTGAGTCAGATGGGATGAGGAGGCTGAGCCATTGCCCTGAGGCTTAATATAAACAACGTGGAATTAAAACCAACACATCCTATTTTAACATTTGTTCTAATTTATATTTTTTTAAAAGAAGGGATCCAAGGAGCCAAATCATTTATGCTGGGGTTCATTTGTTTTTTTCCTTTTCCAAACTAACTGGAGGAAATTTTCCCAGTTCTTTTGCTCCACAGTACCCAAAAGAAGATGCAAATTTCATATAATTAGAATTGAGACAATTGGCAAAAGAAACTATTTTCATCAAATTTATCTGGAAAGGATCTTAAAGAATGGATATTTTTGCACCCTCAATTTACAGATGAGAAAGCCAAGGTTCTTTAGGCCTTAGTCACAGGGGTGACCTGGGATCCTATTCCCAGACCTATTCCCCAGGTACTAGTATTATGATGGTGAACACCCTCCTGCTTCTCTCTCAACTCACACAATAATACCTTGACCAAGAAACCTAGCCTTCCTCTCCATAAAGAAGAGCAATGAAGTAGTTGCAGGGCACAGGACAATGGCCCCTCTCTGGTTTCTGGCAGCACTAATGTTAGCTGCCATGAATTTAATGGTGGCTGAAAGGAATGTACAGATCTCAACCCAAATAGAGGCAGGTCTCAAAGGTTTCAAAAGACATATCTGAATTATGTAGTAGTGGATCTAACTTAAGAAAAAGCTCAAATGTACCTAGCAGAAGGGAGCAACAAGAAAGGGTCTTGGCTTCTCCCTGCTGGACAAAAGATTGCATTGCAGCTATGTGTTTAAATGGAGGACCAACAGAGGGCAATGGCAAAATGGCAAGGAAATAGCATTTCTCTCCTTCTGAGGACGTATCAAGAAGATGACATCAGCAAACCATGGGAGCAGCCAGGAGCATTTTTCAGATGGGATTCACCTATAAGAGGATAGATTTTCCAAATATTCGTGCACAAAGAGTCACCAATAATCCCACCTGATGTTCTCTTCACTTTCTCCACAAATGTACTGGGGGCACAACCTCTGTTTTGCTCCTCATATGTCAAAATATATAGAGGGCTAATGTAGAGGACCCCAAGTGTCCTCTTCATTTCCTTAGCCTCATAAAATAAACTAAGTTGAGCATCTAGTAATCATGAACAATTATTCAAATAAGAAGGCACTTTAAGGATTTGCTTTCTTTTTTGGTTTTCTATAACTCTGTTCTCCTAGCTTAGGCAAGTTCTAGGCTCAAAATATAGAAATATTTCTATTGACTTACAATTTTGTCAACATAATAATCCCAATTCTTCTACCATTTATCAATCTGGAATTGTGACTATATCCTCCAAGATTTTCTGGAGTATATGACCAGCATGGTCAATCAATCAATAAACACTTGTGGAGGCACTGAAGATAGAAAAAGGTGAAAAATTTCCTAGCTTCAAGCAACTTATATTTCTTTGGGGAAAACAAAGTCATACACACAAACTACATACAAAGTAAACACAGGGTCATTTCAGGGAATAATTACCAGTGGGGGAATTCAGGTAAGGTCTCACAAAGGTTGATAAAGTTTGAGCTAAGCATTAACGGAATGGAGAGATTCTAAGAGGTGAAAAATAAGGACCTTCCAGGAAGTGAGGAGAATCTATGCAGAGGTACAGAAAAAGGGGGTCATCTTTCTTCTAGCTTTCCGTAGGGGTCATGGACAGACAGTCCATCTGATGCCCCTGCACTTTGGCCACATCACAAAGCCATCTCCTTTTTGGATCACAAATTTCATTGATATCTTTTTCTTTCATTCTTTTATTTTTGGATTTTATTCTTAATTGCTGTATTTTGAATACAAAAAAATAAACTTACAAAATGTGAATAGGAAAATGAAAGTATGAAGTATAAAAGATGAACTTTTTCATATACAATGTAAAACAGAGAAGAAAAGCAGATTCCCATGAAACTGTGAATCTCTGTTAAATATAACTTAAATATACAGTTAATTCAACCTTTAAAACTTTTTCTGTCTGTTATTCCTGCCCTTATTTTCCTTTAGTTCTTCTCAATTAATATCTTTTATCACTTTTTTGCCAATCTGTCACTGTAACCTATCATGCATCTCTCCACTGTCCTTGGGATTTTCTTGAATTTAAATTGTCCATAGATCATAGTGTGCTATGGTTTATAACCATATGAATGTTAGGCATTGCTATGTAAAACATGATGCACAGAGAAAGGGCAGTTGCTGCTTCAACCTTGACATCCAATAGCAGCAGTATGAAGTACTGTATTAAGTATTAAGCTGTAGTGCTCACTTCCAAAGGCTGAGGAATTGGCTCTGCCCAACCAGAGATAGGTTAAGTATGGGCAGCATGTAAATTCCCTCAGTATTAAGTGTTTTTCAACCTTCTATACTATACCTCTATATCAGACAGCCTGCCGCATAGTAGGCCCTTAATAAATGTTTATTGAATTGAACTGAACTCATAGGCAAAGATATTTTTCATGAGTATTTGGAGAATCAAACATGACGTCATAAACACAGGAACTGCTTAATCAATGCTTATTGAATTGATCTAGATCTGAGAATTTATTTTAGAGGGGTAGAAGACAACTATAAATAAGTTAAATGATTTGCCCAAATAAATTGCCACATAACACATGATACTATTACAATAGTAAAATAATAGGATAGCGGTTTGAATCTGGGACATGTCACAAAATCCCATTACCTTTCCTTAAAAAAATTATTTTATTGGATTACAGAAGAGATAATGTTTGAAAGGAGGTTTTTTTTTTCCTGTCCAGATGAAAATAGAACACTCAGATCAGATTATTCCAACTAAATAGCTTCTTTTACTAAGATGAATGATGAGTTTTCCTTCCTATTGCCTTTAAAGGTTTGTTTACTACAGTTGGATGAAAATGTTACTAAAGGATCCTTGGGAAAATGCCTATATCCTCTGCCAAGAGATCCCTCCCATCTTGATGTCCAACCATAGAAAGCAGCTGACTATCTTCTATGGGATCCACTGGGACAGATTCCCATAGGCTCAAGTCAGTCATGCCTTGTAAGCTATTCAAACGTACCCTGAGCCCAAGATCCATGATCATTTCCAGAATATTACACTGATATAGAGCCCAGTTTCCTGAAGACTTTCACCCAGTGTTCTTTTCACCTTGACCTTGAACTCCAAAGGTTTGTCCATGAGAATATGAAACACAGGAAGGTAGAATAACAAATTTCAGAAACCCAACAACAATTGCCATTGATAGCAGTCCAACCCAACTAATATTTCTTTACTACTTATAATAGACCAGACACTAAACTAGGTCCAGGGGACACAGAAATAAAACAGTTCCCACCTTTAAGCAGCACACTGGGAGAAAAAGTACATACTGAAATAAAACAAAGAAAATCGATGTTTTTTTAATTTTCAGGGGAAAGGGACAAACAGCAAAATTTAAATAATAACATGACACTGAATCCTTAAAATCAGAATTCTTTTTAGTTTCCTAGTGGATGAATGTAGAAATGAATGACGCCTTTATTTAAATGTTTAATATGTGCAAAGCACTTTCTAAGAGGTGGTGATGATGATGATGGTGGTGATGAGATACAGAAGATAGTTCTTATTGTCAAGGAGCTCAGATTCTAATGAGAAGGAAGTATCAGCTGTGACTCGGAGGGAAAAAGTTCCAGGGGATATTAAGCCTGAAAAAGTATATTTTGTAAAATAAAGTTCTCAGAAAAAAATGTAGGGTTCCCCCCTTTCTTGTTATTTTTCAATCATTTTCAATTGGATCTATGATGCCATTTGGGGGTCTTCTTGTCATAGATACTGGAGTGGTTTGCCATTTCCTTCTCCAGCTTATTTTGCAGTTGAGGAAACTGAGGTAAACATGGTCTGTAGTCACACAGTTAGTGTCTATTAACTTGATTTCAGAGATATATGAGTCTTCTTGACTTCAGACCCAGTTTTCTATGCACTGTGGTGCCACCTAGAGGCCTCTATTTGATTATGAACAGTTATTTTCATTATTAACATTACTCTAAGATCTGCACTTTATATGTCCCATTGCTAAGCAAGCCATATTGCTACCTTAGAAAGCTTCAGCATAATCTGACAACAGTTCACTTCTGGATTGCCAGAATTTTAGAACTGTAAGCGTCTCTGAAAGACTCTAATTGTAGGAAGAGATTATAGAATTTAGAACTGAATCTTGAGATATCATCAAACCCAACCTCTTGTTTTTCAAACAAGAAAATGGAGACCCAGAGAGGGGGATGTTGACAAAAGCTAACATTTGGACATTTCTTTAAGATCGGCAAAGACCTTTAATGCATTATCTTTTTTATCCTCAGGATGACCCTGTGAAATAAGAAGTGTTATTATGCCATTTTGCAGATGGGAAAACTGAGGCTAAGAGAAATTAAATACTCTGCCCAAGTTCACACAGCTAGCAAAATGTCTGAGGGATGATTCAAAATCAACTCACCAACTAGCAGTCTAAATTATTAATTACCAGGTACGGGAAATATTTCTGAAAGGGAGAGGGATCCATTCCCCACACATTATTTGTTAATTGAAATATACCTTTTCATCACTGAGTATATAGGAAATGTTGGCTCACATGTGTATAAATGCACACAAAATCCTAGAATTTGTGTTTTTTGCAATCCATCTTGTTACTAGGTACTTACCAGTCAGGGACTGCCTCAAGACAACTCAGTCTGGAAGGCATGAAACGTGGCAGGACATGCAATGAACAGGATATGGAATAATGGAAGCTGAGGTGCTTTTGTATTCTGAGTAAAAAAATGTTTAGTTTTTTTCCTTTTGTTGCTTATCGTCTCATAAATTATAAATTCATTTTATTTACTTTTGAACTGTCAGTGGTTTGAACTGATCTTTTAGCTGCAATGGCTGTTTCCTTGAACAAGAACTGGCAAGTGGAGTTTGTCTCAATTTATCCTTGAGACAGGGGGTGCCAGCACATTTTTAAATTATGTCCAACAAATGTGGAACTAATTACCAGCCCTGACAGAGGCTTTGCCTTTGATTTTCATACTGCAAATCCAGACTAACAGCATGTTTGTTGATTTTAATATTGATTCTTAATTAGGCTTTATATTATGATGCATAACTCAGAAGTATTCACATGAGTTTGGTGTAAGGTGTCAAAGGAATGTGTCCAATAAGGGATTTTTGCACAAGAATTTGAAGAAAGGGCAGTTGGCTCAAAACAGAGGAAAGAAAACATTCATATGAAAGAAATGGAAGGTAAAACAAGGCAATGAGTTGTCTACAAATGTCAAAGAAGAAACCATTGCTAACAAATAGCCAATCTCTGCAAATCTTTGTCTTCAGGATGGCTAATAACAGCTCATTTTGAGTTCAATAAGGATTGAACATTCTGTGACTTGCCTATGATGATCTTCAAAAGTTGCCAAGGGGGCAGCTAGGTGGCGCAGTGGATAGAGCACTGGCACTGGAGTAGGGAGGACCTAAGTTCAAATCCAGACTCAGACACTTAATAATTACCTAGCTGTATGGCCTTGGGCAAGCCATTTAACCCCATTGCCTTGCAAAACCTAAAAAAAAAAAAAAAGGTGCCAAGAGTCTGTCCTTTTAGATTCAATTATTAGTTGATAAATTGTTTTTTTTTCCTTTTTACAGCAAGCTTGATGACATGATCTACAGGGCACAGATAAAGACCAGTCTAGAGAAGACTCTAAAAGGAAATGACACTTGATTTCAGGTATGGGCTGGCTTGTCAGGAGGAAAAGAATTTTTACTATTTGATCATAGCAAGAAGAATCAGCAACAAGTAGAAAAGAGACATTTTAATCCTGATATCAGGAAAAGCTTTCTAACCATTAAATTACCTATTAAAGAACAGGGCTTACTGGTAAGGAAGTGGGGTCTTCTTCATTCAAGATCTTTAAGCAGAGACATGAAGAATGTCCATTTGTCTGGCATCACAGAATCACATGTTCATAGAATTTAAAAAGGGACTATCTAAATCTGTGATCTGATAAGTGATCATCCAGTCTCTGTCAAAAACCTTCCAGTGAAGCTTTCTGAGAGTGTGTGAGAGTAAGGATGCTTGGTCAAATGCAATTTAGTCCAGATGGCTGCATCTCTAAAATTTATTGTGATTTGAAAAATACATGTAAGCTCACTGCTCGAATTCTCAACTTACATATGTTTAAAAGAGACTATATTATGCTTCATTTCCATTTGCAAAAATCTAAAGGGTCTTGTCTTCATTGTAGGTGGATTTCTCCTTCCAGGAGAATCTCTAGTTTTAAGATTGATTGAGGCCCTAGATTTGGATCAAAGGACCAGGGTTCAAATTTTAGTTTTCCCTTTTATATAATGATGGGCTTTATATAATAATTGGACTTGAATTTCCATCTTTATTTCTAATTTTTAATTATTTTATTTCTCTTTATAGCTACTCTGGAGTTTCTTAAAGTTTTCTCTTTTCTCTAGGGGCCTTACAGATTGTATTTCTCTACTTTCTAACTTACCACTGTGTTTTATAATTGTATCTTTTTTACTCCTGTGCATGTCCATAAGCAACATCTATCTGATTCTTTTGAATATTGCTTTTTTTTCTTTGAGTCTCACTGCTGGTTGATCTGTAATGCCCTGTCTTGATGTGTTCTTTTGTATCCTCCTCCTCTCACTTTAGTTCACACTGTCAAATGAGTTATCACTCAATCTTCTTGTCATATCCCCCCTTCCATCAGTCCTTTTAGTCTCCCTCCTTCTTTGAAATATATGGTGCCCTTTTAGCAAGTTGAGAATTCTAAGTAGGGGCTTGAATTCAACTTCTCTTTCAACTATCTTTTCAGAAGTCCCTTCCCTCCAAAGCCAGATAGTAGTGGATAGGATCATGTATTACAGTAATATGCCAGAACATTATTCATTATATCTAAGCTAGATTCATATCAGGAATTACAAGAGGTTCAATATTTTAAAAACAATTAGCTTGAGTAATCATTGAAATAGCAAAAACAATTAGAACACTGTTTCTGTTATTAAAAGCTTCCACTAACATGGAAGTGATTTGTTTAAAATAAAACTGAAAACAGGTAAGGAAAGGCCTTCTTTTAAGGTGACTAACAGAATAAATCTAAAATCAGGAGCTTATAATGGTATTATGTACAATGGGGAAATAATGGAACCTTTTCCAAAAAGTATAGTGGAAAAGCAAGGATGCTCTCACCCTATTACCATTTTATACAGCAGCAGAATTCTAGGATAGTGAGAGAGAGAGAGAGAGAGAGAGAGAGAGAGAGTAGTTAAAGAGATAGATATTGACAAAGATGATAAAATGATCTCTTTTGCAAAAGATAAGATGGTTTACAAGAAAATAATGAAAATTTTAAGAAATGTTGAGTCAGCTAATAGTTTTAGAAAACAGGAGGGCTGAAAATAAAGTCAGCAGCAAGTCTACACAATACTAACTAAAAAAACCACAAGTAAATCACAGAAGACAAGTTCCAGTGTAAAATTATATTAGTGAAGCAATTTATTGAGACATGTTTATGACTTGTGAAAATAACCTATAATCTTTGTCAAAATAAAATATTTAAATATGAGATATTCATGGTTCTTCTGCACAAATTGATGAAATGTGTACCTCCTAAATAAGTTATTTAATGCTATACCAAACTTCCATGGGGGGGGGGTACCTTATAGAAATGAATGGAATAATAAAATTTGTAGATTAAAAGGAATTTGAATGGAAATAATGAGAAAATATAAAAAAAGGGGTGATTAGCATTACAAGATATCAAATTACAAAATAAAATAATAATCGTTAAAACTATTTGTTGCTATAAAAAAGTGGAAAAATCAATCAAAAGAAGGTTGGTAGAAAAATAATTACAGTCCAAAAATTAATGTCATATGCTACAAGATAATCCAAAATGTCAAGTGGTTACATTGTAGAAAACAAAAGAGAATGCAACAAGAAGTTACTTTTACAACTCTGAAAGAATATAGAAGAAATATTTAGAACCAAAAAAGATAAAGAAGAAATCACAAGAGCAAAAAAAGGCCATTTCAAGTCTTAATATAAAACTTTTGTCTAAACAAAGAAAATAGAAGACAATATGCTGTCAAGTGAGGAAAACATTGTTGCATCAACTATATTTGAAAAGCTCGGTATACAAGATCGACAGGGAGAGTGGATACAAATATACAAAATTAAGATTGATTCTTCATTAGACAAAAGATACAAAGTTTTCAAAAAAATATAAAGAAAACAGTTTTCCAAATTGGTTATAAGAAAAATGTAAATAGAAACAACTTGACCCCCCCCCCCAACCCTGCTCCATACACATAAAGCCAACAGTCAAAGATGATGGTATTTCTTGTTGGAGAAACCTATAAAAATGTTGACACTACCAACAAATCAAATTCCAACCATTTTGGAACACAATTTGAAATTGTATGAAGAAAGAAAAAAAAGGTTACTGAATTGCAAATAGCTTTTTATTCAATGAATTTATTAGATATCTGACCTAGAAAATTCAAAAATGGAAAGGCAGAATATATGCAAAAAAATCCATAAGCATTCTTTTTATTTTTATTTATTTATTTTATTTTACAGTTAAAAATTGCAAGTGAGTTCCCATTGAATAAAGCAAAACAATTATGGTACCTATATGTAATGGAACTTCACTGTGCCACAAGAATCAATGGAGACTCCCATGAACTGAATGAGGATAAAAAGACCCAAGATAATGACTCTATCAATGACCACATCTATGAAGGTAAAAATACAAAAAAGTAGATGAGATCTGATTTTTATGTGAAATGTCTTATGTCCCAAAAACCTTCAAGTCTCTCCTAATCATTAATAATATTCTCCATAAACTGCAGGATTTCATTTGTGTATGCAGGAATTAAAATGTGTTTATAGCATAGACATGTCACAAATGTTAACATAAACGTGCCACATGACCCATACATGGTATATATAAACACAGAGTGATACATCTATATCATAAACACACATATATAGAATGTCCAACATAAAACATAAGCATCTGTGCATGGCATTTGTTTTTTCGTTAGTTTGTACTGAAAGGTGGAAGTTATATACACATCCAGTGGGTAGGTGTAAATTTACATACACATTTAAATGCACACCTACACATAGAGGCCCAGGTACATAAATAACACCAACTTTAAGGAGGAAACAATAAAATCTCTTTTCTCCTTCCATATTCACTTATTAACATTTCTCTCCTTTATAATTTTTTCTATATTTTGTTGTTATAATTAGTTCTATAATATTAGATAGATAACTAGATTAAAAATGCTTTCTTTGCTGTGCATCATTATAGAATGAGACAGATGAACTCTCAAATCTTATTTTGATTCTGTTGTGTGTTGATAATGATTTTGATTAGAAACAGCTAAAAAAATCCTGTCTAATCGGGAAAAGATTTAGGAAGGACAAAAAAGAATCATGGGGATGGAAGGGGGACTTCAAATTTCATTATTAAGAAAAAGATGGCTGGAGCCAAGATGGTTTAGAAAAGGCAATAATTCATCTGTGCTCTCCTCCAAATACCTTTAAATAATGCCATAAAACAATTCCTGGAACATTAGAACTCACAAAAGGAAAGGTTGAAATAATTTTCTAGTCAAAGAGAAATCATCAAGAAAGGTCTTGCTGCACCTGGGTTAGAGAGAATTGCAGTGGAGTGAAGGCAGCACAGGCTGGACCTCAGCAAATCATGAGTGGACTTTGGGAGTCCTTGAATCTACAGCAGCAGCTGCTTCCAGACCCCTCGGCTCACAGATCTGTAAGGGGGTCAAACAACTAGTCAAGATTATGAGTCTCCTTGCTAGCTGGGAGACAGGACTCATTGCTCTGCCCGTATTCAGATCTGAGACACAGTCCTGGTGGTAGTCTCAAGAGTGGGGAGGAGCAGTAGCACAAAATAGATTATAGCTGCAGGGGAATAGGGATCTTCCTCACAGTTCCAGGTCAGAAGAGTTCTTGGGGTTACTCACAGACAAGGGCACAAGTCAGGAGAGGAGTAAACACACCTCTACTCAGATCACAATATTCTGAAAAAACTAAAATCTTAAAAAAGTATATCTGAAAACACCTGCACAAAACCCCTGAAGCTTGGACAGTGTGCCTTTCCATTTTGGAAGCAGGACCCTACTTTATAAATGGGTCGTCAAGATATAGCCTGAGAAAATAATCAACAATAGAAAAAAAATTCTGATTATAGAAAGTTACTATGGTGACATGGAAGATCAGAACTCACTCACAAGATAGTCAAAGCTCCAACATGCTAAGTTTCCAGCAAAATGATGAATTGGTCTCAGGTCATGGACAAGCTCAAAAATGATTCTGCAAATTGGGAAGAGGCATGAGAGTGATGCAAGAAAATCCAGGGAAAAAAATTTAAATAGTAAAAAGCTTTGTAAAGAAAACATAAAAAATACTGAAGAAAACAAACCTTAAAAAACAGGGGTTTTGGTGTCCAAAGTGTAAAATGAATGCCTTTAAAAGAACTGGCCAAATGGAGAAACACAAAATTTATCGAAGGAAAAAAAAATCCTTAAAATGTAGAATTAGTCAAATGCAAAAGGAGGTATAAAAGCTCCCTGGAGAAAATAATTCCTTAAAAATTAGAAATGAGCAAATTGAAGTTTAATGAATTTATGAGAAATCAAGTAAACAATAAAACAAAACCAAAAATGAAAAAAACAAAGACATGGTGAAATATCTCACTGGAAAAAAAAAAACTGACCTGGAAAATAGATTCAGGAGAGGTAAACCACCTGAAAGTCATGATCAAAAAACAAACAAAAAAAGTTGACATTATCTTCTAAGAAATTATCAAGGAAAATGGCCCAGATATTCTAGAACTAGAGGGTAAAATAGAAATGGAAAGAATCCACCAATCACTACAAAAAGAAAACTCCCAGGACCATAACAGACAAAATCCAGACCTTGCAGATTAAAGAGAAAATACTGCAAACAGTCAGAAATAAACAATTCTAGTATTATTGAGCTACAGTCAGAATAACACAAGATTTAGCCATTTCTACAATAAATAAAGGATCAGAGGGCTTGGAATGTAATATTCCAGAGAGCAGAAAAGCTAAGATTACAAGCAAGAATCACCTACACAGCAAAACAGTATAATTTTTCAAGGAAATGGACATTCAATAAAATAGAAGACTTTCAAGTCTTCTTGAGGAAAAACCCAGAAATATAAATTTTACTTCAAAATACTAGACTCAAGAAAAAAAAGATAAATGAGAAAGGAAAAGCATAAGGGATTTAATAAAGCTAAATGGTTTACATTCCTACATGGGAAGATGATACTTGTAAATCAGAACTTTCTCATTATTAGGGCAGTTAGAAAAAGTATTATATAGACAGAGGGTACATGTAAGTTGAATATGAAGGAATAACTAAAAACATAAAATTAAGGGATGAGAGAGGAATGTACTGAGGGAGAGGGAGAGGGAGAATGGGGTAAATTATCTTAAATGAAAGTAGTAAGAAAAAGCTTTTACAGGGGAGGGAAAGTGGGGGGTGAGGGGCAGTAATTGAACATCAGAATTGGCTCAAAGAAGGAATAACATTCACTCAGTGGAGCACAGAAATCTATATTACCCTAATGGCAATGAAGGGGTAAGGGGATTAAAGAAGACAAAATGACAGAAGATTGGGGAGGGGGTAGTCAGAAGCTAAACACTTTTAAGGAAAGAGAAGGGAGAAAAGAGAAAAATAAATAGGTTGAGAGAAATAGGATGCAGAGAAATCACAGTAAAATTTTTTTTACCGTGAAAAAGTTTTTTAAGTTTTTCTGATAAAGGTCTCATTTCTCAAACTCATAGACAACTGAGTCAAATTTATAAAAATAAGTCATTCAATTGACAAATGATCAAAAGATATGAAGTTTTCAGATGAAGTAATCAAAGCTATCTATTGCCATATAAAAAAAAGTTCTAATACACTACTGACTGGAGAAATGCAAATTAAAATAACTCTGAGATATTACCTCATACTTATTAGATTGACTATTAGGATAGAAAAGGAAAACGACAACTGTTGGAAGGAACGTGGGAAAAACGAGACATTAATGCATGAATGGTTCAACTATTCCGTAGAGCAATTCGGAGCTGTGTTCAAAGTGTTATTAAAACCATGCTCACCCATTGACCTAACAATACTACTACTGGGTCTGTATCACGAGAGATTAAAAAAAAAAAAGGAAAAGGACCTTTATGTATAAAAAAATATTTGTAGTAGCTCTTTTCCAACGGCAGGAGGTTGGAAATTGAAAGAATGCCCATCATCTGGGGAATGATTGAACAGATTGTGTTATACAACAAATGACTTGCAAAATGATTTCAGAAAAACCTGGGAAGACTTACATGAGTGAAGTGGTCTGTGTACAAAATAACAGCAATATTTTATGAAGATCAGCCTTGACTTAACTATTCCCATCAATACAATGCCCGAAGACAACTCTGAAGGACTTATGAAAAATGCTATCCATGCTCAGAGAAATAACTAATGGTATCTGAATAGACTGAAACATACTTTTTACTTTTTTTTTCACAAGACTAATTTGGAAATGTTTTGCCTGACAATACAAGCATAATCTTTATCAAATTGCCTTCTCAGTGAAGGGTGGAAGGGGGTGAGGAGGGAGAGAATTTGAAATTTTTTTTTTTAGGTTTTTACAAGGCAAATGGGGTTAAGTGGCTTGCCCAAGGCCACACAGCTAGGTTATTAAGTGTCTGAGACTAGATTTGAACCCAGGTACTCCTGACTCCAAGGCCAGTACTTAATCCACTACGCCACCTAGCCGCCCCAAGAATTTGAAAATTTTAAAAACAAATGTTAAAAATTGTTTTAATATAAAATTGGGAAAAATAAAATGTTTTAAAAAGAATGTGCTTGTGAGAACATCAATTCTGAAGCTATATCTATTTCTTTAAAATGACCTTGAGAACAAATGATTACATGCCCTAGGAGGCTTATACAAGCAGTTTTTCAGAGAAGATCCCAGAGCTAAGACTGGAAAATAGAAGGTGCTATCTGGATCTATTTGATTCAGTGAGTCTAAAGGCTATGTTCAAGATTCTCTTTCAATGAAGTTTTGCAAGATTTCTTGAAACCCAGAGTGAACATTACCTGGCAGTCATCAGGTGAGGCCTAGCCCATGGGGTTTGTCACTGTCACTGAGCAGATGCACCCAGAATCCAAAGCCAGGGCCCTAAGGACAATGAAGTCGTCCAAATGTGTCTGTTAGGTGACATTTGCCCCACAGAGTGCAGGCCTACTGGGTCATCCAAAAGGTGAAGCACCACTGGAGAGACACCCTGTTAACATAATCTAGATGACTCTCAATGTGCAGTTCCCTTCATTAGCCATAGTTTGTGTATTTGTGGAGATGCATCTGGGGTCTCCACTGAAGGGGTACTCCCTTTGGCAATTCTCACTTCTTGTTGATCCTTGCTATTAACTTTTCTGTACAAGAAACTTCCTAACGTATTCATAACCTATAAAAAAGATCCTATTTGGCATAAAAAGTAGTATTATACAGACTGGCAGAAAAGCTAGAACACAACATTTTCAAATGTATCTTGCTTTAGGGTAATGAAGCCCAATCAAACCTCTTGTCACAAGTTCTATGGAGAATATTGTTCATTTTGGTCACAGTTGAAATTTGTTTATTCTAAAACACAGAAGTTGGCAGACGCCCCAGCTAAAATATCCTAGAAATAAAAAAAATATGATCTAGAGAAATTTGTTTCTTTCATTTGCCATTCCAAAGTAGTTTTCCATTGAATACTACTATTACTCACTATTAATTTATCACAATTACAACTTTATAAATACAGAAACCCTCTTACTACAGTTACAAAGCTGTATTTGCCCAAGGTCAAAAATGCCTGAAGAGAATCAAATCCAATAACTATTCTGCTTGTTTGGTGATTAGGTTTTAATGAGTTCAACCACAACCATCTGATATAGTAAAAATCAGGGAAAAATACTAATTTGACATTTTCCTCACTAAAGTCAAAAAGAAGTTGGAATTATGTATACAACCAAGTTACTACAGATTTATTGATACGGGATTCCTGTGTCCCTACATCCAAAATTTTCAATTCCCTAGACCTTAGTTTTCCTTAGTCAGCACACTAAATCTTAATGGATTGTCATTAATCTTAACCAATACTTATGACTAGGACTAGTTTAGACAGTGAACCTCCTCCCCTTTTCTCCCTGCCCATCCTTTTTGGTCATTTTGACCTAGGATTTCAATAACCTGACTCCCTCCTGTCCTGTCCTTTTATTTGATAAACAAAAATGCTTCATATGAACTTGCTGTTTGTTCCACTATTCCTGGGACCAGTCCAAACCCACCTGCTACTGCCCAGATTACTGTATTTTAGGATCCAAGTGTAAGAGCTGGAGGGGCCCTACAGGTCCTCTAGTCCATCCTTTTATTCTACAAATAAAGGGGCTCAGTGGGGAAACCAGTTACTTTAGGTCACAGCCACCAAGTGGAAAACTGCTGGTCCAATACAGGTTCTTATAGAAAAGGCATGTGAGATCTCAACTTAAGGAAGGAAATACAGAACTCAGTTTTATATTCAAAACGGATTTCACTTAAGAGACTTTAGTCCTGGCTTTATCTCCATAAAAAGGCACATCCAATCTTTCTCAGCAGCTGCCTGTCTGGATCATCAAGGGAAGATGGCAGAGGAGGCAGGCTTCTTTTCCTGACTATGGTAAGCTGGCTCTTTATTTGTCATCCCTAAATACTTCTTTCTTCGAAAAACCCAGACCACAAAGGCCTATGCGCAAAGAGGCAACAGATTAAGGTTACAGTCAGTCATGAATGACTTGGCCTCGGTGATGATGGAGCTGAGGACAAAGAAAATGCACTCATTTCTCGCATTAAGTTAAAAAAAAATCAAATATAAAGCTTAATAAAATTCTGTTGTCCAAATTAAGCCAAATTGCAGCCTAAGCTTTAGTGAGTGATACCATTTGTCCGTGTATTAGCAGAATCTAAAACCTACTTAAAAGTCACAACTGAATTCAAGTTTAAAAAAAAAAGTTAAACTAAATAAAAATGGTTTTTATTATGCAATTTAAAAGGCACTCTGGTAATACTGACATTTATAAAGCTACATACAACCCACAACAAAGCACTTTATTAGAATATGCACATTTTAACTTTCACGAGAAATTCCTCCTCACTCCAGAAAAAACTGCAAATTAAAATTCTCTTAATGAAAACTCTTAAAATATGACATGATGAAAAATACTTCCAGAACAAGCTTCCCCAAAAATGAATACTTCAGGAAATCAATTTTATCCTATTCTGCCTATCTACCAAGTTTTCTTAATGTAAGGCCTAACTTCAGGCTACAGCTAAGGAGGCTCAGGATTTAGAGCACTTGGCCTGGAAGCCTTTAGTTCAAATCCAGTCTCAGAAGCTGTCAGCTGGGTGACTCTCCCAAGCCCCATGGTCTGGCTGGGTCTTTCCTTTCCAGGTTGTCGTGAGGGCTGACATCATGGAACGCACTCTGTGCCAGGGCCCAATGAGTTAGTGGGAAGGCACTTGCCCGGGCCTACCTGGCCCCCAGCAAGCACTACAGAAATGGGAGCTTGTTGCTGGGATCAGTCTACCCAGAAATGAGGGAAGCACCAGGAGCAAAGATCAAACTGCCTCTGCCTGACTAGCCACCCACTGTGTGGCCCTTGAAGACAGGGTGCTGCAGCCTCCGTCCCTGGTCTTCTCCCTTGGACACCAAGGACTACTCGCCTTGGAGGCCCAACAGGTGTCAGGAGCAGCCCAGACGTGATACTCGGCACCCACATCTTTGGGCAAAAAGACTGGAATTCGACCCTTGATTCTAGTTGCTTTTTATTCTCTGGAACATTAAAATGTCCACGGAGAACAATTTCTCTTTCCAGACTAGTGGGTGTATCCTTGGGCCATTCCTTTGGCCCAGTGGCCTGACAGTCCCCTCTGGCCTTCCCCTCCCTGCTCAAAGGGGTTCACTCCTTTTCCTTTTTCTTTTTCTTTCTTGGTCTTGGCTCTTCTGGGGTAGCAGGTCCCTCTGACTCCTCACTGTGCTTTTTTCTCTTTTTCTTCTTCTTCTGGTGGTCGCTCTGGTAGCCACTAGAGTCACTGGCATGCCACAGAGGATCTTGCTCCAGCTTTTCTGGGTGATGTTTCTTCTTCCTCTGGGGTTCCTGCTCTTGAGACAAGCCATTTCTAACCCCGGGGGTCTGGGGGTCAGTTTCTGTTGCTTCGGCCACATCAGGAGGCCCAGCAGCTGGTGTCAGGTCACAGTTTGCAGGGAGTGGTGGTTTTGTCTTCTTTCTCTTCTTCTTTGGCTTCTCTTCCCCTGCTCCAGACTCAGTCTCCATATCAACATCACCAGATTCTTTGGGAACTGCAGGGCAAGCGGGCGACAAGCTGAGGAGAAGATAGAGATTAGAGAATGCAGGGATGCTCCAGGGTGAGATGCCTATGTGTGGGGGGGGTGGGGGTGGGGGTGGGGTGTATAGGTGAGGACTGAGATAAAGTGCCACTGAGAGCTCACTCACAGCCCTGTCAAGGCTCAGTTCTTCTTGCAGCTCCTTTACTAGGACAAGCACCACCCCACTGGTGGGATAGCCACTCCCCGGCCTCCCCCAAATCACCAGTTAACTGGATATCACTTTGTTTTCAATCAGAACAGGGAGGCTGTGGCCCTGTCTACTAAACTTAGGGATCTCTACCCAACTAAGGGCAAGTTCCTGTACTGGTAACCAGTGCCCTGATGGGCCATGGGCCAAGACAAATTGAGCCCAAGGTACAGGTTCCTGACCTCTGCCTGAGGGCTCTAGACAATCTCACCAATAGCACCAATACCACCTGTGGGTTCTTGTCTCTGAAGAACCCCCTGCAGCCCTGGGCTCACACTGGGGACTTGTCACTGGAACAAATCCCAAGGGACCAACGGCACAAATCCAAGAGAATTTTCCCTCAAACTATTACAGGCTGCATCAGTTCAAAGTTACACTGCACTTATAATAACCCTAAAGGCCACAAGCTCTGTGTCTAAGTGCAGTAAGAGTGGGCCCTGGTGCTGCCTGGAGCCGCGAGGCTGTGGATCCCATGACTTCCAACTAAATTCGCCGTTTTAGGATGATAAACAGCTTCCTCAAATTAAAAAAAACCCCACCAGGCTGTTAGGAGAAACGAGGGGGGAAGTCTGGGCCTGCCCGCGCCCCACTCACCTGTCCGGCAGCAGCGTGCCTCGGATGCAGAACACGCCGGCGGCGTCCGAGTCCAGGCGGGCCACCTCGAACTCCAGCTGGTCACCCACGCGGACGCCCAGGCCCTGCCACTGCTCCGGGGGCATGTGCTCCGGCTTGGGCACCGAGGCGTTGAAGCAGCCGTGGACCAGGCAGCCCAGGTGGCTGGGCGCCACCTTGTTGACGGTGCCCTGCGAGGAGGAGAGGGGGCGCCCGGCTGCAGCTTCGGCCCCCAGCCCCAAACCAGGCGTGTCCCGGGGCTCCCCGGGGCCCCCCGCCCCCGCCCGGCCCCGGGCCCGCACCCACCAGCAGCCTCTGGCCCCGCTCCGGGCAGAACACGACGAAGTCGGCCTCGATGCGCACGTGGACGTGGCCCTGGTCGTCGTGGATGTCGCCCAGCTCGCCCACGAGCCGCAGGTTGTCGTAGGCCACGGGCACGCCGCGCAGGCTGCGGGGGAGGGGAGGGTCAGCGCGGGGCCCCCGGGAGGCCGCAGGCCCCGGCCCGCCCCCCGCCCCCCGCCCGGCCCGGCCCGGCCCCACCTCTCCGAGTAGCGCAGCAGCTCCCGGTCCAGCTGCTCCCGGAGGCCGCTGCGCTTGCGGCCCAGGAAGCGCGGCGCCAGCGCCACGTGCCTCCGGTGCGGGCCCACGCTCAGGCAGGAGCCGGGCTTCACCAGCGCCCGGGCCGCCGCGAAGGTGGGCGGCCGCAGCCCCGAGGCCGCGGCGTAGCCCGCCGCCATGCGCCCGCCGCCGCTCGGCCGCTTCCTCTCGGCGCCGACCGATGACGTCGGACGGGCGACGCGCGTGCGCCCGGCGCTCCGTGCGCCGTCGAGCCCCGCCCCTCGCCGCTGCCCCGCGCGGAGCATGCGCACGGGCGGGCGGGGGCGGCTCGGGGGAGGTCGGGCCGCGCGGCGCGGGGGCGCCCCCTGCCGCGTCGGCGTTCTTCCGGCCGAGACCCCGCAGGCGTCATTTCCGGCTCCGCTCTGAGGCAGCCGGAAGCTGCGGCTAAATACAGAGACAGAGGGGCAGAGAGACAGAGACGGAGAGACAGCGAGCAGCGAGACGGACGGAGAGACGGGCCCGCGGGGTGCCCAGACGCGCGTGCACACACACTCCCGGGGGTGCGCGCCTGCTCACGGTGTCCTCGGGCACTCCACGCCCCCCGCCCTTCCGCCTCCGGGGTCAGAGTTCGGCGGTGACGTCAGGCCGGCCGAGCCCGGGGAAGTGGGGGCCCGCGCGGAGGAGGGTCAGCCCGGGGGGGGGGGGGGTCCGGACCCGGACCGAGACCGAGCCGGCAGCCTAGACGGGACGGGGCGCCCCCGAGCCCCGGGCCCGGCACAGGCCGCCAAGGGGCGCCAAGGAAGCTCCCCGCTTCCGTGCGAGGCGACTCGCGGCGCCGGCGCCAGGGGGCGCAAACGAGCCTGGCCGCGGGGGGGGGCCGCCCCTTCCGGAAGCGCCCCGCCCCCTCTCCCCGGCCCGGCCCGGCCCGCCCCTTCCGGAAGCGCCCCGCCCCCTCTCCCCGGCCCGCCCCTCCCCTTCCGGAAGCGTCCCTCCCCGCCCCGCAGGCCCAGCTCCCGGGCCTCTCCCGGGCTGCGCACTGAGCCCCCCCCCCCCCCGTGTCCCTCCCAGCCAAGGCCCCCTCGGCCACGGGGCGCCCCCACGCCGCCCGGGGCGTCGGCAAGGGGCGCGGCCCCGAGGCTTGGCCTGGCCGTGTGCCCGGGCCGAGGCCCGGAGCGCCCAGAGCAGGCCGGGGGCGCCCCAGCCCCGCGGGGCCCGGGCACGGCGGGCACAGCCGGGGAGGCCTGGGGTGAAACCCGCCCTTGGGTGCCCACTGGCCGCGGGGCCCTGGCCATGGCGCTTCCCTCCTCAAGCGGAGGTGCCGAGATTCGCACCCGCACCCCAGGGCTGGCCGAGGGCCCGGGGCTCTGCAGCGCAGCCGGCAGGCCCGGCCGCCCCTTCCCTCCTCTTCTCCCCTTCCTCCCTCCCTGCCTCCCTTTCTCTTACAAGCTGTAAGACCACGCAGCTGCCGACTGGGCTGGACAAGGGAGGCCCCTGCACCCGCAAGCTTTGGGGTCTGGGCCGCCCCTCTGTAAACCACGCGCTTTAGGGAGCCGTGGCCACGCGTGACTCAGCCCCTCTGCCCTTTTACTGGTGACCAGATACGCAGACATCGTGCCTCGGTTTGTCCTTTATTGCCCGCGGAGTTCCGGCATGCCTACAGCCCCTCAAGATGCTTGTCTGGTGGTATTTCTGCTTTGATTTATAGATAGCCAAGGTTTGGAGCCGGGACTTTTTAAAGTGTCTGCCTAAATGAAACCACTCACATCTCTCAGCACCATCCCTCTCTGGTGGCAGCTCTTTAGTGGAGGAGATTTATTGAACCCCTTTGATGGTCATTTGGTGTTTCTAGATAAAATATGTTCCATTCACCTGGTTGGGAGATGCCCTAGAAGAGATCTATTCGGTGAAACTGTGCTTGGGGTGAGGGAAGACAGGAAATCAAAACCAGACAAACTTTTAAGGATCTAGATTCCATTCAGATCCAATGTGGGGTCTCTTTCTGAACCTTGAGGAGAAGGACTAGATTGCTTGTTGGCTGTCTTCTTTGCCCTCCTTTCATCACCTTGGAGATGCTACTGTGAATTTTAGGAACCTTTGCAGTAAATCCCTAAAAACTGCTAGAAAATTTGGCCAACACAATCTTCATGTAGTACTTGCAAGGCCAGTTCTGGAAATACCCAATTCACTGCCATCTGGTGCAGCTCCCTGTCCGACAGAATTAGGAAACCGGAAGACAACTTTAAACCCCTTTTTAGAATGCTGAAATAAAGGATCTTTAAACTGCAAGATCAATGTGGATGTAGAGCGACACCAATCTTTGACATTCACAATTTGCGGAGGAGCTGGGGCAGTTGTAGTGGATCAGAGTTATAAATGAAGCCAGAAAAGGGGGAGCAGGTGCTAGATTCTAATTTTCCCACTCAAGTTAGACACTTCTTGTAGCAAAGTGGATTGAACCCTAGGCCTGGAGTCAGAAAGACCTGGGTTCAGATCTGGCCTTAGTTGTATGGCCTTGGTCAAGTCACTCAATTTCCTATCTCCCAGTTTCCTCAACAGTATAATGGGGATAAGAATAACACTTCCCTGAGGGGTGTTGGGAGACTCAAAGGAGACAATAATTATAGGTAGACAAATCACCCTGTCCTAGATTGTGCTCAGTTGTGACCATAAGGAATATATGACCCATAAAGGTCTGAGAGACACTGGGGAATGATTGTGAATGAGTAGTTATCATATAGTAGTGGGTTGGGGAGGAGAGGAGAGGGAAGTGGAAGAGAAGGATAGATAGGGGAGGGGAGAGGAGACAGAGAAGACATAGGAACACAGTTGAGAAAAGAAATAAGACAAATTAATGAAAACTCAGGGAAGAAAAACTGTCTGGGAGGAGAGAGAAATCAACAGTGTTAAAAGTCACAGAGAGGCCCAAAGACCTTAAACAGTTAAGAGATCATTCATAATTTTGAAGGCTAGTCATAGGATGATGGGTCAGATTACAAGGGGTTAAGAAGTAAGAGGTGAAGAAGTGATGACAGCAAATGGAGATACCTTCTTTCTAGGAGTTTTATAGTGAAATTGAGGAGGTATGATAACTTGGACTGGCAGAATCAACTGAAAGGTTGTGGGGGTTTCTGGTTTATTTTAAGGATTAGAGAAAATGGATCTTGTTTTCAGGCAGTAGAATGATAGGAAATCAGAAATTAAAATTTCAGAAGGGACATTGTTATGGAGGTTAAGAACAAGTACAATCATGGAAGAGCAGTTGGTTTCAGGAAGCAGAAGGACCACCATGAAGCTGCATCTAAGGAGAGAATGGGGGGAGGAGAGATAGTGAATTTGTGGTGAACAAGAAGTTAGGAAAATAGAGAAGTCCCATAGATAGCCTTAGTTTTTTGTTTTTTTGTTTGTTTTTGGTAAAGCATCAGGTAGGATCCTCTTCTGGGGGCTGAGGAGGAAGAATTACTGTAATTGTCTTGAGAAGAGAAATGTTTGGAACAGACCCCACAAGGGATGGGAGCTGAGTAGGGATGGCTTTGCTGCAATAAAGTCCTGGTTGAATGTAGATGGGATAAAAGTGTGCTGGGAGCTTTCAAGGCTGTTTTATTTTGGCCTCTAGAGATGTTGTCAACAGATTCTAAGTAGGAAGTGAGCAGGCAGATGTGGAAGAGCAAAGTTCACAGGGGGATTAGTGATGCTGGAATAAGAGAGCAAACACTTCAAAGGGACAGGACAGTGCAAGGCAATTCCAGAGGGTGAAAAGTAAGACCAGAAAAAGGAGGGAAAGAGTTTTAAAGCAGGGAGGAATGGGGATTCTTGGAGATTTCCATAAAAATGAAGGAGAGTTGCAGAAAGGAAAGATGGAAGAACGGGAGGAAATGGCTATATGGAAGAAGTTCAGATGTTTGGACTGGAGGTGAATCAATTCTGAGCAATAATATTACAACTATTTTTGTGTCTCTGGTGAAGTTAAGATGCTAGTCATTAAGAGTTGAACCATCATTTGGGGGGTGGTGTCAGTTTGGCTACTTTAAAGCATGTCTACATAAATATTTAGGAGTCCTAAAGTCCTAGGAAAGGAGTCGGGCTGGAGAGGAAGACCATGAGACCTGCACTGCATTCAACTCCCTGAGAAAGAAGGAATGGGGCAGCTAAGTGGCGCAGTGGATAGAGTACCAGCCCTGGAGTCAGGAGTACCCGAGTTCAAATCTAGCCTCAGACACTTAATAATTACCTAGCTGTGTGGCCTTGGGCAAGTCACTTAGCCCCATTGCCTTGCAAAAAATCTATATTAAAAAAAAAGAAGGAATGATGCCTCGAGTCGTGGTGGAGGAGTATGACAAGGAACTCAATGGGGAAGTAAATCTTGGAAGAATAATATTTGCAGAAGGAAGGGGAGGGGGTCTAGAGTTGCTAGTGGGAAACAAGAAGTAGGTTTATCTGTCCTCTTCATCAAACACTAGAAGTTGTCATGAGAGAAGGCACATTGACAGTAGAGAGAATGCAGGGAAGGGTGTGCTGTCTCTAGAGTTAGGTTTCCTTGTTAACAAAGAAGGGGAAGATCTGTGAGAGGAAGGGGTTTCCTATGAGGGCCCTGTTATTCACAATAGAACGGAGGGAGCAATGGAAGGGAAAGCATGAGGAAGCAGTAAGTATAGTAAATAAAAGAAGTGTAGGCAGCCTTCAACTGCAAATCATAGGGATTCAGAGAGAAGGATATAGAGGGACAAATTGCCTGATAATTGTAGAGATCATGGCAGCCCCCCCCCCCCCCAAGTCTTCTCTGGAATATTGGGTGAGGATTTCCATTGTAAATAGTATAAAGCCAGTGATAGCAGTGCCATCTTGTAGCAAAACTGGCTGCTTGCAAGCCAAGAGGAGAAGGAATGAAGGACAGAAGATCTTTCCCTCCAGTGTCCTGTCTACCCTCTCTTACCTATCATAGGTGATAAGATTTTCTCAGTTCAAACCAGTTTTCTAATGAGATTGTCTTTATCCTTGCATGAGGAATGGAGAACAAATATAATACTTTATATTCTTTTTATATTGACTTGGCTATTTACGATTCACAGTGTTGTCGATTTGGTTGAAGACTCTTGCCAGAGCTATTACAGACTGTGTTCATGGAGGGGAACTCAAGTGTTTCTGAATAATTATTATCTGAACTAGCTTCAGGAGTTCTGGAGCTAAATGGGACCCATGGGTTTCAAAATGAGCCCTTCATCTTGCTTCCTTTCTCTTTAGGGTTCAACTCTGCAAAGCTGGGCAAGAAGCAGAATCCCTCTTCATATGCATCACCATCTTTTGGGCAAAGATTTATTGTGCAATTTTAAGTACCAAATCATTGACCCCAAGGAGGCAGCCTCTTCTCACTGCCAGTCCTTCAGATATGAGCCCAGTGGCTACCTTGTGGATAGGCAATTGGGCTTCCATGTCTTTCTGAAAACTTGAATCCTTCTGTGGCACTAGCTGCCCGTTTCTACCTTGAATGTTGATATTAACAGTTCTGGGTTGATTCCTAAGAGTTGGGTGATAGAATTATTCCAAGTGCCTCCCAGAGCCAAGGGCTCATTAGCTCCAAACAGCTGTTAGATGGCATGGTAATGGGGAACTCCAGGCCATAGGGCCAGTGGGAGCTAACAGCTGAAATACATGTATTACTGTGTTCTCTTCATTCCAGCCTTCAATGTTTGCTGATTAGAAAGTTAAAAAGGCCCTGTGTTTCTTTTCCTGTTTTTCCTCTCTACTAGATGATATGTAGTCCTTTCTTCTCTATGCAGTGATCTTAGAGGGTTCAGGGAATCCCAGGGGTCCTTGTGAAACAAGCAACTCTATATTGAGGAGGAGATAGAGATCCTTATTGGTTGATCTGGAAGGAAAACTCATCAGCAGGTTTTCTCCATGTCTCCCTGTGACTGATAATGGAGCCCTCTGGGTTGGAGCTCACACTCAAGAGTCGTCTGTGGTCAAGAAGCTGGCCTGAAGTAAGTGAAGTTCTAACTTAGGAAATTCAGTGTCTCTGGAATTGTCAGAAATAGGATTCAAGTTGAAATCAGTCAAGGGCTGCCAGAAGTGTCATGGAAAAAAGAGCTGCTAATGAAGGAGAGAAGGTGAGGCCAGTGGGCCCTGTTTGGTGAAAGAGGAAGCACAGATTGGTCTTATTCCTATTAGATACTCATCTGAGATGGAGACCAACAGTACAGAGGAAAGGCACTCCCCACCTCTATTTTCTTCTCATTGTAATATGTTAATAGAAACTGTTTTTCAATATTAAAAGGAATTAGGCAGTTCAAAAGAATTATCTTTAATTCCTTACTATTCATTTTTGTTTTGTTGTTTTTTTAGACTTGCCCAAGGTCACACAACTAGGCAATCATTAAGCATCTGAGTCTGGATTTGAACTCAGGCCCTCCAGACTCCAGGGTTGGTGCTCTAGCCACTACACCATCTAGCTGCCCTGCCCCCCTTACTATTCATTTTTAAAGAGAGATTTGAAAAGGGGGCAGGTAAAGAGGGAAGGAGAAAAGAGAGTGAAGAAAAAAGGGTGAAGGGGAAAGAAAGACAGAAATGGAAAGCTTAAAAGAAGGAAAAGTTGCAAAGTAATGATTCAGGACAGAAGAGGAGGTGAAGAAAAAAATTCAAACCAGTTAAGAGATAAGAGAAACAGACAGAACCAGAGAAAGAGAGACAGAGACAGAGATAGAGGCAGAGAGTGACAAAGACAAAAACAGAGAGAGAGAGAGAGATCTAGGGAAAGAGGACAGATGGAGAAAGGTTGCCAGAGAGGGGCTTAGTAACCTTAGATTTGAATCCCAAGTTTTGTTAATTTTTTTTAGTCCGTCTTACATTGGATAAATTTCTTTTTCTTCAGCCTCATCTGTAAAATGATAGATTTGAGCTAGATGATTTGAAAGACACTTCCATCTCCCAGTCCCAGGCTTCACTAACACTACCTGTTTCCTGGCAATGACATATTGCCAATGTTCTGTCTATTTTGTTGGCCATTGACATTTCAAACAATTCCCATCCCATGTTTCTTCCCTTTTGGGGACTGACAACCTGTGATTTATAGATTTAGAATAATTGGATTTCTTGGCTGCCATGCAATTTGTGTAAGGAGTATTACTTATGTTTCCAGGAAAGTGATTTAAAGCAACAAAAAATGAGTCAGAAAGTGCCAAGTTCTGAAATTTTATTTGCAAGCAATGCTCCCATTTGTGTCACTCTGATAACATTCTGAATATTGGTAATAAGACCTGACCCTGAGGAGAAGGGTATAGTGTTGGAGCCCTATTGTCAGATCTCTACCTTTGCTAGAGGAAGCCCCATCTGCCCAGTGACCTGGGAGGCAGCCGGCTGCCACCTCCTTTGGTTCAACACATGAATATCCGAGCCATGTAGCAAAGATTTTCAGATCACAGCATCTAAATCCTGTAGGGTGAATTGTTCAGCATTTTATCAGGCAAAATGTTTAGTGATAGCTCCCATGGATCAACAGGGATTTCTGAAAACACTTGAGCCACACAGGATGTATGGTATTTACTCTCTTTACCTGATTATCAAAGTCATGGACTATATGGTTTCCTTCATATTGATCCATTCCTGCAGTGAAAATCCATAACCTCAATTTGCATTTCAGTTGAAAAAATAAAAATAATTTCCAACATTCAAAGCTTGTTTGTTTGTTTTTTTATCAACCCTCCTTATATTTGGCATAAGAATATGGTTTAGATCTGATGAGTCAACTTCAGGGTTATGCCTAGAACCTAGTGGCACTTAATAGAAATTCTTATGATTGAATGATCAATTAATTTGGTAGGCATCCATACTCTGATGAAAAGACCAGAAGTCCTTTAAGCCTGAGGAAGTGGGTCTTAGTGATTTGGCAGATTGTTTTAGCCCCCAAATATATATACCTTCCTGGAATGAAGTAGTTGGTAGAGCCAGGTCATGCTGTATTTGTCCAGGAACACAATGAGAACATCAAGTCACAACGCTAGTGTTTTGGCATCACTCCTATAGCCTGCTCTTGAAGAATCCTCTCAGAAGATGAGTTAGGTCCCAACAGCCATGTCTTTGGGATGGGTTTAAAACTCCTCCTTCATATGCTGCCCTATATTATAATCCATTGACTGATCCTCCATGTGAACTGTTTGATCCATCAAAGATCTGTGGTTTCAAGGGTGCTGGTTCTCAGGGTTTTGACATAGACTTCCCATCTCCACCCCACAGAATAGATTGACATGGAGAATGGAGAGGGAACAGGGAAAGGTTGGTGAGAGTTGCTGTTGCTAAAAATATCTTTTATCCTCCTGTAATCAGGTCAATGATAGACCTCTGGTTTGAACTTGGCTGATCCTTTGACAACAGACAGCTAGACTATCATGAGAGGCAATGTTAGGTATTGATAGGACACTAAGTTTGAGGTCAACCTGGGTTGAAATACAACCTAAGACACTTATCAATTTTATAACCCTGGACAAGTCAAACTCTCTTTGCTTCACTTTTTCTATCTTTTTCTATGAGGTAATTGGTCTCAATGACCTAGCTCTAAGTGGATGATACTATGATGTCTAAGGCCATACTTGGAACTACTCTAGCTTGATAGGATTCATCAGACTTTATGAGACACTGGTAAAAAATGTGGCTCTAGGTCACTTGAGATAGAAGACAAGGACTTTTATGGAGTTCTAATATTCCACCGTGGTCCATTAGTAATCCCAATGGACATTTGTTAGTTCTCCCTTACCTACTGCCCACTGAATTAAACTCTCCAGAGAGTGTCACTATTTCACAGGAGCATATTACCAGGCTTTGAAGGTGGGTGATACCGACTTCAGCATTTTGCTAACTTTACCTTCGTGAAGCCAGAGACATTTGTGAGTCATAGTCCTCATGCTAGTCTCTCTATTTTGGGCACCACTTCTGAGATCTCCACCCACAGTGTTAACAATGTCTCATACCTTCATTGACAGGGAATATTGGATGGGGGAGCCAGAAGAAGAGAGAATTAGGAAGGGAATCTCAGAGGAGATATTTGCAAGCATAAGAAAGAAATAGCAATATGGAGCTTCAAGATGGAGGTGGAATTATGTGGGAGTTACCAGGAGTGATAAAGGAAACGAGAAGCTGGCATCTGACAGCCACCTGAGAGGTTCTAGAAGATAAGCATGAAGAGAGAACAGAAACAAGAAATTTACTGGAGGAATGGCAAGGAATGGGTTACTTGGAACAGAGCAGGTGCCCCATGTTTATAATGGACAGCCATTATCATGTTCCTTAAAATTTAGGAAAAATCTCAGCTGATACTGATGAATTCAAATAAAGAATGTCACATAGTGGTTGCATTACTTGAATGGACTTCATATTTATCCTGGTGTAGAAGAAATAACTGTATTTTATATAAATATTATTTCAAATAGTATAATTCAAATATATCCAGTCACTGACATTCATTATTCACATTAATTGGGACACAGATGTGCACTTCTCTGTGGATGGTCTCCATCTTCCCAGTAAAGGGCATCTTCTTGAGGGCAGACTTCCTTAGCACGGTGGCTTAATTTAATAGGCACAACATAATTGGTTTAAAAGTTAGATAAAATTGAACCATTTGTTGAAGTCTATTTCATTCAGGCCAATAAAAGGATGTTTTCCTTCATTTTGAAGATAGAGTACATGAGGTTACAGAGATTGGGGGAAGTAGTTAAGGGCACACGACTAACAAGTGCTGAAGTCAGTGTAGGAAGGAAGGTTTGACTCTAGTCATTTCTTCCTTTTATCTCTAGCATTACTTTCTGGTGAAAAAAAACCAAAGACAGAAAAGAAAAAGTCCCTAGCAGACCCAAAGCCTGCTGAATCAACGTCACAATTCCAAATCCCAAATGTTTTATAACACACATATGCTCCTGAGAACTAACTTACTCAACAATATTGCATTAGGGAATCCAGAAGGAGGTTCATTGTGTTTGGGGCCCAGAATGAGTCATACTGGAAAAGGGGAAAGAATATGTCCTGAGGATGCCATTTATTTTATCATTTGAGGCAATTCTCAACAACCTTTTCTTGCTTCCCTCAAAATAGCCAGCTAACTCTCAGGGCCCACTTACTCTACTTTAAAGGACTTCTGGTTTTGGAGGGTCAGTCTATTAGAGTAAATTGGAGTTAGATGGGGAATAGTTTTTTAAAAATTTATTTGTACTTTTTTAAGCACCAGATAGGACCGATTGTATTTGAAACTTGTTTGTCCTTTGTTTTCAAAGAAGACCAATGACATCATGAAGGTGATATGTTCTGACTCGTGGGTGAATTGGATTTAAGTGAGATAGAGGTGCACAGTCATCACTCTCACTCTCTCATTTCCACAGTCATTGAAATCCAGTGGCAAAACAAAAGTCAAGATGGTGATGGCCCAGGATGTAGTGGATGGATGACCTTGCCATCTTGGATGTCTGACCAAGCTCTAAGAGTTCCACAGTGTTTCACATCACAATCACCCCTCTGCTCCCTCCTGCCCCTAACTCACCATTGGCTATTAGGCCTTTTGATTATCCTCAACTTGATTTAGCCTGTCTGCTGTGGTGGTTTACCAGGGTGTGATTGCTTATGCATGCTCCAGCTTCTTTGAGCCACAGGTAAGAATTGAGTGAATCGAGTGAACACCAAAGGTAGAGGAGTGGCCCTGAAAAGGGCTCAACAAGCCCCCACACCAAAAGTGCCTGATGCAATGGAGAGTCAGTGAAGTTTTTTGATGAGGGGAACAATTTAGTCAGACCTGTGCTCTAGGATAATCAAATTGTCTGCTGTATGGAAGATGAAATGGAGAGGTATAAAGCTATATATTTATAATATAAAATGTTCCTTTCTGAATACAAATTGAGAAATTATCTTCAGGGAGATCAGATAGGCAGTTACATTATTCCAGGTGAGAGAAGGGATGAGGGCTTAACATAAGGGAGAAATGGGAGGCCTGGAAAAAACCTGGTGCTTGAGATAACAGGAGTAGCTTTGGCAACATGGGAAAACAGGGAGGGCAAACTTTGATTTAGATCTGCTGCATTTGAGGTAAGAAATATGAGTGGTAGGCAACTAAAGCAAGAGGGTGACAGCTTTGATAACAAATTCAGACTGAGAAAGTAGGTGTGATGGCCTTGTTTGGGAAAAAACTGTGAGATGGGGCCATACTCACTGGAGCTGGATATGCTTTGTCATCTCTGCCAATTCACTGACTCTCAGAGCCTATTTCCTCACTTGAGTTCCTAAGTTCAAAGGAGATAATATCTGGAAAGTCCTTTTCCAAAGGTTAGGAGCTATCCAGGGTGTCCCCAAAGTCTTGGTGCTGCTTTAGATTTCTAAAGATAAAAAAAATAGCACTAAGACTTTTGGGCCTATCTGTGTGAGTAACCACTCTTTTCATAGTGACATTAGCTAAAAGATTACAATCACAAGATGGGCAGAATAGTACCATTGCCAACTATCTTTATCCCCTCCTGCTAGGATCAGTGAGGGAATCCAGATGGTAAGGATTCGATTTCTTTCAAGCAGCATTTCAACATAGTCTGAAGGATTCAGGAACTCATAGTGAGGCAGGACCACCAGGTGAAGGAGGTTTTTGGCTTGATCCTCCTATATCACACAAAGGAGCTGTCAGCTTCTGCTGTCATAAAGAAAGAACAATCAAATATGCTAGTCAAAGGTTCATTGTCTCTCATATATTTCATTTCCATACATCTTCTGGATGCCCCATAGGCTGATCCTGGGACCCCTCAATATGCTGGTCTCTTAGATTGGTATTATTCTCTGGGTGCCACATTTAGAGAGGACATTAACTAGCTAGAGTGCTTCCAGGAGAGAACAATCAAGATGGTGAAGACCTTGGTGAGGTCAGGCCACAAGTGGATGAGAGAAGATTCATGAAGGACCTCATAGTTCTGATCAAGTATTTTAAGGGTTGCCATGTAGAAAGGGGTTACACTTTTTTCTTCTTGACCTTGGGGGCAGTACAGGAAGGAAATCTTCCAAGACTTGATTTCAGAAAACAGCTACGATGATCTGGATTCTAAGATCTTGCCTTCAATCTTGCCTCTGAAACTAGTTGTATATCTTTGACTAAGTTACTTGACCTTTCTGGGTCTCAGTTTTTTTTTTAAATAATATGGTTTCTGGAATTCTTCTGGATCCATAGAGATAATGGCTATATAAGAAGTAGTAGAAGGGGTAGCATCTTATCTCTCTAAGTGATAAGTTTTTTTATGTGTGTGCAAAGTAAAACGGGCTACCTCTGTCAAGGTGTGGGTTCCTCCTCATTAAAATTCTTTAAGGGCAGGCTAGATGAACCACTTGCCAGTGATGCAGTAGTGCCAAGTGAATACAACATTCTAGTTCATACATGGGTAGCCTTTGACAACTCTTGAAATCTATTTTAGTTTTGGAAATTTGACATTTCATCTTACCCATACCTTTGTTATCAAGCCTCTACCCCAAATGCATCCGCAAAAAGGGATGGGAGTAGATGATTGTAGTTTCCTTTCTACATATTTCATTGGATGTGAACAATATGGACAAGAGAGATAATTGAAATACCAATAGGTGTATTCAATGACTACTGTGTTTAGGAAATGATTTCCTATGACCTATCAGTATGGATTCTGACTGCTCCAGTAGTCATCTTAGGGACAATTTAAAAAGGCATCCCAAAGTCAGGATCCTTTGAATTACTTCAAATTTCCTCCCAGAGAAGATACTAGCTGGAATGAGTTGAGTCTGGAACCAAGAGATGTGAGATGAGTTCTGGTTCTGTTTCTGGTGAGCTATATGACCCTGAATAATCATGCAACTCCTCTAAACTAAAGTTTTTTTCTCAGTAAAATGGGAGCATGGAGACTGAAACACCATTTCATTGGAAGGAATCCAAGATGAGATAATTCTCTTTGCTCACATGTGTCAGAATCTTCTCTGTAACATTGATTGATACTTGGGGTTTCAGTGCTTTACTTAGGGTCATACTGAGCCCACTGGGGATGTGTACAAGATGAGTTATGAACTTGAGTCTTCTGTTTCCAAATATGATCTCTATACACCCAGCCAAGGTACTTTTCCATCTGTAAAGTGGGAATAATTTTTGTTCTTCATTCACTCCTACCCAGAGCTTTTGTAATGAAATCACCTGATAAATGGGAATTATGATAATGAAAAATTGAGATTGAATCTCTAAATGGGAGTTTAATTTATATTCCCAGGATATGAGCAAGCCCCTGAAATTGTATCTATGGCACATAGTCAAGTGAATAAGACATTTGTCAAAAGATGAATGGAGTAGATAGACATCCGCATTTTAATATATGTGAAATACACACATACACACACATACATACATACATATATATATATATATACATAGTAGAAAAACTAGGAGTTCAAAAGAAAAAAGAACGAGATTTCATCAGCAATAATGGAAGGTTCAATCTGAAGAGAATAAAAGTCAGAGGAAGAAAAAAAGATTAAATCTTTGTCTCCTATAAAGAGAACACAAAGATCCTTGGGATCTAAGTAGGAGGCTGTTTGGACCTGATGGTAGGGGCTGGCGATTTGATTTTTCACCATGAGGTGATAAATGTGGACACTCTTTGGGGGCAGATCTGTGCCCTCAGGACTAGGTTTCATCAGGAGACTAAAACATGACTGCATTCAGTTACCTAACCAATGGTATAACAAGCTGTAACCACTGGTAGCATTTTAAGACCCTTCTTAATTCTTTTTCTTTACCTTTTTGTAATTAATTGAGCTCCATGGTATCTCTCCTGAAGGACAATGACTAAGAAATCAAAGTTTTAATATCAGAGTCTCCCAGAGCTGGATGAGGAAGTTGCACAAACTCCTGGAGGACAGGTTGTCTTGGGAGAGAGGAAGGCCTGGATACCCCTTCCCACCAAAAACTTAGCCATGAATTGCTTGTAACTTATTTGTGCTGGAGCCATTTAGAAGCTGATTGTTCCTGTTGGTTGGAAAGGGCCTCTTATTGTTACAGAATAATGTCCTAATGAATGTCACTGCCTCCCTGGAGAGAAGCCATATTTCCATATTGCGGGTAGATAAATGTTCTATGGAGCTTGGACTTGAGAGGACTTGATACATATCAGTTATTTGACTCTGGACAAGTTGCTTAACTTTTCTTAGCCTTGTCCAATGGTCTAAGGACTTATTATACTAAGTCATGGAAGGCTAACTAGTTGTACTGGTAGAGAGAACTCTTCTATCTGGCAATGTCCATGAAAATCTTCAGTTCAGATCCACAAAATCATTTTGAACTCCTGCCTCTTTAATTCATTGGCAAGTAGCAGGCCAGACAAACTCAGTTCTGAAATTTGTCCCTTTGTGGAATCCTAGGGGAACTGGGCAGTGCCCTTGTCCTTTTTGCATGGGAACTAAAATCAGAACCATTCTTTTGTTCTATTTATTTCAACACTGAATTTAATGCAAAGTTCTCAGCTTCCAGATGTCACTTCCTTATTACCTTTAGAACAAAACCAAGTCTTCACTGGGCCAAGAGTTGTTTCTAATGTTTAGGAAAATCAAATGTTTAGTTTTGGAAATTTGACATTCTATCTTATCTTTGTTATCAAGCGTCCACCCCAAATGCATCTGCCAGAAGGGATGGGAGCAGATGATTGTAGGATGTTTTGTCTCCTCTGAATGTTAACAATTCAAAGTTTCCCAAAAGGAATCTTAATTAGATGATTTTTATATCCCACCTTGTTATCTATTCTGTTTTATTTTGTTTCAGTGACAGTCCTCCTAATATCATGAAATCTCATTGTTGACTATCATTTTCAGAAATTGAAAAAATATTTCTAGGGGCAGTGAATAAGGGGATGCCATATATTGCAACCTTGAGTAGAATGGAGCAGTCTCAGACAAGGGTTGTCCCTAGAATATGCAGAAAATGCGTGATCTCAATCTATAAGTATAGTCACTCATACATTTGCAGCTACTGTCTTTGCACATGGAGCAGGATGGTTTTCTAAATGCAGAAGAAAATTTTTATTTTAATTGCCTCAAGCCTGGGAGCTGTCAGAATGAAAAGAAACCCACAGCAGCCAGGGTTTTCAAAAACACTCTTCATTTATTAAAGAGACACACATCAGCACAGTCAGAGGACCAACTCTTCTGTCAAATGTTCCCCTCGATGACCACAGCCTGATCGATTTCTCCATTTTCCAGGCAGATTCCCCCTTCTCCCTCTGAGGCTTCTGGCAGGACATGCTCCTCCATGGGGTAGCTGGACTCTTCTCCCTAGTATCACATCTGCCTCCCTGATAGTTGGGCGTTAGTTCTCCCATTACATTCCCCCAGAGGGCAGTGACTCATGCCGACTCTTGAATGTAGTCACTTTTATAAAATTATAGTTCTTAATTCAATGTGTAATGAAAATTAAATTTCCAAGCACATAGGCATGGATTTGTGATGCTTTCCCAAGCTCCTTCCCTTCTCTGGAATGAGATCAGAAAAGATTCCACTTAAACCACAATGTGATTTCAGCCCTGAAACTTTTTTTTAAACTTATAATAATTGCATTTGAAAACAGATATATGAATATGTCATCTAGCATATGCAGTTGGTTCTTTTTCTTAATTATAATGGTTGATAGATTCCCTTATGACATCTTTTAAGAAAAGAACAATAGTCTGTCTATATGCTACTTTTAAAAAAGATGGGATTTTCCCCTCTTGCTTTGCATTTTGTAAAATTTTCAAGGAGCATAAATATGTTACCAAGAAAATTCTGAGTCTAATATACTGCAAATCTATATTGTCCTAACATGGCCTCAAAGGAAGAAACACTGTGTTGTTACATTTGGTGGTTTCTTCTGTTATTCAAAAACAAAACAAAACAAAAAAACTCCAATCTTCCAAAGTAATAGAATCTTAGAGAGCAGGACTACAACATAATGACCTTGGATAGTTGGAATCAACAGGGCAAGGGGCCAGATGGGCACATGCACATGACCCAAGAGCTATTATGTTTTAGTTCAGGAATTTTCACAGGATGAATGAGTAACTTCTGAAATCAATTAGCTTGATAATGTAAAGATATGGATAAGCTGGCAAGGCTTTATTAAGAAAAGAAACAAGAACCAATAACCTTGAAAAGGCTGTGAGTCAATGTTTTCATCCAGAAAGACAATGAAGAGGAATTCCATAAACCTTTAGATTCTTTGGTTTCTAAGGATTGGGAAGGGCATAATTATTATTCAGTTTAGAACTTAGAATTTTAGTTTTCTATTAGCTGAAATTCTGAGCATTTTTTCTACATAAAATTCATAGCAAAGTTCTAAATAGAAATTTGTTACTTGTAAATTTTGCAGTTCACTTATGCCATGCTAAGATATCCCAATATAAAGAAAGATATGATAATTGTAGTAGAAGTAATTCCTTTTTCTAATGTTTGGAAAGTGTTCTTTTTCCTTACCATTGATTCTTTTTCTTTTTTGCAAGGCAATGGGGTTAAGCAACTTGGCCAAGGCCACACAGCTAGGCAATTATCAAGTATCTGAGGCCAGATTTGAACTCAGGGACTCATGACTCTGGGCTGGTGCTCTATCCTCTGCACCACCTAGCTGTCCTGCCATTGATTCTTGAAATCCATATCTGATTCAGGGAAATTTCACTAATCAAAAATTAATTTCTATCGTTGTTGCCAGAGATTCTATGAGTATTAAACAGAATGGAAGCATAAGTGGCATCATTGAAAGCACATGGGAAGAATTCTCAAGAAGACCCAGATTCTTCTAATCCTGCTGGAGTCATTTAAATGCAGTGTGACCTAGAGGAAATCACTGGATTTTTCCAGGTATTGGTTTTGTTGTCTTTACATGGGGAAAAGCAATACCCATTTCACCTGCTTCTTAAGGTTGTGGTAAGGATTATATGAAATCATGTGAGAAAGGACCTTGTACAATATAAAATCAAATAAAGATGGGAGACTGATGCAAAGGTAAATGCATTCATTTCCCAAGAAGAGATCATTTCCTATCTCTACTCATACTCACCAGGGATTATTTAAAGATTTAGGCATGAATAGTTTAATACATTTAATCTCTTCAAGTTCAGACCTTTTCTGAGGTCAAAGAAGACCTAATATTTTGGTTAATCATGAATACTTAATTGCTTTATTTGAAGTTTTTAAAAAAGGAAACCTAAAGTCAATTTGTATTTCATTCTTTGAGAACAGGATGACCCGAGTTTGACCAGAATGCATTTATAATGACATAGCATGAAAAGTTTATATCAGTAAACACATGGCACCCAGTTTAAATATGGATGATGTGCATATGAAATAGACACCAAGATATAAAAACCTGTGTTTCATAAATCATACTTAGAAGTTCCAATTCAACTATGATTTTCCTTTCTGCTTCACCATCCTGTTCAACAATCCCTCTCTCCATTACCCCAAACCAAATACAGCATTATTTATACCCACCAGATGGATCCATGGAGATCAAAAAAGGACAAACATCAAAATTAATTCAATGATGTGTGGTCTCTGAAATAAATATAGGAAGAAATCCCCACAAATTTGTGGGGATAAAGTCTTCTCTATAGTTCACCTCTTTTCAATTCCCCTCCCCATTCTATTTACATACATGTATGTTATAAATATATGATATATATTCTATATTTACATTATATATGTACATATTTCTCTGTATTCAAAGTCATTGTTTATGAACCTAAAGATTCTTCTGCACAATCTGATGAAAGAAAAAAATAAATTTTGGAAAAATCACAATCATTTTGCATCGTTTCCAATCATTGGGCAAACAGTATAAAGCTATCATACTGACTGGTATTCTTTCTGAAAAGATAAAAAAATCACTTTACTTCTAATTTAGGTTTCATTTTATTTATCTTATTTTATGAATAAATTAAGAAATATGCTGAATCCACAAGTTGGAAATATTTACAGATTTTTTTGTTTTTTACAAAGCATGGCTGAGAATTTGAATCATGTTCTTGAAGCCATCCACTGTTCAGTTTAGCAATATCCTCAGGTGTTGGACATTCTTTTAATTTGCACATTGAGATCAATCATAAGTAAGAGCCACCTTTTTTTTCTCCCCTGTCTTTTTGACATGCAAGTCAAAGTGTTACTTGGGTCATATTGGAACTTGATTTTTTTTTCACTTATTCCCACTTCTAAAAAGTCTTCATGAAGGTGGTCTGAAAAACTGCTCAGAAAGCCCTTCCAGGAACACTCCTGGAAAATTCTTAGCCCAACAGAAAGAAATGGAGAGATAAATGTGGCCAAATCCAGGAAGAGAAATGTTAGTGAAAATCCAAGAGGGCTTTGTGCCAGGAAGATCCATAATATCTGAAACCTGGCAACAAAAGCCAACAATGTTTCCATATTGGTTAAATCCTTTGGTATATCCTTTTATGATGGAAATCCAGAAGAAAGAAAAAAATGTTTTTAAAAATGTATCATACTCTTCCATTAAATATCAGTTGTGGCCCTCCATTGCTCATATTGTCTGTCATTTCCTGTTAGAGAAAGAAGATGAATTAATCAAAATGCATTTCCATGGAAGGGAATTCACCTAATTATTGGTTTTGTTTGTCAGAGATTTTAGAGAACTTTGAAAATTTGATTAATTTCCCTTTTATTTAGAGGAGGGTAGCATTTAAATAGATCATATCCCATGATGAGTTAGAATCCATAAGAGGTGTTAGAATAACACTCTAAAGAAGTTAAATACTCCATTCATATGGCATTCCAGAAGGATGAATCCTTTCCTTCCTGGCCTCTACCCTACTATGATTTGGAAAGATCCAAATTATAAAGAAAAATAAAAGGAGCAAGTATCCAGATTTGTTCATATCTTGGGCTCTTCTTCTGAAATTGCAAGCAAAGGTGGTAGCAAGTACACTGGGATGGCCTCTCTACCAATAGGAAATGGCTAAGAGTCAGCAGATGAGAGAATGGAAGCTCCAATAAGGTAGCAACTGTATGCTGCTTTGGGTTTTAGAGTCTAGCAAAGTGCTCAGAATCCATTCATGAAATATTTTCCAAGGGAACTTTGAGATCATGTAGTTCAACTCCTCCATTTTATAAAGAAATGAGGTCTAGGATGGGAGTGTCCACTGCACCATTGACTATGTAACACTAGAGATGGGCTTTGAGTCTGCAGTTTGAAGATTTTTTTCTCATAAGACTAGGATATAGTAAAAACTCTCTTAAATTGCTTTTATAAAGATCATTTACTAAGAACACCTGAATAGGGAAGTCTTTTGGGAAGGAAGGAAGTGAAAATAGAGAGCCATTAGATTTCCCAAGAGAAAAAGATTTCATCTGGGTTACAAGAAACAAAGCAATTTGAATTCTAGGAGGGAACTCTTACAGTCATGAGCCCCACTGAGCATGACTTCGGATTATATAGCAGGGTCAGGGAAAAAAGCCTTCTTCACTTGCCTGCACACATTTGCATCCTGTTCAATATATTTTATGTTTATTTTTAGACAAGTGGTTATTGGCACATGAAGGCACTCAGAGCTCCCCACAAATATGCCTATTGACATAGCCCAAATTCAAAAGACCTTTTAAAATAGGACAGAAGAGAATGATACCAATGGTCCTTATGGCTACCTGCTATGATTTTTATAAGGTCCATGTAAAGATGAATTGAAACAAAGGTAGAGGTTACTTTGTGATGTTTTTTAAAAACTCAAACTTTTAAAAATTGGACATTTTCTCTATATGGGATGAACAAATTGGAGGGGAAAGGAGATGAGGTTTTATGTTTTCCAGAACCCCCAATATATATGCTAATTTTTTACAAGGGAATGGGATAAAGTGACTTGCCCAAGATCACTTAGCTAGGTAATTAAATGTCTGAGGGCAGATTTCAACTCAGGTCTTCCTGACTGCAGGTCTAGCACTCCATCCACTGTACCACCTAGCTACCCCATACATGCTAATTTTGCAAGAATTGTTTTCTTTTCAGAAATGGGGACAAAGTAGTTGATCTTTTAATGTTCTGGGCCCCTCCTCCCTTTATGAAGTATCCACAACACTCCACAAGTAACTCCAAGGCCTCTGTCTTGTTTTTAACTAATCATCAACAAATTTTCTTCTTACTCCAATTGAATTGATGGACTTAAAGGTTACCTTTTGCAAGGAGCCATTTTAAGTAATGCTCTTAAAGACTGGAAAGTATTCAAGATTAAGAGAAAATGTTTTCTTCAAAGTGTAGGCCTAGAAGAGGACCAGAGGCTCCTTGGAATTTAAGCTAGGAAGGAGGGGGAAGGAGGGGGAAACATTAATCCAAATCTCTCATTGTTCAGAGGAGGAAAATGAGATCCATAGAGGCCAAATAACTTGATATGAGGAAGTGTTCAGGGGTCAAGAGATTTGGACCATATTTCTCAGATTCTAAGTTCCTCTAAAAGATGGGTTTGAGAATTTTCAGGGAAAACCAGGTAGGGCACAAGTTAGGAAAATGCATTGGGTATTCACTGGAAGTGACTGAATGGTGACTGGAGCTTTGTAAGATGTTGGAATATGTGAATCTGAACTTTGGAGGAATCACCACCTGATCACTCTATCACCAAAGTCAACTCAGCCTCTTCAGAAATGATTCTCCCTTCCTCAGTACTCCTTTTCAAAGCAAACAAAATGCTCAAAAAACCACTTTTCAGAAGCAATGACTCCATGTCCTCTCCTTTTAAACATCAGTTTTTTTTTTAAAAATGTTAAAAAATAAAGAAATAATACCCATACCAACTTATAAAATGTGTTTTTAAAAATTAATGGTTAAAATCTTTCAGAAAGTTTTCTAAAGGAATCTATTCTTTTTTTAAAATGTATATTACCTTCACTCAAACCTACAAAACTATTGACAAGAAGGAGGTGTGCTTCATTTTTCATTTAGAAGATCTTTTAGGTAGGCATACCTAAAAGAGGCAAGAATATTCTATTTTCATTTGGTCATGGCCAAGCTATTTGCAAATATGCACTTCTCTCCAAAGAAATTAATTATATATTATATATACATATAATATATTATATATAATATGTAAAAATAAATTGTATGTAGTTTTAGTCATGCTAGTAAAACTATAAAAAGGTACTCTATTTTTTCCATCCTTCATATAGGATTTGCTTTAAAAAATATATATAATCACATAGAAAAACTTGAAAAAGTAGAAGCAACTTAAGAGAGTTTTCATTGTAAGAGCATCACTCTGTCAATAAAATCTCATCAAGAGAATAGATAGCTTTTCGATATCCCGACACATGTTATACTAACATCAAAAGGAGAGGCTGGGCACAATGGTTCTAAACTAGAGACATGATGCAGCAGAAGTGAGAGAAGGTATGAATCATCCAAGCAGAAATGCTCTTGGATGCCTCCAGACAGGCAGAATATTGAAAATATTCAACCAACTTTTAAGCAGCAATACTGTGCCATGGAGAAGGAGGTCACTTCCTGGAAGTGGCCCCTGTGGAAATGACATCATAGCATCAGCCCATGCTGATGGGCTGTCTTCATGATGCCCTCTGAAAGGTTAGTAGGTCTTGATGTGACACAACAGTATGGTTACTCCCTAGAATTCAGCGTACCTTGTAGGTAACTCTGGTGTCGGGGGCACCACCGGGCAGCTGGGCAAGTCGGTTATTTCAATACCCCTCAATCTCTAATATAAATATAACAATCATATGGTAAATATTGCACAGACATAAACATGTAAAACATGGCTAAATCATGCTGGTATCAATTTTGTACAAATGTATATAGATATTTATGTAAAGCACAAAACAGCCAGTATCCAAAATGAATGAGGAAATCTCTGCAGGGCAAGATGTTGCCAACATTTTTCAGATGATGGACAACTGCTTCTACTGGTTCACCTCTGTCCATTGGAACACCCATTAAATCAAAGATGAATTTCTTTTTGGAGGACTCATGTCAATCGGTCTGAAATTGCTTTTATTTGGATCCTTTAGCATTCTTCCTTTAATTTGCCTCTCAATATTGCGCCAAAAATGGAAATTCATGTAAAACTTCACTAATAGAGGGCTCTATTTCTGCCTCCAATTCCTCTCTGACACAACAACTTAAGATAGTAAAGGGGTGGATGATTCTTCCTTCTGCCCTAACTCTTGCCACTGTTCTCCCCATGATGCATTGCAAATGATGATGTGATATATATATATATATATATATATATATGTATATATATATATTTCCTCTTGTTAAAGGCACTGTTCCTTCTCTTAAATTTTCCAGTAGTGAGAATAAATTGGAGCACTATGGGCTGTATTCAACCAACTTACACAAAGACTTGCTTTGCTGTTACATGGGGCCATTAGGAGTTCCTGCTAAAAGGGACTCCCTAAAATAACCCTATCAAATTATTTAACTTTCAGGAAAGGCAAAAGAAATGGTGAGGATCAAAGAAAATATTACTTAAGGATCAAGAGATAATCAAGAGCTGAGAGAGACTTGGGAGGCTAGCACCTTTATTTTAATGAAGAGGAAATGGCAGACCAGGGAACCAATATGTCTTGTACCATCACCAACCACTCCCACCAGTTACTAGCATTTTCATAGCTCTTTAAGGTTCACAAAAGTCGTTATAAATATTAATTCATTTTATCTTTTAAGTAACCTTGGAGGCAAGCGATATTACTTTTCCCATTGTTCAAACTAGGAAAATGAGGCTGGTGGGGTAAAATGATTTATCCAGATCACCAGATTTGAACTGAAGTCTTCCCAACTCAAGGTCCAACACTCTACTTACTTCATCACCCAACTGGATTCACTTAGTAAGTGTCTTAAGTAAAATTTGAACCCAGATGCTCTGTTGATTTCAAAATCTGTACCAATAAGGCATCCTTTTTCCTTTCCTTAACTATTTTTATATTTGTAGATCTGATTTATGTCATTGAAAGCTGCCAGTTGAAAAGTCAGAGTAGAAGAAGAAGGGAATTCATTGTATAACTTTGGTGTTAGCAATCAAAGGCTATCCCAGAGACATTTGTCCCACCAATATGACACATGAGCATTTGTATAAATAAGATCTTTCATTATTTTGAAAGTAATATTTTTAGGACTGTGTCTCTGAATAGACAGAGATGCCAGAGAATTATACAGGAATGGGTATAGCCATGAAGTGCAAAGATACAATACTGAGAAATAACTCTCACCAATCCAGCAGGACTAAGCCTCTAGAGGATGATGGTCCACATGGGTCTCCCAGACATTGTCTCATCTAAAAGTGGCAGCAGGTTCCCCCAGCCGCAGAGTGCACCCTTCAACACAAATGGGCAGTGATGGGGCCCGGCCCAGAACTCACTTTTTCTGCCATTTCGTGGGAGTGATGCAAGGAGTGCTCTCGTTCTGAGAACATGCGTCTTTGTTCATAACTGGCCAGGCGGCAAGTGAGCCAAGAAGAAAGGGTGCAGCCCCCAATTCCAATGCAGGCCAGACACATGGAAGCCAGGCGCAGCGGGTAGAGTGAAGATGTCTTCTTCGTGACTGCTCGGAGAAACTGGAAATTCAGGATACCACCAATTAGCCCACAGATGCAGCAGGCTGAGAAAAGGATCATCTGTTGAGAAAGAAGAGACAGGGTGTTGATTGAATGTGAGGAGTTGGACTTTACTCAGAGGGCAGATTACAAGTGAATTGATGAAAAAAGGTATTCATTAAGTACTTTCTATGTGGTAAGGATTGTGTTTAAAACTGGGGATACAAATAGAAAAACAAAGCAATGGCTGCTCTTAAGGAGATCACACTCTAATTGAAGGTCATAGCTCATTTAAACAAGTTTCATCTTAGGGCAAATGGAAAAGTCCAGAAGACCTTAGGGAGCATTAGCAGATCAGAGTCAGGGGTGTTAGAGGGCTGTGCATATGGTAAGAATTAAATGTCCTCCATCTGATTACAGGGTTGGTAGTTGATGACTTTCAACTCATCCAAGTGATATGAACAAATAGGTGACGTTCCCTGCCATCCAGTCCCATTTGGTCTGGGTGACCCAAAGGTTAAAGGGGGAATGGCAAAGGGAAGTCAAGAGAGGAGGACATACTAGGTTGGGTTTTCCTTCATCCAGTGGGGCTAGACGGGGTCTGGGAGTGAATGTTGTTAGAGGAGAGAGAAAGTTGAATGAATGAATGAAAGTTCTGAACTTTGAGAGCAGGTACTATCCTTTCCCTTCCTTTGTATTGTCAGTGCTTAGGTCAGTATCTGACACATAGTAGACAATAAATATTTATTGACTGAATGACTGAATAGATGAAAATCTATTCCTTAAGAGTTAGCCATGTGCTGAATACTGTGCTGAGTGCTGGAGGTTCAAAGTCAGCCCTTGCCCTCAAAAAACCTACATTTTAATAGAATAAGGTGGCACATAGAAAAGTAGGTTAGCCAACGAGGAGTGTGAGTGAGCCTCCATATTGAACAGGAGCCATCTTTTATGCAGTATGGGAACATAAGAAGGATGTCTGCTTAAGGCTACATTCACAGGAGGTTAAAAAGCTCATAATTTGACTGATTTTGCAATAAGGAAATAGTAAATCCAAATCAGCGTGAAATAATTTCTCTAAATTCTTTTATATATGTATTATGTATACATATAAGAAGACATATACACAGTCATATATGCACATTATGCTTCTATGTCTAAACACATAGAGTCAGAATTCAATTCAGTTAAATTCAACAAACTTTTACCAGGCTCTTACTCTGTTATAACACCAGGGTAGGTGTTGAGAATATAAAGATATATAAACCATAGAATGGTGTCTACCATCCACTAATTATATCCAATTATGGTGAAACACATTTAGCCAGAAAAGTCAGTAGCCAACTAATCTCAGGAGGGTGAAAGTACTATCCCTGGAGGATCAGAAATAGTTTGTTGGGGGAGGCACCTGTCATAAGTTTGGAGAAAAATAAGAATTTTAAAAGGGGGTAGATAAGGTGGGGATGAATTCCAAGCAGGAGAGACCCTTTGTACAAAGGCAGGGGAAGAGGACGGGGGAGAAGTGGCAAAACTAGAGCAGAGAGTGAGTGAAAGGTAGTGATGTGGGAAAAGTTCGTCAAAGTAGACCGAAAATCTCGATGGGGATGGAAAAATGGAGTCTCAGTTTTCACAAATCAGGGAGGCCGTGGTCCCAGAAACAACAGATTAACTAGATTGCTGTGGATTCAGAGCAGACTTTGTGAGTACTTAGGAAAAATCCAGGAATTACTTGGAATAAACTTGGGTTCACTAAGCCATTTCAAATTATCTCCATTTCTTTTATTAGATGGAGTTCTGTGTGGATCAAGGAAACCTTAGAAACACTGAGCATCTTGCTTTTAGCAATCAATAAATCAATCATCAGAATATTATAAAAATCCTACATGTGATAAGCATTTCCCTAGGTGGGCAAGAATTGCATGTGGAACAAATTCCATCTTGATATGTTAATAAGATCGACAAATGCTACCTGGGTGACAATACTAATATATGAATTGATAGCCAGTTGATAGACCAGTATTTCTAATCTTGACTTGGTGTCAACTTGAACAGAGGAGCAGTGGTGAGGAAAATACGTTTTTGGCCCTGTTCAAAAGAAATAGAAAACTCCATCATTTTAAGATTGCAACAAAAACCCAAAAATTATATAGAGGATTGTTTTTATAGATGGGTTATTGGGTCCCTTTTTGCTCTAAAATTCAAGGGTTCCTTTTGCTCTAAAATTTTGTGGTGCTGTGAATAACTGTGTTGCAAGGCTTACAAGAATATACCTTATTGATCCAGATTGGGGAAGCTAGGCAGTGTAGTAGACAAGAGTCCCAACCCTGGATTTAGGAAGACTCATCTTCATGAGTTTGGATTTGGCTTTACACAGCGCCTGTATGCGCAAGTCGCTTCATCCTGTTTGCTGTGTGTTCCAATCAGTAAAATGAGCTGGAGAAGGAAATGGCAAACTATTCCAGTATATTTGTCAAGAAAGCCCCAACTAGGATCAGAGAATTTGAATGTGTTTGAGAACCATAACAATAACAGCATTGATAAGGTTTGGGAACTCCAGGTATGTAAATATAGATGAACACTTTCTCTGCAATTTATATTCTTAGCTGCCTAGAGGACTGAAAGGATTCGTGACTTCCAAGGTCCTACAGTCAAGTCTTCCAGGTTGTAAGAAAGTTCAGTATTCATCAGATTACACTCCTTTATTGAGTGCAGAGTTGCTGTTGTTGTCAGTATAAATTTGGAAAAATCAGCAAGATATTTGACCAAGATTTCCTAGGTGTCACTGATTTCTCATTTATATTAAGCCCAATGAATAATTACTATAGCATTGGTTCAAGGAGTTCCTTCATGAAGAAAGAACTGATCTTTCTCTAAACAAAACAAGTGACCAGGTAGAGAATCATATATAAAAAGCACTCAGATAGTAATTGAGTTATCTTTGGATTATACATTTCCACTATCTCAAGATATCAAAGTAAGAAGAAGACCCAAGATGGGAATGGGACTCTCTGGTGTCATCTATGAGTGTGATAAGATCATAGATTTAGAATAGGGAAGGAGATTAGAGCTGATTAGCAAACCCTGTTTACAAAAAAAAAAGAAAACCGAGGCACAGAATGGTTAAATGATTTTCCTAGCAACACATGCCCATTAGGCATCTGTGGTGGTTCTGGAGATTTAAATGTAGATCTTCCTAGCTCCAAACCTGGTGCTTTTCTATTATGGCATAATGGATATAGAGGGTCTTCTTTAATGCTCCTGAAGATTTCTCTACTATTTTATCATCTGCACCAGAGGTCGGCACAAAAATCGTAATCATTTTCATAGCACTGTTCCTGAATATGAAACTGGAGAAGATGACACTATAATCTATGGAATAGTGGTTCTAAATACTATTGGAGGAAAGGGTCAGGGCATAGGGTAGAGGCTTTGATCTAATATTTTTCTTAATTATTGTGATCATAAAGGGGAAGATCTCCTTTTGACTTTATAATCTCTGGAGAAAAAGTCTAAGTATATGGAGTCCGTGCCCTGGAAGGAAGAAGTGGTAATGATGAGAAGATTGCATGAAGATAGACAAGGCAAGTTCCCAAGCTTAAACTATGATCCCTCCAAGGCCACCTTTCTAGGAGGATCTTTTTAGTCTTTGTTAACGTTCCCCTTTTACCCATGCCAAATGTGTGGTGGGGGTGAAAGCATTCTATACTGTAGTACTCTGGTCCATAGATCTGGAGCTACATAAGGCTTCAGATACTAGTCCAACCCTTTCATTTTAAATAGAAGGAAATTGAGGTACAAGGAGATAAAGTCACTTGCCCAAAGTCACACAAGCAGCAGGCAAGAGAAGCAGAATTTGAACTCCATTTCTCTCACTCCAGTAGCAGAGCCCTTTATCATGCCACCTGCTGCTTTTCTCAGGGAGGAACAACTTACCAAGAGATCAGATTGCTAGACCCAAACCCTGCTCATGTCTCCTGGTTTTCTATTCCTACCTTAGTCCCTGCTACCATGAATATGATTTGTAGCCCTCCGTGTGAGAACTCTTCCCTCATTCAGAGACACATCCTTCACTCCTGGAGCTCATGGCTATTATTAACTCCACAATTTGCAAAAGTTGATTTTCTTTTTATCTTTCTGAAGCAATCTATATAACAGAAAGCCTGTCCCTCCCCTTCCATTTTCTAGCCTCTGGTTAAACGTCAGAATGGGCAGCAGGAGCTGGTTCCTCAGGCATACATGTACCCAAGATGTGGGTCCCCCTAGCTGTACTTGCTCCGATCTAAGGCCCCTGCTGTCACGGGCCTTCATGCTCTTGGCAAGCTGAACATCTGTAAGCACTTTAGACCTGGTGCTCCAGGCTTGGCGCTTTAAAGAATCCTGCAGGGTGTTAAAATCAAGAACTAAAAAAAGAAAACTGGAAAGCAACTAAGCTTTGGATGGCTGCAGGGTGCCCACTTGCAAAATGAGGTCTGCAATCAGAGCCAGTTGGGCTCCCTTAGGTCTAGGTCTGTACTTAAGCAGTTAAAGTTCCCTGGGACTCCAGCTAATTGCTTTGGCTTGTTGCTTGAAGAGTCACGTGCTTTGCCTGCAGTCTATAAAGTGGCAGACAAGAAGTTGGCACTGCTGCCAGGATCGGAAGTTATATTCTAGGGCTATTTAAAGAGTCCATTCAAGCTTTCCCTATTGTGCTGCCATCCAGTGACCCCACTGTTTTTCTGGGAGAGAGGACAGGCTAGAGGGGAGGGCTGTTGCTTCTTTGTACTCATTATATCCCAAATAAATAAGTGACCTTGAGCACATGGAGATCATAGTGGACATGAGGCCAGTCAGCCCTGGGACCCTGAAAAGACACAGAATGAGCAATGTGAAAACTTACGACAAGTCCGGACTTTTTTTTGGCACACAGAATTCCACAGATGCCGCAAAGCAGAAACTAGAAATCAAAGGAAAGAGAGAGAGAGAGAGAGAGAGAGAGAGAGAGAGAGAAAGAGAGAGAGAGAGAAAAATTGATTATTGCATCTTTCCTGGCAAAGGAAATCCCAGGCTACAATCCCACTTCATTTTTACAGATGAGAAAACTGAGGCCCATATAGATTATTAAGTGCCTTGTGCTTATGGTCTCCTATGTGTTAAGTGGTAGGGGTGGGATCTGAACCCAGGTTGGCTCATTGTACATCCAGGGCTCTTTCCAATACATAATGGTTCCTCTTTTTTTTTTTATAAAGCAGAATTTTACTTGCTAACTTTAGGGCTGATCCTAAGGGGAGAAGTGTAACATATTTGAAATCAGTCTTTCAGGTCCTTTTGTCTGAATTCTAGCCTCTGAAAGAGCAGCCAAGTATGCTTATGCTGTCAGAGAGGAAAGTTCTATTCAGGTAAAGAATGACTCTACTTGATTTATTCATCTTGAGGAGATGAGGGATTTATTTTGCTTTGTGTTTTAATGCCCCATTTAAAAAAAAAGACCACAGAGAGAAGCATGTCTAAATTAAATTAATCACAATAGTGGAATTTTAGATATCAACAGGGAGGATAATTTGAAACAGAGATTTCCTGGTACTTCACAAAAAAAGGTTTGGAGATTTATTTAGGGCTTTTATTATAATGTTCATTTTTTAAAAGAAAAAACATGCAGAGTAACTAATTTTCAACATTAAGGAATGAATCAGCAATAGTATAATTTTAGACATCAGGGACCATATTTCAGAACAGAGAATTTTCCTGGTATTCTACAACAGGGGACACAGCTGAAGAATTCACTGGAATATATAAATTGATACAGTGGTGCAGCTACTAAGAAAATGAAATGATCAAAACATTCAATTGTTTCTCTATTATTGACTGTTTGGGGTAGCAAAATTAGATGTACAACATGTTTCACAGTGTCTGCCAGGTTTTTTTGCCATTGCAGTTTCCAGGAATCTGTTGTAGCAATAGACAATGACTGAAAAGAATCAATGTAAATAAGAAATAAACAATTCCAGGACTTTTTAGAATGTCAGTGAAATGTTATGCATTTTTTTTCCAAGCCTCAGAATGGAAAGAATGGAAAATTCTTGTCTTCCTCCCCTCACTACCACCCCTAAAAAGGAAAAAGGAAAAAAGAAAACACACATAAAGAAAAATGTTCGTTTGTAATGATACACTTAAACATCTGACCTCAAAAAGCAGTTACATTTTTACAACTGGTCATTAACAATTTTTAGGAATTTCCCAAGTAAAAATTATTGGTAAAAATAAAATAACATGAAACATGACTGAAAACAATGTTCTCAGGGATTTCTATGTTGTAACAATAAACCCTTTGGCTAGTCAGAATTACGTTATGAAGAGAAACAAAATTCTATTTTTTTCCTCTCTGTTCCTAGCTGGAAAATATTTTGGGCACCGAGATTTTCCTGCTATCAGGTTTGTTCAATGGAAAGTTCAACTTGCCTTAAAGTTTTAGTTAGTTTTGTAAGCTGGATCCATTCTCTTCATTTAGCACAGCGTGCTCTCCTAGAAAGAAAATCCACTTGTACATCTGAGAATCTGTCAGCAAAAAGCTTTATTCTGTTTGCTACAAGCCAAGGCAGGGAGAAGGATCACTTGGTAATACAGAATTGTTTCCTTGGAGATGTGTGAGTTTCTGAATATAAACCATTTCTCTCAGTTCTCTGAGTATAGAAAAAGGAATAGTCTGGATTCATTATTGCTCAGCCACTGGAAGGACAGCAGTTCTGTTTGTAATGAGTGCAGAGAGATTACTTAAATTGTGAGTCTGTATTGACTATGGGGTTGTGAGACTGGGTAGGCTCTTGTTTGGCTTTTGGTTGACCTTGAATAGAAACTGTAGCAGAGGAAAGCAAAACAGAAAGATGAGATTTGGCTAGTGCTTCCCCTGGAAATGGAAGTTTATTCTAAAGGTAATACAGCGTTCTCATCCTCTGCTACCAAAGTACTATCCACATTGAACAAATAATCTAGAAAGATGTTTAAGAATGTCATCTAGCTCTTTTAATCTTTCTTTTTTTTTTTTTTAAGGTTTTTGCAAGGCAAATGGGGTTAAGTGACATACCCAAGGCTACACACTGCTAGGTCATTATTAAGTGTGTGAGGTCGGTTTTGAACTCAGGTCCTCCTGACTCCAGGGCTGGTGTTGTTCTATCTTCTGCACCACCTAGTCTCACCTAGTTCTTTTAATCTTAATAGGAAATTATAGAATCAAAAAATGTCATGGCGTCATAATCTTGGGCCTGGAAAGGACCTCAGAGATTATATAGTGTAAATCACCCACTTGAAAGAGAAAATGGAGGTCTAGTAAATAGAAACAACTGGCCTCAAGGTCACACAGAGAGGAATAAGGCCCAGATCTCCACTCAGGTCCTTTAACACTAGATCCAGAATACTTTGTCCCATTTCACAATTTTCCTTTGTTCAAGGAAATGACTGTGTGACGCTGTGACAGGAGATATAGAATAAGTCAAGTGGCATATTGACTCAGAAAATGACAAATAAGCATCATCTGTGTTCTGCTCGATTTTTATCTGCTTGCAAAATCCTTCCCAATTGTATTTCCATCTTGTTCTGGGAGGTTTTGGAGAGGAATGAGGCCTATGGGCCATGCATTTGTCCCTTGGGTCTACAGAACCAAACTAGTTTGCAGGCAGCACATGCTACTTTTTCAATGTCACCACAAAAGAGACAGTTTATAGATGAGACAATTGCTTAATTTCAACATCTCTCCTATAATAACCAGAAGTGAAGGAAGGGAAAACAAAAGCTACAAACCCAGTCTTAAAATTGTCAATCACCCTAACTCATCTAAATATATCAGGATGCCAAATGTCAGTCTACCTTGTGCCCTCCAGGGTACAACAGGGAGTGGCTAGTCATAATAAAAGACTGAGATCTCCACCCCCAGCCCCACCTCTCCTTCTCTCTCTCTCTCTCTCTCTCTCTCTCTCTAACTGAAGAACCTTGGAGAGCAGCTTCACATATCACTGTTTACTAAATGTTTGTTGAGCTGCATTCGATTGGACATGAAGACATTTCATGTCTACATCTCATCCATGTTTTCAACAGTCATCAAAAGTTCAGGAGCTGTTGAGTACCTAGGAACATAACAGATGAAAGAATAGAAATTCATTTTAGCTTAGCAGTCTGAAAATGGCTAGTTGCCCAAAAGGAGTCATTTTGGTATCAGGCGGCTTATTGATTAGAGGAAAAATACCGATTAGAGCAAAGAATGAAAAGAAGTAGAAGCTATGGCAGATGATTTAAATAACTCCAGCCTGAGATATCTCGATATTCTTTGGGTGCTAAAAGCAATATCAGTTTAGCAAAGTTTGAAAAAAGAAAGCTATATGATAATTTCATTATATATTTAAAAGGAACAGCATCATATAGAATAAATTTTCAGTTTCATGCACACATCTTTTTTCCTATTTTCCTATGTTATGGAAATGCTTGTTTTATTTATTAAATTAAGAATGATATAAATCGAATAGGATAGAACAAATAATTGGACAAATAGAAAGAGAGGGGGAGAAATTGAGAAGGAAAAAGGAAGGAAGGAAGAGAAAAAAGGGGAAAAGGATAGGAGGAAGGAAGGAAGAACATTTGTGAAGACTATATTTTAGGCTAGGTTTTCTCCTGAGAAATGGGAATATGAATCAATCTAGGTGAACTGATCAGGAGGAGGAGAGGCTTGGAAGTTCTGACTGAGAAACAAAGTTGAATGAAGGTTTTGTGGTTTGTTGTTTGGTTTGTTTGTTCTCTAGGCAAGATAAGACAAACTTACACTAATCTGAGACTTGGAGAGGTCCTGCGGAGGATGTTTATAAGTGAAGCTTATGTAGTAGAAGGTAGGGTTGGGGATACAGTAGAAATGGAGACAGCAGTATAAGCATTGCCATTGCATAAAATAGTGAGGGCGGAGGGAAAGGAGGGTGGTAGAAAAATGTGGGACTTGAAATCTTACAAAAATATAAATGTTGAAAACTATCTTTGCTTGTAAAGTTAAAAAATAAAATAAACGTTCAAAAATAAAGGAAAGGGGGCGGCTAGGTGGTGCAGTGGATAAAGCACCGGCCATGGAATCAGGTTCAAATCTGGCCTCAGACACTTAATAATTACCTAACTGTGTGGCCTTGGGCAAGCCACTTAACCCCATTACCTTGCAAAAAAAAACAGCCTAAAAAAACAACCCCCCAAAAATAAAGGAAAGAAATCCACAATGATTTATGTTTCTAGCACTCATTGTTTGCTCCTTTTTTCTCTTTTAACTTTTAAGAATAAATGATAGTGAATTTCATATGATTTGTTGATAACAAACTGTTAAATGCCACAAAAAGCCAAAGATGTTTGGTTGCTGTTGGTTGTTTATTGTTGTTTTGGTAATTTTATTACCCATTTATGGACTGATAGTCACTGACAGGAATGTGTAGCTCCTGCTTTTGTGATTGAAATTTAGCCAAAAGGGTCAAGGATCTCTATCTGTCCCTCATACCTCTGCTTCTTGTTCAGTGACTTCTCCAGGGCATCTGTGGGGAGCCAGGGTGCCACTGGGTATCAGAGGGTGTATTAGAAAGTTTGGGAGGTATGGGCTTCTAAGCTAATCAGTCTTAGAGGCCTACAACTCAGGATATAATAAAGAGAAAAGGACCCATAGAGATTTCCTCTGTCCAGATCCCAAAGGGACATAATGAAAGGACAGGTGTGACCATATCTGGTCCTTGCCCATGAATTCACATGGCTCATTATTACTCCTTGCCTCAAACATAAGCTTCTTTGTATCTTTTACTTTTATAATCCTTGACAATCTAACACTGTAAAATCCAAATTGATTTTTTAAATAATTGCCCACACAAACATTTCATCTTCCATATCTGTGCCCTTGCACAGGTTGAGCTGCATGCATCAAATTCATTCTTTGCTCAGCATCAGGCTTCAGGATAGCTAGTCTTCTTCAAGCTCATCTCAGATTTCACTTTCTACAAGGGATTTTCTTTTGTCCTTAGTCAATAGTGACCATCCTAGAAATTAATTTGTATTCTTTCTATGTATCTATTTATCTATCTATTTATCTATCTATCTATTTTTATATCTATCTTTTCTTCCTTCCTTCCCTCCCACTTCCTTCCTTCCTTCCTTCCTTTCTTCCTTCCTACCTCTCTTCCTCCCTCCCTCCCTCCTTCCCTCCCTCCTCCCCTCCCCCCCCATATTGACAGTTCTCAAGGAATCTCTCTCTCTTCCCATTGATAGGGAGATTCCTTGCAGATCACCTATCTATTGTATCCCTGGTAATTACAATGCTTGGCATATTTGAATTTGAAATTTCAAATTTTGACTGGAATATAATGACATATTTTAAGCCAAAATGGCCCCCACTCAAGCCCTCTTCAAAGTCTTATACTTAACTATAGCCAGCCCTTTGAAATCTAAGCAACACAGGAAGCAGCACATTCTTTTACTACCCTGATCCTCACTTTCTAATTTGCAAAAGAAAGATGTTGTATTTCATATTAAGTGACCCTTGGCTAATTTAAATTCTATGAGAATCTGTATAAATTACACTAACATGTAAAGGATTGATTCACAAAGACTCTCATGTGAGATCTTTGTTAACCTGAATGAATCTTTAATTGATGACATTATAAGCATATGTGGTAAAGGCAAGGGCTTTGAAGATCAGAGAAGAGAATGGCTGAATAATCTAGCAAGAATGAGCAATAATGTACAGAAGGGGTGGCTGGTTGGTGCAGTGGCTAGAGCACTGGCCCTGGAATCAGGAGGACTTGAGTTCAAATTCAGCCTGAGACATTTAGTAATTACCTAGCTATGTGGCCTTGGGCCAGCCACTTAATCCCATTTGCCTTGCAAAAAAAATAATGTATAGCTAATCAGAAAACTATACTAGTACCCAATGATTATTGAGAAACAAGAGAAGCAACCTAGAATGTTGGAAAGATTGGATAAGCATGACTTAAGAAATGACGCTCTGGGCAGTGAATAGAGCTGGGATCAAAAGAGTTGGATTCAAATCTTTACTCTTTCTATTTTCCACTTCTGGGACTTTGCATTTTGCTGGTTCTTAGTTTTCCAATCTACAAAATGAGAGAGTTGGATTTAGTGACCTGCCATTTCTCTTCCATCTCTACGATCCTAAAAGTTACACAGGATGTGAATTAAGGCAAAGGTGAGTTACAAAATTCATCATGTCAATGATTACTTTTATCAGTGAAGTGTTGACATATCAAAGGAAAGAAAGCAAGTGAAGAATATCTAGGACTTCAGTAGGAGAATATTTTAGAAAATAATTTCTGTCACTTCTTAAATCATAATATATTTCATTATCATTTAAGAATCTACTGACCCCACTGGGGCAGGCCGAGATGGGAGGTGGGATGTTCCAGATGGGTTAAATCATTTCCTCCATCCTTCCCATCCCTTCCCTCAAATCCAAGTGAAGACAGTACAGCACCCTGTACCCAAGAGAGCTGGCCATGACACCATCCTCCCAGAACTCTGGTTCTTCCAGAGGCCTCCCTATAGACATAATCAAAGGCTGGAATCTTTGTAGACATGTAACCTGGCAGTTTACTCTGTGACAGCTGAAGTCTCCTTTCCCACAGGAACCTTAGCTAAAGAATGTACCGGGAAGGAAAATCCTTGATGCCAAAATTCTTGGCACTGATATAGTTCAACCTGAAAAACTTCGATTTTTTCAGTGCTAATGACTAAATAAAGCCAATTACCATCTGCTTTACTATTGCATCCTAAGGAACAGGGAGCTTTTGTAGTTGACTTCTAGCTAAAATCTTACAAATATGGCATCTTCTGTGAACTTCTTGAAAGCAGATCTTGTTTTTTCTGTATGTATTTTGGGGTGATGGTGTGTATTATGTGCTTGAATGACCCTGGGCAAGTCATTTAATATTTGCTGCTTTAGTTACCTCATTTGCAAAGTGAGGAGAAGAATAACATTTCTCTCCTAGGGATGTTAATGAGGATACAATGAAATATTATTTGTGAAAACTTTTGCAAACATCTAAGTCATGTATTAATTATTCATTTTTCAAGATGCGAGGACTGAACTTTGAGCTGAAATAAATGAAGTGAAAATGTAATAATGCCAGATCACACTTAATAGAAGAAACTTAAGAAAGTATTTGGTGCAATCCCTTCCCTAAAATGTGCCAGACATCTTGTGCATCTGGTCCATGGAAAAAAGCTGTTTTATTTAACCAACAAGAAAATAAAATGAGTGAAAACTATTGCAGATTTAGTTTAGCCATCCTTACCTTCAATGATCCATCTGTCTATAGAGAGATCTGTGATCCTCAGTATTTGTAACAGAAAGGTAATGAAATGTTTTAGTTGGAGAGACTATGTTGGTTCTGATTCTGTTTTAATCTTTTTGTCTTTATCTCTGGAACCTTCTGTCTCTCTCTCTCTCTCTCTGTCTCTGTCTTTGTCTCTCTGTTATTTGATTTGCTGTTACTCTCTATCCATCTCTGTCTCTCTATGTCTCTATCTCTGTGTCTCTCTGACTCTCTGTGTCTTTGTCCCTCTATGTCTATCTCTCTGTCTCTGTGGTTGTGTCTGCCTTTGTCTCTATCGTTTTGCACTTTTTTCTGACACTCTCTTACTTTGTGTGTTTGTGTGTCTGTCTCTCTCTCTCTCTATGTCTTTCTGTATATCTCTCTCTCTCTGTCACTTTCTCTTTCTCCCATACAAGAGTGGATTGAGGGTCAGTCTTAGAACTCTGAAAACCTACTTGTGACACATACTTCCACTTTGACCTTGCACAAATAACTTGACATCTATGCTTTGTTCGGTCATTTTTCAATCACGTCTAACACTTTGTGACTTTCTTTGGGATTTTCTTGGCAAAGAACTGGAGTAGTTTTAGCATTTCCTTCTCCAGTTCATTTTAAAGATGAAGAAACTGAAGCAAACAGGGTAAGTGACTTGCCTAGGGACATACTGTTAGTAAGTGTCTGAGGCTGCATCTGAACTCAGGCAGCTGCTTTCCTGACTTCGGGACAGACCCTTTATTTATTGAGTTACCTAGCTTCCCTCTCTCTCTGCCTTAGCTAAAACTAAAAATTTAGGATTATAGAAAAAGATGCTGCCCTGCATTGGTATATGCGATCCTGTTTCCCTTATTCTACCTACGAGCTTCTCAAACTAACCAAAAATCCTGTCTCTAATCTGAAGTTACCATAAAGTGAAAAATAAACAAGACACTCTGATATGCAAAAGTAAAAAGAATGAAGGAAGTTATCTACCTGAGAGTCTTTTGTATTTGTATGACTAAGGTAACAATAACATTGACCTCCTAAGGCCTTTGTCTATCATGTGTGATAGTTATGTGTGAGCCATTTGGAAAAAAAATAATAAAAAACCAACCAACTCTCAATCAATGAAGAGGTATCATTTATAATAAGGAGCATAACCATTATCATTCGAACTCACCATCATCCTCTTTCTGGTCATACTCCATTCCGGCCACAGTGGACCTCTGCCTGCTTTGAACACCCTAGCTCCCACCTCTATGTTGGAAATTCCTTCCCTCTTCACTGTCACCTTTCCAAATGATTCTCTTCCTTTGAGATAGCACAGTTACCCTCTTCTCTGTGATATCTTCCTGATCTCCTTACTCTTTTGTTTTTTTGGTTTTTAGAAGGCAGTGGGGTTAAATGACTTACCCAAGGTCACATAGATAGGTCATTTGTAAGTGTCTGTGGTCAGATTTGAACTCAGGTCCTGCTGACTTCAGGACTGGCGCTTTATGCACTGTGCCACCTAGCTGCCCCTTTTCCTTACTTCTTATTGAACTTGCCTTCAGCAATGTGTTACCTCCCATTAGAACTGAAACTTTTACTTGGTCTTATGAGCCAGCAACCAGCACAGCCTTGGGGAGGTGTGGCTGGTGCAATTTGTTTGTTTATTTTGCCTCTGTGTTTATAATTTGATGAACCTCAGGTGCTTTTGAAGAGAATTTTCCTCTTCCGATGCAGAGGGTCTCTTTTTCTGCAGATTCAAGTCTAGGCCACTGGGAAGTGGTCCAACTTTTCCAAGGTCACAGAGCTAGTAGGTGTCAAGAGGCAGAAACTGAATGTCGTCTTTCTGTAAAACCAGCTATCCTATATTAGACACCTAATGATCCCCAATATTTTTCATAGTAAATCTTTTACACTTTCAATTATTCTGGAATTGACTGTATCTCAGGCTTGTCATTTCTCATATCAATATGCCGAGTCTGTGATTGTATAGAGTTACCATTAACTGAGGATTTTGGATAGGAAAAGAACTACTTTTTTGTCATTGAGGAAACAGCAAAGTTATTTTTACCTTTCTTCTCCTGTAAAGTTAATAATAGACCAGAATTTATGAATTCCTTTGCATAAAATTAAAGCTGGCATCCAGTCAGGGAGTTTCTATTTCAGATTACTTTCTAGATACTAATTAATTCGTTGTCAGAGCCACCCATCCAAGTCAATTACGTTTCTCAAACAGGCAGTTAAAACAGAGACACAAAATGCTGATGCCTTACTCTAGAGGGATCATAGGATCCAACATGTAGTTACAAAAAATCTAGTTGAACTCCTCATTCGACAATTAGGGATCCAGGGAGGTTGCAACTCTCCCCAAGTCACACTATGTACTAAGCATCAGAGAGGAGCTTCAATCCCAGGTCCTCCATTCCACAGTCAGAGTTTTCACCACTATTCTGTGATGTCTTCCAGAGGAAAGAGTATGAACTAGATTAAGACCCAGAAAGTTACTGCACTGCAATAAGGTTTCATTTCAGTCTTTTGTAAGGAATGTCAATGATGGCTTTATTTTTATATTACATTATTTCTGGATATACCTCTTCATCCAGCTTGTGACCTGTCCCTTGTAATAAAGAAAAGCAATGGAGTAGAACCAACTGATGTACAAACTGAATTCCATGGGGATCCCTACACTGGGCACTTTGCTTTTCTAAGTAAAAGCTGGAGATGTGTGTCCTAACCTCCTCTCCAATATCAAGACTGATCAATCAATAAAACATTTAAGGAACATATCCTATGTGCCTGCCTCTACTGTAAGTGCTGGGGATCCAAAAGCAAAAACAAAACCATCTTTGTCTTTCAAGACCTGACACTTTATCAGGGAAAATAATATGGAAAATTATATACAAAGTAAATATAAAGAACTTGAAAGGTGTCTTGTAATTAAACAATAAAAAATCTGCTTCATGAAGAAGGTAGAGAAAGGGACAGGTGAGTGGTGCAGTGGATAGAGCACCAGCCCTGGAGTCAGGACGACCTGAGTTCAAATCTGAGCTAAGGCACTTTGATAATTACCTAGCTGTGTGACCTTGGGCAAGTCACTTACCCCATTGCTTTGCAAAAAAACAATTTTAAAAAAGGTAGAGAAGGAGCCTAGCACTAAAAGAACCTACAGATTTTGTCACACACACACACACACACACACACACACACACACACACACATTAAGTCCCTCCTATTTGCCAGGAATTCAGCTATCCTGGGTACTAGGGTTATAAGCATGCAAAGAAACTATCCTTCGCTTTCAAGAAGCATACATTCTATGGGGATGAGGGTATTTATGAATGCAGATAAGTAAATGAAAAAATATATCAAGGAAGGTGGGTGTAAAGTAATAGCAACTGGGGAAATCAAGGAAGGCTTCAGCCAGCTAAGAGGCATTTGGAGCACATTTTAGTGGGTGTGATAGAATTGATTAGGGAACAATAAAAGGAATAGCGTTCCATAGGGAAAATCTGATTGAACTAGAGTAATATTAGGTAGTGATGGGCCCAGTTAGCTCAGTTATGTGATTTCCTTGAGTTCCTGTCTGTAACATTTGAGTAAGAAAGCAGAAGGTGAATGCTGGGAATAAGTCAGAAGTGGAGTTTGGTGAGACCTGAGTGGTGTCCAGGCATAAGGAATAGATGCTTGCACATCAAGAACAGACTCAAATTGAAACTAGGTGAGAGTCTTTAGTACTTATCAATGATATGTTCTAGCAGTTGGAATTATCCTCTAATTTATTTTCAAGTAATGCAAGGACCATAAATATTAGCAGGAACTGAGATTCACAGTGGAGTTAAAATTGTGAAGGGAGGAGCAGAGAGCCAAGAAGGCTGATTTCGTGTTGGTTTTCATCACTCATTACGCCAAGGTAAATAATGTTTTTCTTTGTTTTTATCTTTCTTGAAGATGCATCTATTTATAGAATTATTTCCATACGTCCATGAATTCTCCATCCTATTCTTTACTGTGCAGTAATAGTTCAGTATGTACATTTTTCAGAGTTTTTAAGTCATTCATCAATCAATAACCTCCCACAGTGTTTCTAGATTCTTGCTACTACAAAAGTTCTGCTATGAATGTTTTGACTCCTATGGGAACTTTTCTTTCTGTCTGACCTACTTGGATTATTTGCTAAATAGTAGCACCTCTGGGTTTGATAGAGTGGGAAATGTTTAGTGACTTTTCTTGTATAATGAAAAATTATTTTCCAGAAAAGTTGAGTCAGTAGTTTTAATGCTTTTCTATGGAATCTTCTAGAAGATGATATTATCATATTATTTTTCAATAATGCTGAAATTATTAGCAAATTAGTTCATTTCTACTAACCTTGTACCTTTAGGGTGAGGACTGAACCAGAAGAAGATGGAAAAGAGATGGAAAGAAGTGGCAACAATGTCCCTACACCCAGTGAAGAATTACTAGTCACATCTCTTGTGGTCTGTTTACTAATATTTCCTTTTATTTTCTTAAGGAAGAAAAAGAAGGAAAGAAGAAAGGGAGGGGGGGAGGAAGAAAGGGATAAAAGGAAGAAAGAAAAAGAATGAAAGAAAGAATGGAGGGAGGGAAGGAGAAAGGAATAAAGGAAAGAAGGAAGGAAGGAAGGAAAGAAATTAGCACTTATTGCCTTCTCTATGCTAGATGTTTGTAAAATATTGTCTTGTTTGATTCTCACAAAAACTGTGGAAGGTAGATGCTATTGTTATCTGCATTTTGAAGTTCAGTTGAAGAAACTGAGGCAGAGGTTAAATGTCTTTCCTAGGGTCATATAGCTAAATAAGGAGGGTTAAGCTCAAATTTGTCAAAGTCAGGTGTTGTGTCCACCTTTGAGGGCAAGATAGGAATAGAAATGAAACTTTGGACACCAAATTCTCTATATAATCCTGGGGAAATCTCAATATGGTGGAATGAGGGAAAGGATATATTTGGTATTCCAGTGAAGCATTGAAGACTTAATCAAACCGGAAACAAATACTGTTCCTTAAACATCCCAGAGAAGGACAATAATTTGAGTCTCCTCACTGAAGAAACACACCAGGTCTGGGAATGACTATCCTTTTGGATGCTTATTGTTTCTAGGATGTGGGAAAAGTCAGGCAACCACCCTGATCTCAATTTTTTCACCTGTTAAATAAAAAGATTGGGTCAGAAGACATCTGACTTTCAAATCCTTCTAAAATGCTGTTAAGAGCTTCCTAGCAAAAGAGTCATACCATATTGCTACCACTTGGTGGCAGTCATGGCCCATTGCAACATGAAAATAGCTTCCTAGATCCATGAAATTTAATTGATTTTTAATCTCTAGTGAAGACTATTTGCATCCATTCTTTGCTTTTCTGAGTTCTATACATTCCTTTAAAATTCCCTCTCAGATTCCCGAGTTCATATTTCATCTTCCCTTTGTACTCACAGGCTGGACCCCATATTTTGACCCCAGCAAGATATCTGTCAGTCTATGTATGTATGTATGTATGTATGTATGTATGTATGTATCTAATCTGTATATAGTCAATCATTCCCTTTTAGATAGAAGGTACTTCAGGATCCCCTGATGAAAATGTATCCTCTTTATCATCATAGAATCAGAAATGGGAAGGGATTGGAGAGTGGCCATAGCAATGCAATGGCAAAGATTATATACAGCAGATAATACGACCCATGAGCAAAGGAAAAAAGATATTGGCCTGATTTGACCTAAAGAACAGTCAACTAAGGAACAAATTTTAAGGAATTTTTGTCTATAGAGGTACCAGAGGATAGCCCATGAGGACATGAAGACAAGAAAAGGGTTTTTTTTTTTAGATTTTTGCAAGGCAAATGGGGTTAAGTGGCTTGCCCAAGGCCACACAGCTAGGTAATTATTGTGTCTGAGACCGAATTTGAACTCAGGTCTTCCTGACTTCCAGGGCCAGTGCTCTATCCATTGCACCACCTAGCTGCCCCAAGAAATGAGTTTTGATTACTTTAGGAGAAATTGTGGTTATAAAAGGCCTAGTTGGATACACCATTGAATGAATCAGCATGTGAAGCATTGCAAAGAACCCTGAACTTGGAATCTCCAAATCTGAGTTTAAATTATAACTCTGACACTGGTTAGGCATGTAACACTCTTTTCAAATAAAGTCAAATCAAGTCAACAAAATGGATTAAACATCTCCTATGTGCCAAACACTGTGTTATATGCTGGGAATACCAAATAAATAGCAAAATATGATATTTTTTCTCAAAAAGTATACCTACTCAGGATGGAGACAATATGCAAAAAGCTATGGACAAAATATGACCTCAGCAGGATCTGAAAGAGGACTTTAATTGTTAAAAGGGAAAGGAGATTAGGAAAGGCTTCCTGACAAAGGTAAGGTTTTAGAAGAGAATTGATGGAATTGAGACAAGCTAGGAGGAAGGTAGGAGAGTTACAGCATTAGGAGATAGTGAATTGTATTGAGAGATGGACTATCTTGTGAAAAGGGCAGTGTCACTGGATCTCAAAGTATATGGAGGTAGTAAGTTATAGGAAGACTGAAGATGCAGGAGGGAACCAGGTTATAAAGGGATTGAAAAGTCATGCAATGGACATTGTATTTGAAACTGGAGGTGATAAGAGGCTCAGGAGTTTACTGAATAGGGTCATAATGTGGCAAGGCACAGGCTTTAAGAAAATCACTCACAGATGAGTTGGGGATAGATTGGAATGGAGAGACATGGAATGTAGGGAAGGCAATCAGAAGGTCACTGAAATAGTACAAGCAGGAAGTGATGATATGCAATATAGTGATGGAAGAGTCAGGGCAAAGAAATGTGTGCAGACCAGAGGATCTTCAAGGATAGAATTGATGGGACTTGATAACAGATTGGTTTTGGGGGAGGAGAGTAAGGATCTGAGAATGATGTCTATTTTGTGAGTCTGGATGACTGGGAATATAGTAGGTGGTTATCTAGATAATATCAGGGAAGTTAAGAAGAGGGGGAAATTTTTCCAGTAAATATAATGAATGATTTTGGGACATGTTAAGATTGAAATATCTCTGGGAAATCCAATTTGATATGACCAAGAGGAAGATATAAATGTGAGGTGGGAAGTTAAAGATGGATAAATTGCTCTTAGAACCATCAGCATAGAAATGATAATTTAATAAATGGGAGCTGATGAGATTATCAAGTACAATATTTTAAAACGAAAAATAGAAGAGAGCTCAAAAACAGTCTGTGGGGTGGGATATCCACAGTTAGTGGATGTAATCTGCATAATGATTTAGCAACAGAGACAGAAGTGTGTCTAGAAAATAGGAGAACCCAATGAAATCAATGCTGTTAAATCATAGAAAGGAGATAATATTAAGAAGATAATGATCAACAGTGTCTAGAGATACTGAGAATTTAAGGTGGTTGAGGAGAGATAAGAAAGCATTTGATTTTTCAGAAATCATTGGTAAAAGTAGAGAGACTAGTGTCAGCAAAAGGCTAACAGTGAAAATCATACTATGAAGTGAGACGAGTTAAAGTCAGGGCATTGATTGTAGATGGAATTCTCAAGGAATTCAACCATGGAAAGGAGAACTATAGGGTAATGCATATTATCCTATTGTATTAGGAGAATGAATGGAACAAGTGAAGATTTCTATAGGGAATGGGAAGATATGGAAACTTCTATACGACAAGTAGCTACTAAACACAAAGTCAAAGATTCATGAACAAGCAGGGATGATAGAAGGAGCATTCCAGGATGGAATGGAATCACTGGTTTATGTGTACAATGGTTTACCTCTGTTTCTACGGATAAAGGAAAAGTAAAACCATATGACTTTTCAAGGTCTCCTTCAGCTTTGGATTTACAATCTAACAAAATATCCAACTTGTATAGAATTTCAATGATCACCTAGTCCCAAGTCCTCATTTTATTACAGAAGCAAATGAGGTTCAGAGAAGTTAAGTAATTTCCCCCAAATCATATACGTAGTAAATAATAGACAGAAAAAACTATGATTTCCAAGAATTCAAGGGGAAAAGAAGACCCATTGATTAATATATAGTAAGCAAAGGAGAACTAGGCAAAACTCCAACTAGTTACTGAAGGAAAGCGAATGATTATCTTTACTAGGGATGGAAGACTGGAGAATTAAAATGCTCAGTTGCTAAGAAGTCAAGATGAAACAGTGGTAGTTGAAAGGTAGCATATTAAGGATATGCAATGGGGAATATTTATCAAATGAGGTTTATTAAGGTAGAAATTACTTTGGTATAAAAAAGTTAACAATAAAACCAACTGATTGGGTGTTTTAGATAGTTATTTACTGAGTTAACGAGACTTAAAAATGCTTACCCTGTGTCTAGTACTATGCTTGGACAGCTAGGTAGCATGGGTAGAGTGCCAAGCTTGGAGTCATACAGACTTATCTTCCCGAGTTCGAATCTGACTTCAGATACTCACTGGCTGTGTGATCTTGAACAAGACCCTTAACCCTCAGTTTCTTCATCTATAACATGAGAGAAGGAAATGGCAAACCACTCCAGTATCACTGGAAAGCCCGGATGGGGCCATGAAGAATCAGACATGACAGAAATGATTTAACTAAAATAGTACTATGCCAAGCACTCGAGATACAAATAAAGGGAAGAGAGTCCCTGTCTGCAAGGCATACGCATTCTAAAAGGGAGAACAAAATATAGAAATGATTTATGTTATAGGTATGTACAATGCCACAGAAAGCATTTGATCTATTTGCTACTGCTGTCATCATCTTACAGATATCCAAACTGAGTCTCAGAGACATGGAGTAATTTTGCCATAGCTTTACAGCTACTGAGTGTTATGATCAGTATTAAAAAACAAACAGGTCTTCCTTGACATCAGCTGTAGAACTTTTTCTACCATCATGATATCTAAATGAAGGAGCCCTCGGAAAGCAAGTAGAATCCATGCGAGGCTACCTGTCAATTGTGCCTACTGAGGTACTGTGGCCATTGCTACTTCTTCTATTACTACTATTCTTCTCACTATACCTCACCCTCCTACAGTGACTAAGGCTGACATTTTTCTCATGATAACCCTTAGTTTCAGGATTGCAGGTTCCCATTTTATAGATGAGGTTACTGAGACCCAGAGATAATAAATGACATCTGATTGCCACATGGTTAAAAAGCTTCAGATGTACCCATTGAAGAAAGGTCTTCTGAATTCAGACATTGTTCCTGAATGTACAATTTCTAGTTGGGCTCAGAGGAGAGTTTGTTTCTATGGACATGCAGTTCCTTCGGGTTAAACAGTATGAAAGGAACACAATTATAGATTTAGGACTACAAGATTCTTCAGTCAGCTCTTTCCCACCCTTCCAACTGCCTGGTGGTGGTGTCAATATGGTTTTGTAAACTATTTTTCTTTGAATCAAGGGAAGGTTCACTTGTTGAGGGTGGAGGATGAATTGAAAAATGACTGGCATATAAAGTAAAAGACTTTGATCTCTCGGTTGCCCCACATTGCCTCCCGTGAATGAGATTTATTGTGGCCTACAACTGCCTGCAATCAATGCTAAACCAGTAATGACACTTGCAACTACCTCCTAGTCTAATGGTTTTAGGAGATTTTTATCTTCACTGAATGAGACATTTTCCATTTACTGCTTTTATTCTTGCCGTAGTCCTAAACCATTACTTAACTGTACATTACAGAAAAGATGAATGTATTATCAAAATCATCATAAGATCCGTGATTGTCCTGCCTATCTATATGACATAAATCCTTTCTCATTTTGCCACTCTCACAACCACTGTCCTCAGTCAGAGTCTAGATTGCCACATAAAGGAACCGGACTCTGGCATAAGAGGAGCCAGTTTGGAATACTAGAATACCACTATCATTACTTATTATCTGTGGAACTTTGTACAAGTCCTTTTGACTGTCTGGGCCTCAATTTTCTCATCTTTAAAAGAGATGGTTGGACTAGATTAGGATCTCCTATCCTAAACTGCAGAAAGTTGCTTTTATTTATTAAAAAGTTTTCTATTTATTTCAATACATTAGGAATAAATATATTTTCTTTCATGTAATTAATATTATCATTTCAATTGTAAGCTCTTTGAGGGGCCAGATAGGCTTTTGCTTTTTTTTTATGACCTTGTGCTTAGCACAGTAAGACAAAGTAAGTGCTTAATAAATGTTTATTGAATTAAATTGAGACATTCATGGATTTGACCATCCTGTTAAAAGGGCTCATGACACAAAAAAGGTGATGCACTAGATTTTCTCAAAGATTTCTTTGGGCTATAAATCTTAGATTTCCAGCAGCGGAGACTCCTAAGAGCACATGACTTACAAGACGACTTCCCTCTATAGCATAATTGTAGAGGGTCATGTGGTCATCTAGTCATTGCTTAAATAACTCCAGTAAAGAAAACTTCATACTTTCCTTACCCAGTGAGGCAGTCCATTACATTTTTTGATAGCTCTCATTGTTAAGAAGTCATTTTCCCCTCTAAAACTGAGTGAAAAAGTAATTGTTTCTTCTATGCATTGCCCCTAGATCTCTCTTCTGGATCCAGGAAGAACAAATCAAATACCTCTTCCATATGACAGTCTATCAGATTCTTGAACACAACAATTATGTTTCTTATTCCCCAAGTCATTTTTTTCTTCAAGTTAAAAATTCCCAGTTTTTTCAAACAATCATAATCACCATAATCTTGAGATCCACCACTATCCTGATTACTTCCACCTCCTCCCTTGGACTTATAATCATATGCCCAAATTCCTTCCTGTAATGTTATCACCAAGAACAACACAATCCTCCAGATGTGAGCTGATAAAATCAGAGGACAGTCATGTTCACAATCCTGGATATCCTCCCCTACAAATGGCCTATGATTCAATTAGATTTCTTGACTGTGAATCACATAACTGCCTCATATTGAGCATAGAGGATCGTAGCTTTAGGACTCAAAGGGACTTTAGAGGTCTTTGAATTCAACATTTTCATATTAATGATTTGGAAACTGACATTATGAAAGTGAATTAAACTATTAGGAAGTATCAGATGGAATATTGGAATCCCAGAACTCATTTAGAAAAAAAATGTTGCCTAACCATGGTTCTCCCTCATTTTGTATTTGTGAAAGTTGATTTTTTAATTCAAGTATGAGACTTTAATTTTTAAATCTATAAAACATCATCTGTGTAGATTTGGTCTAATGTTCTAGCAGAATAAGGTCTATCTAAGAACCTGAGTCATTCATGAAGTTAGTTACGTTTTAAGTGTTTCTTTGAACCCATACTTAACCTCTTTTAATATCTATCTGAGGTTTGTCTATACTGATTTCTATCTTCCTTTCATTTGTATATTTACCAGACCTCAAACCTAAATCTCTGAAACTCAGGATGTAAAACTATTTCTATCCAGAGAAAAGGTGCCCAGTCCAACTGGATCATCCAGTTGGCTGGTTATCTCTCATCACGTAGACTAAATGGAAGGTGACTGAAAGAAATTTTTTAGCACATTGAACTTTGAAATCATCTAGACATAGTCTTTGTGTAGTTGCCCTGATTCAAATTCAACTGAGACCTCCAATAATTATAGGCAGAGATGCCAAAAATCTGAAGTAAGTCTGTTTCGGAATGGGAAAAGGTTGTTATATAAAGAGAAGATTACTGGATTTGAAGGGAGAGCAACAGGTTGGGAAAACATGTGTTACTACTTAACAGTTGGGTCCCCTTGACCAAGGTATTTCTGTCTTGGTTTTGGGACTCAGCTTCCTCATCTATAAAATGAGAATGTTAGAATAGGTAATTGCTAAGGCTCTTCCATTTCTATCTATCTGATCCTCTGATTCTTTCTATCTTTAAATCACATAATCATGAATTCTTTTTTTAAAATCTAGATGAACTCATATTTCTATGATATTTCAAGCTTTTGCAAAGTGCTTTCCTCATAGAAACTTCAAGAATTAGATAATATACAATGTTATAATAATTTTATAGATAAGAAAACTGAGGACTTGCCCAGTGTTCCATAATTAGTAAGTATTCGAAACAGGGATTCCTTATGGAAAATTCTGTGTGCTTTTCCCACTATCATTATTCTACTGTTAATAGAACTTTTACACTCTTGTAACTTAAATCATCTTTTACCTCTCTTTACCTACTGGTACCTGCAAATATGCCCTCATCTTGCCTATCCTCAAAGAAACATATATTGAAAAATGCTCCAATTGACCCAACTACCTTCTTATTCCATCTCTGTCTATTTGTCCCAATTTCTCTGTCTTGCTTTCTCTATCACTGTCTCTCTTTTCACACCCATAATCCTAAAAAATACTGTATATTTATTGTCCCCATATTTTAATTTGCTTCTCTTTTCTCCAACCTTGAAACTGAACTTACCTCTAAGACTGCTGCTACTCTATGATTAATGAGTAATCTTTGACTTGAAAACCCAATTGTCCTCTTCTCAGTCCTCATCTCTTCTCTTACTTCTCATGTTGGCCACTCCTTCCTCCCAGACATTTCTAGGTCCTTTGACTTCTATGACATCTCCCTCTGTTGGTTTCCTTTTTAACTGCCTGATAATTCTAGATCAATTATTGAAAAGGGAGGGGAGAATTCTTACTACCCAGGAGGTATCAGGAAAACCTCAAAGGAGATGGCCTCTGAGTTGAATCTTAAAAGAAGTTAAGGATTCTAAGAGTGAGGAGTGATGGAAGAGTGCATTCCAAATATGGTGGACAGTTTTACAAAGACTGAGAGGGGAGAGAGAAAATACAATCGAAAGAAAAAGGGAGGTGGTTAGACTAGATGACTAAGGCTATTCTCAACTCCAGATTTATAATGACATATGAGAGAGAGAGAGAGAGAGAGAGAGAGAGAGAGAGAGAGAGAGAGAGAGAGAGAGAGATATGCATATAAACTTCTCTAGACTCTCCTTGCCTCCTCACTCCATCTTATATCATCCTCTATATCTCCTCTGTGCATTTAGGGAAAAAGGAGATACATTTTTACCAGATTGCAGTCTATTGGGGGAATAATTTGAAATATTATTGGATGGCTAGGTGGAAGATATATTGAGAAAGGCTTTAAATAATAGACTGAATATTTTATATTTTTAACCGAGAAGTAACAAGGAGTCACTGAGTAGGTACTGACATGATCAGTTATATGCTTTAGGAACATCAATTGAATTTATGGGAGTAAGGCAAATAAATTGGAGAGGGAATATACTAGATGTAGAGAAAACAATCAGAGGCTATTCTGAGGGCCATGGAAAGATAAATTAAAAATGAATTAGAAACTAAATGGCCTAATTTTATAGAATGAGTAGATTAAACAACAAATAATCGAAATAATTTTAAGACAATAACAATAAGACATTATACCAAAATTTATGGGATGTAGTCTAAGCAGTTTTTAGGGGAAATTTTATATCTCTAAATGCTTATATGAATAAAATAGGGAAGAGGAGATCAATGAAACTAAAAAAGCTAGAAAAAGAACAAATGAAAAATCCTCTATTAAAAACCAAATTAGGGGCAGCTAGGTGGCACAGTGGATAAAGCACCGGCCCTGGAGTCAGGAGTACCTGGGTTCAAATAGGGTCTCAGACACTTAATAATTACCTAGCCATGTGACCTTGGGCAAGCCACTTAACCCCATTGCCTTGCAAAAACCTAAAAAAAATAGCGATTCTGAAAATCAAAGGAGAAATTTAAAAAACTGAAAGAAAAAAATGATAAAATAGATAAACCCTTAGTTAATTTGCTTAAAAAAGGAAAAAAGAAAACCACTGACAGTCTCAAAAATGAAAAAGGTGAACTCACCACAAATGAAGAGGAAATTAAAATAATAATTCAGAGTTATTTTGCCTAACCAGGTAATAAATTTGACAATCTAAGTGAAATGGATGAATATTTACAAAAATATAAGCCACTTATTTTAACAGAAGAGGAAATACATTATTTAAACAACTCCATTTCTGAAAAAGAAATTGAAGAAAGCATTAATAAACTCATTAAGAAAAAATCTCAATGCCTGAATGTATTAACAAGTGAGTTCTACCAACTATTTAAGGAATAATTAATTCTAAATCTATATAAACTGTTTAAAAATAGGAAAAGGAGTTCCACAAAATTCATTTCATGATACCAATAGGGTGCTGCTGCTGTTGCTGATATTTGTACTTCATTCTTGAAGAAGACCATGACATCAGGTAAGGTGATGCCATGACAAGCCCATGAATTGGATTTGAGTTAAGGGAGTGTCATGCTAAGTCACCAACCTCACTTTCTCCTCCAGAGTAATCTGAGTCTTGGCCAGATTATAAATCAGCACAACTGGAGATGACCTTAAATGAAAGGCAGTCAGGGTTAAGTGATTTACCCAAGGTCACACAGCTAATTAAGTGTCTGAGGCTAGATTTGAACTCTTGCCTTCTTGACTCTATGGCCAACTAACTAGCCTATGATGCTGAAACCTAAATCAGGAAGAGCCAAAAGAGACAAAGAAAATTACAGCCCAATCTCCCTAATGAACATTGATACAAAATTTTAAAATAAAATTTTAGCTAAAAAACTTCCAAGTTATTTGTAGGATAATACAATATGATAAGGTAGGATTGATACCAGGTAGACAGGGATTGTTCAATATTAGAAAGACTATGAACAAAACTGACCGTTTCAATAACAACACTAACAGAAATCATGATTATCTCTATTGAGATAATAGGAAAAACTGAAAAAACCTTAGACATAATACAACCTTCATTCCTATTAAGAACATAAGAGAGTATAGGAATGTTTCCCATGAAATAATAAGCAGTATTAAAACCATCAACCAACTTTGCATGTAATGTAATAAGATCAGGGGTAAAATAAGGATGCCCATTATCATCACTACTATTCAATATAGTATTAGAAATGTTAGCTTTAGCAATAAGAGAAGAAAAAGAAATGGAAGGAATTAGAATTGGCAACAAGGAAGCAAAACTTCTGTTCTTTGAAGGTGATATGATGGCATACTTAGAAAATCATAGAAAAATCAACTAAAAATCTACTCGAAAAAATGAACAACTTCAAGAAAACAGCAGAGTATAAACTAAACCTACATAAATCATCAGCATTTCTATATGTGAATAATAAAGCTAAAGAGCAAGAGGAAGAAAGAGAAATTCCATTTAAAGTAACTGAAGAAAACGTTACATACCTGGGAATCTACCTCTCAAGATAAACTCAGAAATATATGAATACAATTACAAAATACTTTTCACACAAATAAAGTCAGAGATAAACAAATGGAAAAAAATAATCAATCGCTCATGGTTGGGTGGAGCTAATACAATAAAAATGATAATTCTACCCAAATTAAATTACTTATTCAGTGCCATACAAATCCAACTGAAAAAAGGCACACTATTTTACAGAGCTACAAAAAGTAACAAAATTCATATGGAGCAACAAAAAGTCAAGAATATCAAAGGGAATTGATGGGAAAAAATGCAAAGAAAGAAGGCCTAGCTGTACCTGATCTAAAACTATATTTGAAAGTAGCAGTTGTCACCAAACCTGGTACTGGTTAAGAAATAGAGAAATTAGCCAGTGGATTAGAGTAGGAACAAAAGAAACAGTAGTTTCTGGGATAAGAACTCACTATTTAACAAAAAAAAGAATTTATAGGGAAAACTGGGCATAGAGCCATATCTCACAAGCTGTACTAAAATGATGTCAAAATGGGTATGAAATTTAGGCATAAAGGATGATATCATAGACCAATAAAGAGAACAAGCAATATTCTAGTTGTCATATCTATGGAGAGGGGAGGAATTTGTAACCTCAAAACTTTATAAATTGCAAAATGGATGATTTTGACTATATTAAATTAAAAAGTTTTTACACTAACAAAACCAATACAGTCAAGATTAGAAGAAAGACTTGGTTAGTTCTTATCCTTCCTTAGCAAAGAAGACCAAAATGACATCACTATATATAGGAAAGGAGTTATAATGTTTCTGATTGTGGCTGATCAGATCAATATGATCTTAGAATGCTCTACCCCAGGTTGGACACAAATAAGCCATGCATACTCTAAACCTATGTATCTCATGTTTTCTTTGAATTGCTTCAATTCTGCCTTGCTCAAAGAGCCTAGCACCCTCTCTGAGGAGAGCATTCTATGCTGGATGATCCCATGCCAGTGTCTCCAATACTGTACAATCAATTCTAAAATTTTTAATAAGGAAGGCAGAAAACTGGGAGACAATATTCACAACTAGGAGTTATGATAAAGGTCTCATTTCTAAAATATATAGAGAACTGCATCAAATTTATAAGATTATGAGTCATTCCTCAACTGATAAATGGTCAAAGAATATGAACATTTTTCAAATGAAGAAGTTAAAGCTATTTATAGTCAATGAAAAGATGTTCCAAATCTTCATTGATTATAGAAATGCAAATTAAAACAACTCAGATGTACTACCTCACACCTACCAGTTTGGCTAAGATGTCATGAATGGAAAATGATTGATTTGGAAAGGATGTGATGAAATTGAGACACTAATGCATTGTTGATGGAATTGTGAACTGATCCAGCCATTCTGGAGAGCAATCTGGAACTAGGCACATAGAGCTATAAAACTGATCATATCCTTTGATCCACCAATACCAATGCTAGGCCTATATCCCAAAGAAATCATAAAAATGTGAAAAGTTTCACAAAGAATTACAAACTGAGGGGATACCCATTAGTTCAGGATTGGTTGAACAAGTTATGGTATATGAATGTTATGGATTACTATTGTTCTGTAAGAAATCATGAGTGGTTGGACTTTAGTACAGCATGGAAAGACATGCATATACTGATGCTGAGTGAAGTGAGCTGAACAAAGAGGACATTCTACACCTTAACAACAGTATTACGATAATCAACCACAATGAACCTGAAACACCTGTTGTGGACAGGGTCACCCACATCCAGAGAGAGAGAGAGAGAGAAAAAACTAGAATCTGAATGGAGAACAAAGCATACTATGTTCACCTTTTTGTTACTTCTTTTATGTTTTTCCTTTGTCATATTTTTTATCTTTCCCCTTAGATCTAACTCCTCTTTCACTTCATGACTAACATGTAAACATAATAAACACAAATGTATATATGCAACTTTTAATAGACAGTTCACCACCATGGCAAGGGGGAGGAAAGGAAATGTGATAGAAAAATGTGGAACTCATAAATTTGCAAATGGATGAATGCATTGTGTTGCATATAATTGCTAAAATAAAATAAAGTTTCAGTAAAAATAAAGATTGAAAAGCAAAAAATAAAATAAAATGCTGTCAGGGCACTTCCTGACTAGCTTTGTCCTTCAGAGTAAGAAAATATGCTTTTTTTCATTTTGGGAAACTTCTTAATGTGGTGTGAATTTTGATGGGGAAAGTGTAAACCCAATTATAAAGAGTTTATCTTTCCTTCTCACCCAGGGTAAAATTTGAAAGTTCAACAATAAGATCATAGCTGGATCTTTGGCTAAGTAAATAAATTCTTAGGTAATGTCTGAAGAACACAAAGAAATGACTTATCCAGTCACATAGCAAGTAAATACCAGAGGGTTATTGGAAGCCAGGTCTTCCTGAAGCCAAGTCAAGTAATCTGACCACTTATATCACTCTGCCTTTATCCATTTTTGCTCATTTAAATGGTGTCTCCTCTATGAGGTCTTCCCAAATTGCCAGCTAGGAAGGATCTGCCTTCCTTACTCTAACTCTAACCATAACAACTTATTTTCACAGCTCTGATAACATATCATTCATTAGGTATTAGATTATATAGCATTTTAAGGCCAAATGCCAGGGGATAGTCTAGGTTCTATTAGTCTTCATCTTGTTATTTCAGTTATTGCTAAGTTGCTTCAGCATCTGACTCTTCTAGTGGGTCTTGTCTTGGCAGATACTAAAATGGTTTGCCATTTCCTTTTCCAGCTCATTTTTACAGATGAGGAAATTGAGGCTCAGTTGATTTGTAGTTTAAGCAACCAAGTGTCAGAGTTATTTCTTTGCTTTGCTACTATGTATTCGCTACATGACTTCAGGCAAGTCACTTCTCATCTCTTGGTACTTTCCTTATCAGGAAAATGAGGTGGCTCCAATACATGATCTCTAAAGTAGTGGCCAGAATTCAAACCCGTCTCCTCTGACTCCAAACCTTATCCTTATTCCATTGCACTACTTCTGTACTACAGAAGGTGACCTTGATTTTGTTCTTGATAGCAATAGCAGCAATAACATCAGCAACTTCCATTTATATAATGTCTCAAAGTTTCCATAGATTATCCTATTTGATCCTAGGAGGAATTTTGTGAGAGGTATAGATGCCAGATGTAATAGAGGCAATTTTTCCATTTTACAGATGAGAAAACTGAGATTCAGATAGATCATATCTCAGGATAATACTGATAATAAAGATCAGAGATAAGGCCAGCATAGTAGAAATAGTGATCTCTTAGTGATGCAGGGAATTATGAACATAGGAGAATTGTAACTGGGGATCAGATTTTGTAATCCTTTATACTGTTATATTTTATAAAAATGTAAGATATTATTTGCTTTTGGGATATAAATTGACTCCTATTGTTTCATTGTTGAATGTAAAATTTGCCCCATCTCCTTGATGGCCAAGCTTCTGTTGGCATGACAGGATATGGCATGTTGGATTTAGAGGTTATGGACCTTGAGAGAGGAAGGACCAGTAAGTAGCCTGCCTATTGGAGAATACCTGAGCAAGGTGCTAGACCACTCCCCAGACACCACCCTTTGACCAACCTACTAAAGAAGTGCACTTAAGTCTAGAAGAGAAACACAGGCTCTCTCTCTCTCTCTCTCTCTCTCTCTCTCTGCCTAGCCTGTTCTCAGAGAGCTTTCTGCTTTTCCAGGAGGAGAAAAGATTGAATCTGTACACTTTGCAGCCATCTATAATAAATCCTGAGCAGTTTTAAATCCCAGCTATGTATGTGAATTCATTCACTATTCAAGGCCTCTCAATATTTAATTGAGGACCCTAATCATTCCACAACTGTAGGAAATTGAAAAGATAGTAAAATGAACCTTTTGAAAGGCAGAGAAAATTATTAGCGAATGTGTAATACTGGTTTTAACTGGGAGAAGGAAAGGAAGGAGAGCTTGTTAATGTTAGGCTGAAGCTGGACCATGACTCAGGGGCAAACCTTGAAACATGTAGTCAAAATAATACTATTTATCTGCTAGATATTTCTGTAGACAAGCGATAGGCTACGAGAATGCCCCCTTGTAGTTGCAGGGTCCAATTCCTCTTCCTGCCAGTTATTCTTTTCAATGGCAGAGACATAGAGAGATATAACTATCTCTGATCATTTCTCACATGCATAATACAGGTACAAATGTATCTGTATTTCTACAAAATATTTGGAGTTAAAGAGTAGTGTGACAAGAGTAGGGAGATGAGTAGGACAGAATTAAAGCATCAAAAGAAAGAATCATATTTATGAGACTCATGAGTCTACCTCTTAGTTCCTCTGGTTTCCTCATGACTCAGCAAAAATTCTCTTATCTACAAAGTACCAGTGCTCTTTCTCTCTGTGTGTCTCTTTGTTTCTGTCTCTGTCTCAATCTCTCAGTTTCTCTGACTCTGTCTCTCCTCTCCTCTCCTCTCCTCTCCTCTCCTCTCCTCTCCTCTCCTCTCCTCTCCTCTCCTCTCCTCTCCTCTCCTCTCCTCTTCTCTTCTCTCTCTGTCTCTCTCTGTCTGTCTCTCTCTGTCTCTGTTTCTGTCTCTCTCTCTCTCTCTCTCTCTGTCTCTCTCTGTCTGTCTGTCTCTCTCTCATTACTTCATCTTTATAAGAATATATTTGGAGGGTAAGCAGTTAGCATAGATAGAGCATTAGACTTGGAATCAGGAAGACTCATCTCTTCCCAACTTGAAATCTGACCTCAAACATTTACTAGCTGTATGACTCAGGTTGAGCCATTTAACCCTGTTTGCCTCAGTTTCCTCATCTATAAAATGAGCTGGAGAAGAAAATAGTAAACTATTTCATTATTTTATTTGCCAAGAATATCCTACATGGAGTCATGAGGAATCAGACAAGACTGAAAAAGAAGTTAACAATAAGCATAAGGTGCATGAGTAGACTGTAATCTCCTTGAAGGTCAGAATTATTTCTTTATATTTTTGATTTCCTAGAGCCTTGAACAGTGTCTACTAAACTTAGTAAATTTTAAAAAATGGACATAGTTTTAAAGTATTTGAAATTATTCTAGAATTATTATCAATACCACTAAGCAAAAGAAATTAAAAAATAGAAGCAATGATAAGAATCAAAATAACTATTTTCTGATGATACGATACTTCCTTTATTTGCAAAACCCAGAAAATCATCAAAGCAACTAATTGAAACAATGACTAGTTTAAGAAAAAGGCAAATTTGAAAGATCACTGGCATTTAAAAATAGTAATAGCAGTAATCTTGAGAAAATAAGGAAAAAGTAAGCTCTGGTAAGGCAGCTAAGAGATACAATGCACAGAGTTTTGGGTTTGGAGACAAAAAGACCCGAGTTCAAATTTGACTTCGGCAAATCACTTTGCCTATCTTTTTCCTTAATCCATTGGACAAAGAAATGGCAAATAACTCCAATATCTTTGCCAAGAAAATCCCATATGGAGTCACAAAGAACCAGACATGACTGAATGACTGAACAGCAATAACTTCTACTTAATATAATGATAAATAGCATGAAACATCTGGCAATAAATATAGCAAGACACGTGCAGCACTTATAGAAATATATCACAAAAACATTTAAAGAAAAAAAGAACTACTTTAAATATTTGAGAACAATTCCAAAGAAAAATGATAAGCTCTTAAAAACCAGATGGAAGCTTGTTTCAAAACATTAATAAAAGCAAAACAGTTCTGAAGATTCACCTCCCACCTGATGGATTAGCAAAGATGAAAGGAAATAAATGAGCCATTCCCGAGTGGCTGGGGACGAACAGATTCAATAATAAACTATTATTGAAGCTGTGAATTTATTCAAATTGTAATTTGTAATTAATCAAGAAACAAATGAGTTCCTACCCTGTGTCTGAGAAGTTTCCCTGTTAGGCATATGCACCAAGGAAAGTAATAAAAGTTCTTTATATACCAAAATATGATAGCATTTTTTTGCATTAGGAAATAACTGAGATTAAAATAGATGTCCAGTGATTAGGCAATAACTTAATAATCTATTATATATGAATATAATAAAGTATTATTACACTCTAAAAATGAAAACTTAGAAGAATCATGGAAAAGACTTATAGGAACTAGTAAAGAAGGAAGTAACTCCCAGTGGAAAGCAGCATAAGCAATGGGCAGCCCATTGTTAATGGAGTGATCAACAAACTTCCAATATTCCTCCCTGTCATCTTTGCAGAGGTGGGGACACTACACATACCCTCAAACTTAGGGGATATGTTGGTTACCTTTGCTGAACTGCTTTTTTGTTTTTCTGTATTTTTTCTTCACAAGGGAGTTCTCTTTCATTAGGAAGGTGACAGAATACAGTTTATAAATAAAGGTGATATTAAAAACAAAAGATAGTCCCTTAAAATTGATTTTAAAAAAAGGGATTAGTGTGATTGAGAGTTCTTATCACTCTGCCACCCTGCCTTATTATTTTAATACAATACAATACAATGTATTATTTTACATTTTCAGGAGAATTTGAGCAGGATAAACAAATTTCATATCTAGACATATCTACCCTTTATCACTGTATCTCTGGTGCCTACTTGTTGCTGTGCCTGGTACATGGCAGCTGTTTAATAAATGCTTATTCTATCATTGATGTCTATTTCATCATAATTGGATGTATTTGTACTAAATTATTCCTTTTGTTGCATTTATATTTTGAAAATTTAGCATGAATTTCCCATTTGCCCCCAAATCCTCTACCATTCCCTTTCTCTACCTAGATCCCACTCTAGCCTCATGATGAGCAATTGTTCACTTCGTGAGGCTTGGGGAACAAAATTTCATGACCTGTAGTAGAGGTGGTGATTGATTAAGATGAACACCTCCAAGATTTCTTCTAGTCTGGAGACCTGCTTTCTCATTTGTTCCTTAGTCATTACTCCTCCCAGACTTGACTTTGAAAATATTCAGGGGCAGTTAGGTGGCACAGTGGATAGAGCACGGACCCTGGAATTAGGAGGACCTGAGTTCAAATGTAGTCTCAGACATTTAATAATTACTTAGTTACGTGATCTTGGGCAAGTCACTTAACCCCATTGCCTTGTCAAAAACAAAAACAAAATCAAGAAAATATTCAGGAAAGTAATAAAAGTCCTTTATATACCAAAATATGATAGCATTTTTTGCATTAGGAAATAACTGAGATTAAAATAGATATCCAGTGATGAGGTAATAACTTAATAATCTATTATATATGAATATAATAAAGTATTATTACACTCTAAAAATGAAGACTTTGAAGAATCATGGAAAAGACTTATAGGAACTAGTAAAGAAGGAAGTAACTCCCAGTGGAAAGCAACATAAGCAATGAAAATATGATTAATATAGTTATGTATGTATGACCTATATCCGATTACTACTGTCAAGGGGAGAGGAGAGGGGAGGGAGGGAGGGAAAATATAAAGCTCAAAATCTTACAAAAAAACGAATGCTGAAAACTACCTTTGCATGTAGTTAGAAAAAAATTAATGAATTACAAAGAAAATTTTCAGAAGTAAACAAATTCAGATCCAAACGCTAGGCCTATTTAGAAGCTTCCTATATTCCTATTGCCTATAGGAATCACTATATCCTACAGTTTTTTTCCCTCTCTTCTAAAAAGATAGAGATCTGCTAAATTAACTAATAGCAAAATGTTGTTGAATTCTTGGTCTGTCCCTCTGCAATAACAAGGACTCAGTTTACCCTAAAAAACTGATTTTTAATGAAAAAATTACAAGCACCAAAGCATATAACATCTCCTAAAATAATTACTCTTCTCCTCCATTCCTATCAAGGACTTGATGATTAACATCTCTCATATTGAAAATGGATGGTATGGTGGCCAGTGAGATGACTTTAGAGTCAGGAAACTCAGTGTTCAAATGGGGGAATTTATTCTGTGACCCGAGGCAAGTCACTTAACATCTCAAAGTCTTGGTTTCTTTATCTGTAAAATTTGAGAATCAGAGATAAGTTCTCTAACAATTTGAATTACTGATTTCACTGAACCCTATTCCTTCACTGTCCTTATTTTTTAAACTCAAGATAGTTATTTACAGCATGGAATAAATTATATCTCCTACAGTTGGGAAATAATAAAAAAAAAGGCATCTGGCCAAGCCTTTGATATGCTCTTCTAGAATTCCATACCCCGCAAAGCATAAAAAACACTTTGTTAAACTATTTTCACAATTGCTTAGAGAAAAATGCTCTGAGACCATCACACTTTCTCTTGGAGGAAATTACTGTGGACCTTTCCAGAAGCCAATTTGTTTGTACAATGTTCTCTAACACCGTCCAGGTTTCCTAAGGTGGAAGGCTTGGGATGTAGCCCAGAAAGTAATTACCATATCAGAGGACGTCATTTATCTGTGGTCACCCCATTACAGGCTATCCTTAGATGTAGAATGACTCTGACTTGCCAAAGAATGAAAGCCAGACCAGACTAGATCCAGTGGAGAAGCTTATCACCTAGTCTGAAATTCAGGACTAGGCAAGGATGCTATTCTGTCATTTTTACATTCAGGTCCAACTCCTCATCATCTCATTTAGAGCTTTCTTGGCAAAGATACTGAAATAGTTTTGTATTCCTTCTTCAGTTCATTTTTATAGGTGAGGAAACTGAGGCAAATAGGGGTAAGGGAATTTCCCAGAGTCACACAGCTAGGAAGTGTCTGAGACCAGATTTGTACTCAGGGACATGAATCTTCCCAATTTCCAGATCAGTGCTCTATCCATTAAGCCACCTAGCTGCCCTAGGAGGCCTGGACAGGAAAAGCATCAAAAAGGGATACTAGATGGAAACTCGATGGGATTCTGAGTCTCTCTACTCAAGCCCCCTCATTTTACAGAGAAGGAAGAAGAGACTCCAAGATGTTAAAATGCTCCTCCTACCCAGTCATGTAGCCAATGATGTAACAGAATTTGGGTTGGGTCCCCTTCAGGAGCTGAGGACCTACTCTCATAGACTGATTGTGTCCCTTCTACCCTTATGACTTTCCCTTTCTAGTCCTAGACATCTTCCTCTATGAAATCAAGGATTTGAGTTTAATGATCTCAAAGGTCTGATGATTACTTATTGAAAGATTATGGGTATGAGAAGAGTATAGGATTAGTGACAGAGGGTTGCTGGAGAAGGAAGGAAACACTGTGGGACCTGAGGACAGGCAGAGGGAAAGGAGATCACCCATGGGAAACTTCTAGAAAGATGAAAAGAACCTATACAAAGATCAATACATCATATGAACAGAAACCATTTGATAATTTTAGCAGAGGTGAACCTTAAGATCATAGGGTTGTAGCATTGGAAGGGACCATAGAAGACATCCAGCATTTAGCTAGACAGACAATCTGAGGGCCAGAAAATTGTCTGACCATCCTAACATCACAGAGAGAATGCATGTCAGAGTTTGATATTGAAACCAGGTGATTAAACTCCAAATTTGATGATTTGATGTTCCTTTTACCACAAACTTGTGGATATTATTTTTTTATTTTTATTGAAATAATGTTTATTTTTGTTTATAAAAATAATGCATCCTATGGAAGCATATGAGAACATTTCTGTATTCTTGAAAGGATTCACTTGAATTTCTGGCAAAGCCTATGAGCTATTTCAATTGCATGCATAGCTGAAAAAGAGTCGAATTTCAAAGGTTAGTGTAAAGCATCCTATCTTAGTTCATAGATTCCCATGAAATCTAACTACAGACTCCCTCCAATCTAACCCTAGGCCACCTTGAGTGTCTGTGAAACTCAACTTAAGAAATTCTGCAGAAAACTAACTGCCTGGAGATAGGCTTAAATGTAATCATTTCCAAGAATGGAAGAGAAAAAGAAGAGATCTCATGTAAAAAACAGAATAAACAGATGATTTCATATATGGTCCAGAGAAATAACAAATACATAGAACCTGTGCTATCTCTCTTGCTTCCCAAACAAAATATTCAGTCTGATCCTACAACCCACAGGAACAATCAATCTGATTGATTCAGACATTCTGGACCATGATTCATCTTCTTAGGAAAAGCCGGAGGGGATCCTACTGCCCATTGCTTCCCAACATGCAGTTGGCTTGCTGGGGGCAGAGGAAGATAGTTTGGAATAATCTCTAGTATGGGTTTCAAGTCAGTCTGGCACTGAGTATCGACTTCTGAGAATGTCTTTATAAGGCACAAAGTATTTACTTTCCAGCTTCCGGAGAACTCTTTGTGTCGCAATTCGATATGTCAAGGTCCCAGTTGCTGGACAGCCCATAGCTAGTAATGAGTTCCAGATGGGAGCTTTGAAGAAAGGCAGTGTAAGAGTTCCCCAGCTCTGTCTTATTTTGTTCTTTTGAAAGTTTCTAAAAAGGACTGAACTTAAGGACCAAAGAAAATGTCAAAAGAATGATTCTAATCCTAACTGACATTTATATGGCATTTTATGGGCATTATTTCATTTGATCCTAGAGTGACCCTATGACCCAGCCATTATGGGCTCATTCTTTTCTTGTTGTTCCAGACCTCTAATTTCATCAACATAGTGTACTCCTTATGTGGAAACGCTGTCTACTAATGCAAATCACCAACTCTTTCTCAAATTATGATCTTAGTGCATTTCCAGGGAGGGCCATAAGAAATCATATTATATGCCCAAAGTCACAAAGCCAAAGATTTTCAGAGGCAGGACATGAACAAGCTCTCTATTATCCCCTGCTGATTTTTATTTGCACTTAACAATAGAGATAGATACTGGGCTCATGAGCTCAGTGAGATAGAAAACTTCCTCCTTCTACCAATGAAGGTAAGCATTTGTAATATCATATATAATCTTTCAGGGTAACCTGGAACTTTAGGCATTCATTAACCTGCCCAGGGTCACAGAGCTAAGATGTACAAAGGTAATACTTGAATGTATGTCTTCCTGACTTCCAAGCCAGGTCTCTCCTAATACTGTCCTTATATAAGGAACAGTAGGACATAGAGAATAGAAGACTCAGGGCTAAGAAGACCTGAATTCAAATCTTGCCTCTGTTAAATGCTGGTCATACCCTCTAAGACTAAGTTTCAGAACAGATGGAAGACTTTAATATTAAATATTTAATATTAATATTAGAGAGGATTTCAACATATCATAATTTCCTATACCAATGAAATTATGTTTCATATCTAGTCACAGATGTTCACACACATACACACAAATACACATGGTTAACTGGGAGCAAGGAAAATTTTAGAAATGTCATGAATTAGAACTAGGGTTGTTGTATACTTTGCCAACATAACTGTTTGTTTAAAGAATGCCTTTTGCGTTGATTATAGCTGAGTGGGGGGGAAATGGGTTTACATTAAGCGAGAATGTTTAAATTTCATAATATGCCCCCAAATTCAGTCCTTATTTTGATTTAGTGAGGGCCTCTGGGACATGAATATGGACATGCATGGCTCTCATATGACAAGACTGTTTTAAGAGGGTGGATTTTAAGGCATTTCATTTAATGGAATCATCTGTGACTTGTTTATTGAAATAATGCACCCTACGGCAGAATATGGGAACATGTTTATTCACAAGTCTTTCTGAAAAAGCTGTGCCCAGAAATGTTATTTTTTCTTTTCGGAGAGGCATAGCTGATTGCAATTTTGTTTCTCAAATCTTTGGATTTCTCTTTTTAAAAAAGGAAACCACAACACAGCACCCTGGTTGCCAACATTTAGAACTGCAGGACTTTGAAGTTTCTTCTAAACATTACGAGTTAGGCATTGACAAATGAGTTGGCTGTTTTTAAGGACTCTGTTAAGGCATTTCTCCACCTTGCCTGTGCTCAGCAATGGCTTTCCAGGGGCTTGAAAATACCCAGGTAGCTTTGAAAACATTAGTTTCTCTCTCCAAATAACTCCTGAGTAATACCTCCCTCTGGAAAGAGAACAAAGAGGGACTGTTGAAATTTAAAGTGAATGTTCTCAAATCTGTGAATTTCTTTACCTTTGAGAATGGAGAACTTCGTTTAGGGGCAGGAAAACCTGAGGTCCAATTCCTCCTCTGACTTTGCCCATATTTGACCCCGGGGCAAGATCCTTCTGCCTCAGTTTCCTACTGAGTAAATGGAAGTAATAGGAGCACCAATGGCATAAAGTTTGCATAAGATTCAAAGGACTTAAATTGTGCAAAAGGCATCACAAACTTAATAACTCCAAAGATGTTGGTTGTTGTTTGATAGAGGTTGTTGGATGGTAGTTGAATGTCAGACTTGAAAATAGGACATTAATGCAAAACCTTCCTTGGATACTGACTAATTCAGTGACAAGTCATTTTACTACTCTTACCCTCACTTACTTCAGCTATAACAGGAAGATATTGTACTTAATGGCCTCTAATATACTTGAAGCTGAAGAAATTCTATGACTATATGTTCCTGAAAAACTCATGTTTTGTGGGAGATAATAATTTGTAGCTATTGTTTGATACACACACATGTATATATGTATATGTATATCCATATGTAGGCAGTTAGGTGGCACAGTGGATAAAGCACTGGGCCTGGAGTCAGGAGAAGGGAGTTTGAATGCGGCCTTAGACACTTGACACTTTCTAGCTGTGTGATCTTGGGCAAGTCGCTTCACCCTGATTGTGTCACATACAGGGCCTTTTCTAGTAGTCCTGATTCCTATGTGGCCCTTTGGAGGAGAAAGTGAGGCTGATAATTTAGCACAGTGCCCTCACCCCATTCAAATCCAATTCACGTGCTTGTCATGGTGCTACCTCCCTGATGTCATGGTCTTCTTTGAAAATGAAGGACAAACATTATTATTATACATATGTAAGTTGTTTGTACTTCTGTTGGTCCTCAGCTGTGTCATTATGGAGTCTAGATAATTCTGGATTATTGAAGACTGTGCTAGAAGAACAAACATTGGCACACTCTACCATATAAGAAGGGATTCGAATACTGTCCCAACAATTAAATGATTTTACTTTTTGAGGATAATTATTTCCATACATATGTTCAAGAAACATAGGCTGGTGATGAAGTCTTTGACAAAGGGAATCCCTGAAACAATGGCAAATACAAGATGGTCCTTAGTCCTTGTCAGTGAAAGCAGACAACATGGATCGAGAATCCCTAAGATATTGCCCTGTTAGTTGATGTAAACTACTTAACTCATTTTCCCACTACGGAAATTAATTGTATCTGTTTTGACATTCAATTTATAATTGCAACCAGAAGATAAAAGCAATTTGTAGTTAAATGTAAGAGTGGCTCTGATCAGAGTCATATTTTAACCAAACAAGGGATGGAGGAAATCACCAAAGATACAAGAGATAATTTTAAGTACATGAAATTGAAAAGACTGCATGAACAAAAATTAGGTTTAGCATAGGAAGAGAAATGGTGAATTAGAAAACAAACTTTGCATTTAGTATATAAGATACATAAAGAATTGATGCAAATAAAAAAATTCTTTTCCCTAGTGGATTAACAGTCAAAGGATGCAACCATTTTAATAAGTCAAGTTTAATAAGCAAATGAAAATAAAAACAACTCTGAGATTTCACCTAAATTCAAGAACCTGGAAAAGATGCTGAGAGTTAGAAACAGTCAATGTTGGAAATTGGAACAGTCAATGTGGAAAGACAGGCATGCTAGTGCATTCATCTAGAAAGTGACTGAAATGTCCATACCTTTGCATGCCAAGGGAATCCAAGATAGAAAGATTAAATATTTCTCAAAGTATTCATAGTAATACTTTTGATGTTTTTATATTAGCAAATAAATGGACATAAGGTAGATATCTATGAATTGGGGACTAGCTAAGTCAGTTGTAAGTTAAACTGATATGGATACCACAGGGGCAGACGCAGCACAAGCCCCCACCAGCAGCAAAGTAGACAACAAGTGAAAATAATGGAGAAATGAAGACATTAATCATGGAAGAACACTAATCAAAAAAGTGAATACTTACATGCCACATACAAATCATGGACATGGTACAGTCATAAAAGTGAAATCCTAATTCCTAGTATCTTATCTAGAAAAAAAACATCACTGGCCAGAAACTGAAACCCTTCAGGATATAGGAAAAATTGCACTGATTCCTCAGAATTTCAATACATCCTCACATCACCCCCACACTGTTAACTCAATGTCATTTTTAATGCATTATGCATTGTGTTCTGTTCCATTTCTGCTATGTGATATTTTTTCTTCTTTTAAAATAATCCAGTGATGATTCTCAGCTTGACAAGTAAAGGAGGTCCTTTGCTATTATTATTGCATATCCTCTGAAAAATAGCAAGGAAGAGGGAAACTCAGATTCTGGAATTCACTAAGGAGGAGTTTTACCTGCAAATCTTTTTTTCCCATTGATTAAATGAACCTTACTCATGGAAACTTCAAATTTAATTCTTTAAAATATGTTTCTTACAAAAAGCAAGTAATAAAACAAGGGATAAATGAAATCCCCAGGGAGAACTTGACTTCATAAAATTAAAATTATTGTACACAAACAAAATCAATGTAGTAATAAGAAGGGGAATGACTGGGGGAAAAGTACTTATAATTATAATGAATTATATAATATCGTGCCTATTATATTAATGTCATAATAAGATACATATTGAGACATTATAAAATGCTATTTCCTGTAATATATTATACATTTTAGAGTAAAAATAATATATAAAAGTATGGTTTCTGGCCAGTGGTTTTTTCCCTAGATAAGATGCTAGGAATTAGGATTTCATTTATATGACTGTACCATGTCCATGATTCATATGCTGCACATAAATATTCACATATATATACATATACATATATATGATATCTTCTCAGTCAAATAGACTCTCAACCTTAGTGTCATTATAGATTCTTCACTTTTTCATTCATTTTTCAAATTCAATGATAATTCTGTTTTTTAAAACCTTCACATTATCTCTCATATATATCTTCTTATCTCCATTCAGTCACTCTCAAGTTATGTCCCTCATTAATTGTCTAGACTATTTAAATAGCTCCTAATTGGTTTCCCTAGCTCAATTCTTTATTACTTCCAAATCCATTCTCCACTCAGCTGCAAAAGTAATTTTTTTCTAAGAAGTTTATCCCTCTATTTTCTATGAAAATATTTTCTATGAAAATAGATCCCTCCTCTAATGAATAAAATCCAAAGGCTCCTTATTCCTTTAGAGGAAAAGAAATAGTTTTCTCTTTGATTTTTAAAACTCTTTACAATTTGTTTTCTTCTTATCTTTTCAGGATTCCTACACTTCAGTTATTCTCATGCACAGTTTCTTGGGGTTCTTTATAAACAATCCTCTGTCTTCCATCTTTGTTCCATCATCTTGACTTTCTTTTAAGACAGGATCCTCTACCTCTTCATTCCTACCTATTAAGTCTTCCTTACTTCCTTCAAGACACAGCTCAAATCTCATCTTTTGCAGGATGTCTTTCCATTGCCCCATAATTTGCTAGTGGCTTCTCTTATTTCTTTTTTTTATGTACTTTCTCTACCACTAAAATGTGAACTCCTTAGACTGTCACCTTTTTACCCTTTTTTAGATCTCTATCACTCAGTAAATGCTTGATGCATAATAAATGCTTAATATACATTTGTTGACTATTATAAACAATGAATGATGGTGATAATAATAGCTATATATAAAATAAACAAGGCTATAAGCATATATGTATTCATTGCTACATATAGAAGCATATACATACATGTTTGTAAATACCCATATATACCTGCCAACACGCATAAATATCATTATTATTTGAAAATAATGCATATATATATATATATATTCTCTGTAAGTTTGGTATTCTTATTTTCCCAATTTTGAGAAGAAACTCAGGTGGACAAAGGACTAAGTTATTTACATGATTAGTAAGTGTCTGAGGCTGTGCTTGAATTCAAATCTTCCTGATTCCAGTTCCAAAACTCTTTCAATCAAGCCAAGAACCATTTCCAAATAGAGTAGTGGTGAAAATATATGATTGATTTCTCAAAGTTTGGAATTGCAAACTTCAAAATAAATGTTAGGAAAAAACCACATCATGTGGAATTCACTTCACACTTAAAAATCTGAGGGAAAAAGATGACAAAAATGAAAATAAGTAAATATTGAAGAAGCCATAGAAAGACAAGAACAAAAGTATCCTAATGTTAGATCTGGAAACTGGTTCAAACAATTAGGAAGACAAATTTGAATGGAATACTCTGCATTTTAAGTGAATGTTCTTATTTAACCTTGGAAATATTACTTTTAAAGAACAAACAGAAAAAGTCAAATGTATAACAAAACTTTCAGAGTAACTTATTTTTGTAGTAGTAAAAAAGGAAACAGCAGTGATGGCTATTAACCAAGAAATTGCTGAATAAATTATCACATTTGAATAAAATGTAATGATATTATGGAACAAGAAATGAAAAAATATGAGGAATTTATTGAAACCAGGAAAGCATATTTGATTGTTCCAGGATGAATTTAATACAACCAGGAAAATGATATGCTTTATGGTTACAATTATTTAAATAAAAAAATAAAACTGAACAAAATGGAAAGTGGTCACTGTAATTATCAGTCAACTCTGGAGAAGATTGGAAAGAATGCCCCTTTATGCACTTCATACAGAGGTGAGGTAATATGGTGCAGGTACCATGAGATGCGTTAACTATGCCCATTACTTTGGTTTAACTGTTGCTTTTTAGATGGAATGGCTCACTAAGTGGTGGATGGATGAGAATATTTCACAAATGACTGACTTAAAACTGAAAGGAATCTGTAAAAGCAAATTACCAATAAGGAAACTGACAGTCCTAGTGATGCATGTCTACCTTGCAACCACATTTTCATTTGTTTAAAGAAGTATTTTTAAAGGCTATAGGAAAGCCACTTTGTTTTCTAGTTCATGTTGATAATAATCTGTTATCTAGAGAATTTTTTTCTCTAAATGCTAGCCAAAGCACTGGGGAATTATTCTTGTTACAATAGAAGTTTGATTTTTTTTTTTTTAAATTAGGCCAAGCGTATACTAACTTTCAAAATTCCCATGAATTGCAATGATGGATTTAATATTTCTGGCTTCAAGAATGGTTAAATGGAATTAATTAGTGTTCCCTATTGTAAATATGCTCTAATAAAAATGTCGAACTTAATATATCTGAAATCTAATACAGATTTGAACAGGGAAGTGACTAGACTCATTATCCTCTATAGACCCTTCTATTTTTGAAGCTTTGGGGAGAAAGTTTCACACTCTAGGTTATCAATATTGACTTTGTGATTTTCTGACTTGTCATTCATTCTCATTGAGTTTTATATCTCTAGGTTATCTCATTGTCAAAGTGAGAGAATTTCTGTCTTCCCAAGGGAAGCCAACATAACCAGAGCTCAAACAACTTCCCTGGCATACCCCATCCCTAAATCGATAAGATACCACATCCCTGAACCAAAATCCAGATGGAGCTTGCATTTCAGGGATCCTTTACCACACCCCAAATTGACTGCATGGTCATCTTTTTCCTTTTATTCTAGTTCATTGATTATATATTTGGATGAGAAAAAGCAGACATTGGTTTAGATCATAATGAATATAATCTTCATCCAAAAAAATTAACTTCTCTGTTCTTCAGGTTTCATGCCCAATAAATGAAGCATATTTCTCACCAAAAGTGGCAGAATGTCAATACAACTGAACTAACAGGAGCACTCAGAGCTCAGAAGAAATAAATGGTGGCATCAATATAAACCTTTGCTGTTATTAGTAGTATTATTAACTGAATTATATGAACTTCTCAGAAGAAGTTGTGCAGGAGAATAATTTCTGGGAGACAAAGAAAGAAGGATTTAACTATTGGCAGTTAGAGATGAGGAGATTCAGTAAATATTCATTTGGAGGATTAAACAAACTTCTACATTTTAGGAAGGACATTGAAAATTTGGATAGTTTCCAGAGCAGGGAGGCCCAGATGATGAAGGACCTTGATTTTATGCCATAGAAGGATCACCTGAATGAATTATGTATGTTTAGCCCCAAAAGACAATCCTTGTGTGTTTATGTGTGTCTTTCTAAATGTGAAATAAGATGCCCCAAAACATCATGGGTTTTCTTGTATTTAAGCAAGGGCTAGATTACCATGTGTAGGACATGTTATCAAACAAGGTGCTTGTTTACTCAAGGATTTGACTAATTATTGGCCTCTGAGGATTCTTCCATTTCATAAGTTTATGTGGGCCTACTTAATTTCACTCAAAACTAATTTGAACTGATTCTTTCATTGGATAGCTATAGAAGACCAAAACTCACCCTTTTTAGAAGTCATCTTGAATTAAAAAAAACCAACTCATTTAAAGACAAAGGGACCAACATAACTTCATTGCTAATGAGATTGTTTGCATGCTATATAACTAATAACATGTAAGAAAGCTGAAAGTCAAGAAGCAAAATAACAGTGACTGCCTAATGAAAATTTATTTTCTGAGCTTAATAATAATAATTAATAATAGCATAGAAGCCTCTTGGTTTGACCAATCCTCAATAGGGAATAGATGCTGAGTGAGAGATTTGCAAATCTCTATTGATTTCCATTTATTTGCTGTACCTTATGATCATACTCCAGTGGGGATGAGATGATGATCTCCCAAGTTTAGGGTTGATCTATGTGGGATTGAAAGCTTTCACTGAACATGTGACCTTGGTTTTAATCAACAGAGTCCTTTAATTAGGGCCTTTGGCTGTGGTCCTAAGGAAACAACCAAAGCTGACACTTTCCTGGATTGAAAGGTCCTCTATAATGCATCTTACCTATCCATCTAGGTGTCCTTATATTTTATTAAAATAATTATAAATTCTATCCATGTTAGCCCCATAAACTGTCCCACAAACATAGTTTGTGTTCTGTGGCTGCTTTTCTCCTTGAATGCTCTCCCTTATTTATTCCCTTTACCTATCTGATTTCTCACCATTCTTCCAAGATGAAAGGATCATAAATTCAGAGTTAGGTAGGTTCTTTATAAATTGTCCAACTCCACTCCATTTTATAGACAACGATTTTGAAGTGTTGATTATATAGCAAGTTGATTACTCAGAAAGTGGCAGAGCTGGGATTTGAAAATAGGTCATTGGAGTCTGGATCAACTAATCTTTATGTTACACAGTCTCTCAATCATAATATCAACAATTTTTATTTACATATAACTTTTCAATGCCCTAAACCTAAATTAAATATTTTCACATGGCTTATTTGATCCTCAAAATCAGCCAGAGATTCAGGCCTTCTTTTTTCCTGAAGTCATCTGCTGACTCTCAGACAATTCAAGAATTAATTACAGACTATGTTATACTAGTCATTATTTAGTTTGTTTTACTTTTGTCCAGTCAATGAATCTGAAACAAATCCTGAGGACCGGGACTAAGTTTTCTGCTTCTGTATTTTCCAGGAATGGTAATTAAACCGAGTACATAATAGAAATATGTTTGAAAAAAAATATTCATAGATTTATTGCTTTGAGGAATAGTTAAAAAAAATACTAGATTTGCAATCAAAGACCCTGCATCCAAATCCCAGATTTGCCTTTCCCCAGTTGCATGAATTTGGGCAAGTCAATTTATTTCTTTAATCCTTGCTATAAAATGGGTTTCATAAACTAAATTATTTTTGTTTTGTTGTTCAGTTGTTTCTGACTCAAAATGACCAAAGTTGGACTTTTCCTGGCAAAGATATAATGATTTGCCATTTCCTTTTCCAGGTCATTTTACAAATTAGAAAACTGAGGCAAATAGGCTTAAATTATATGTCCAGGGTCATAGAACTCGTAAAAATCCTGAGTTCAGATTTGAACTCAGGAACAGGAATCTTCCAAGTTTCCAGTCCAGTGCTCTATCCACTTCACCACCTACTCTCACTACTATTATTCTGGGGAGCTATGTGGCACAGTGGATAGTGTACCAGCCCAAGAATAAGGAGGAACTGAGTTCAAACTCAGTCTCAGACAGCTAGTAAGTGTTTGACATCGAGTGAATCACTTAACCCCGTTTGCCTCAGTTTTGCCATATGGAAAATAATCTAGAGAAGTAAATGGCAAAACACTTCCATATTTTTATCAAGAAAACCCTAAATGAGGTCACAAAGAGTTGATCACAGATGAAAAAACTCAACAGCAATAATAATTATTATCCTAAGATAATTGTGGAAGGAGAGAAAATTATCAGGGTCATACATGTGTCCCTTCCTATCCCATTCCTACAACTTTATGCTTTGAGCATAACACTAGGGTAACTTGACCTATACCCTTATTCCCTTTGCCCAACTTTATTATAAATCTAAAAGACACAATATAAATTAGAGATACCAAGTAAGTTCCCTAAGGGAAAGTTTGAAAGTTTTCTCTAATGTAAAGATTTATTTTGTTTTAATTGGAAGGGTTCTTTAGTATGAGAGCTGGCCACCTTTTACATTGAGCTAATCAACAATGGACCATCTTCTTTCTGGCTGAAATTCAATAAAATAATTTGAATTTAGTTTCTTCACCTTCTGTCTCTTTTAAACTTTTACATTTTTTTCAATTAGCTGTCTTGGAAAAAATCCCCTGCCTGGGCTATACAAATATGTGCATTTTCCACATTCCATACCTGTTTGGAGAATCAAATGGTAGCACCTTTTGAACTGAGACTGCCATGAAAGCAATCCTCAGCATTTTAGGATGCAGAGTTGGCATATGCAAAATCACCCCAGGCAAAGACTATAATTGGCTTTACTTGGATAAACCTTACTTAATCTTTACATTTGTTTTGGCTTCTCTCACAGTCTTTTTTATCTTACTATTTTGGAAACAGATTCTTTTGTTGTAGTCAACTTTCTAAGTATATTTGTCAGTATAGTTATGCCCAAACATCATTTAACAACTGATTTTTAGCTTCTCCCTGATTTCATACCTAAAGGCTATAAGGTAGGCATTGGAATGGATTTTATAGATATAAAATAGTCTCATAATATTAAACTTTCAGGGGACCTCAGAAGTCACAAATGTTCAATTGAGAATTCCCTCTAAAATATTTCCAATAACTGGTCATTCATTTTTTGCTGGAATATTTTAAATGAGAGGGAACCAGTATCTCTGGAAGCATCCCATTATATCTGTGAATGGTTACAGGGTGAGGAAATTTTCCTTCCATTCAAAGAAAAAATATTTTTGTGTAGTGTCCTTCTAGTGCTCCCAGTTCTCTCTAATGACCACACAGAATAACACCATATACCAATCCATATACCAATCATTAAAATAGTGAAGACAGATATATTTCAGTTTACCAATTGAATATTTGGAATATTCCATTCATAATTATAGAAATCCCCTGGAAATTGTATTTGGTTGCTAAGACAACCAAAATCTTCACACTGAGTGAGCTGTGATTTCAGGTAAACTTTATGTTAACTAACTGGGGAAAAGTCACTCATTTTAGGATTCTGAAAGTAAAATAGAATTAATATATTGCCTTTTTCCTCAAAATAACATATTTTTTCTCATCTATGTGATGTTACTTATTCTATTGTTCACAAATTTTGAGCCTGGAATTTGGATTTTTCTGAGCCAGGAACAATACTTTTTTTAAAGGTAGATGTGAGTTACCCAAACAATTATGCCAGAACTAACACATTACAGTTTAAAAGAGAGTTACTGGCATTTCTCATTGATGATACATGTAATTTAAGCCAAAAAAGATTCAAATGATCTAGTCTGAAATTATCCAACTCAGATTTGAGAGCTGAAATATTGAAATTGATAACCTACAGTGCTTTTAATCTATACATTCTTGAATGGTAGAGAAGATTGTTGTTAAGGATCAGATGTCCCCATAGTGATTTACTGAAGTTGAAAAGCATCTTTGGCTGCTGAAGAACAAAGATTTTACTAAGGTCTAGGGTTAGAAATACTCATCATTGTTCTGTTTCAAAATGATAGTCAACCCTACCAGGTCTATTGAACTATCTGCTGTTTTACTTGGATTAAAAAGACTCAGAGTTGCTACAAGTTACATTAAGATAAATGGTTTATTTTCTTCTAGATGCCTAGCATTGTTTCTCAAGTGAAGTTGAGAACTTCAGAGTAAGCAAGTGCTAAGTCATATTCTTGGGAGAAAATAATCACTTAGAGTGTCATGAATAAATTGGATTCAAATATCACATACCCAATGGTACTCCTTATATCATGATATTTTCTATCTTTAATTTTTGATTTAGCTAAAGGAAAAAGAACTTTAGAATTATAGAAAAATAGTGCTTTATTTCTTTTTTGTGTAGTAACCATTTATAGGCTATCATCTCTAGATTGCTATGGTCTGGATTAAGATTTGCATACATGTGGACTTTAATACAACACAATTGGTTGGGTTGTCATGGTGAAGGATGAGTATATTAAACAAAAAGGTCTCTGAAGCTTCATAAAATTTCTACCCATCTGAAGTACTAGATGCACTATGTAAAGTAAATTAATGTAGACAATAAATAATCATAATAACTCAAATGTCTATCACTATGCTTTTGAAAGCACATAAGTCATTTCATTTGTTCTTCCCAACAACCTCCTTAGACAACAATTACGAGATTAATTGTTTCTTTGTAGGTAAGACAAGTTCAACACCTCACCTAATGTTTCACAATTTGTAAGTAAACATCTGGGATGGAATTAAGATCAAGTCCTCCCTGAACTTCATCCAGATTCCAACAAATAAGAAAGACACTAGACAGGAAGTTTTAGATAATCAACATTTTTGCAGTATTTTATACTGTTTCCAAGGGTTTGTTTTATGTAGTATTTGTAGGGAGAAAAAAAGAGATAGTTCCAAACATATGAATGCTACAAAATGATGAGGACACATAGAATCATAGAATTTTGAGCCAAAAATAACTATTGTGATAATTATTTGAATCCCCTTATTTTGGAGTGAAGAAATGGAAACCTAGATAAGTTAAGTTGCAAGGCAAATATGGATTGAGCTATTTTGTGAATTAGTGAGTGGATGCTATGTTGTAGAGGGAACTCATGTTGAAGGATGGGTTGATTGAGATGACCTTTGAATTCATGTCCCATTCAAGACTGATTTTATGTCTTTTTAGGACGAGGACTGCAAAAGTAAATGACTGAGTCACTACTAGTTTACTTTCAAGAAAGCTTAATGTTATTATCATCCATGTGACAAGGAAAAAGCAATTTCACATCCACTTCATTCCTTTTTCACTTTGTACTTTTTCTATGACTTTTCCTTGGTCTTCAATGCCACTGTTCATTCTGATCACAACATCACCTTCAAACACTGGCCAATTGCCCAGTTATTACTTGCTGCTTTTGGCAGTTAGGAACAATTCCCATCCACCTTGAACTCATCAATTTAAAGTAATTTGAGTAACCTTCTCCCAGACACTTCTTGTCATGACAAGTTATAACTATTTTCTCCTGCTGAATTGACCATAAATTTTAATCTCATGAAGACCCAACCCTGACCTCTTTAAGTATGCAGATCCATAATGTCAAACAACCAGAGAAATGAAACTGAGTCAATCATCAAAGTGCTAAATACGTTTTTATATATGATGACAAACATTTGAGTGATCTCTCCTTCCTATTCTCCAATAAATAAGTCTGCTGTTTGGGCATCAAAGAGTCATGACCTCAAGTTACCCTAAATGATTTTGCTTTGCCAAGGTAGAAATTTGGAAAACAATGTAGGAAACCTGATCATCAAATCATTAGTTAAGCTAGCCCTCCCCTCAGCTATGACCCCTAGAGCTATATAACATTTCATAGTAACTGTAGTTTTTCATGGGAATAGTTGGAAATTCATTGCTCTGCTATGGTGTTGCCACAAGTCTTCCAAAAATGAACTCTTTTTTTATAAGATGAAGAAAATTAATTTTGAAAGTTTCCACTGTTCTCTTAACTAATAAACTCTAATTCCATATATTTGTTCTATCAAACTGAGAAAATTGCTTATGATCAGGTCAAAAAGAATGTCTCATGATCATGTGTATAAAAAGTTTGTAACCCTAAAGCATGCTGTACAATTTAGTTATCATTATTGAAGCCAAATTGCACACTTATCTGAACATGTATAGCTTTCTTGGAACTAGACTTCATTTTTCTTTTTGTAAGAAAAAATCTACTCTAATTTAATTCTTTTAATTCTGAAGGGTAGGTTTTAGTTTGACTTCTTATTAGATAACTTCATGAAGACCTTCACCAATTTGCATGTATTAGGTAGGACCTTAATTAAGAATAAATATCTTTGAGATTATTATAGTTGTACATACAACTGACCATCTTTTTCCTTAATGCACACAATACAAATTATTTTATAATTTCACTATTAGAAATACTAGAAAAATAAAATCACATCCTCTAATATCAATCTTCCAAAGGACAATGTGAATCTAGAAGTAATGAGATTCACTGGAAACCAGGGTGTAAACAACAAAACAACAATTTTTCACAGTTAGGCCTGAACTGCAAGTTATTTCATTGATCTCTCCCTAGCAGAAAGAATGAGTTCCTAAAGCTTTAATGAATCTTACCTATAGGGGAAGAAACAAAAGGTATGTTGTTCTGAGAGCTTGCCTCATGAAATGTATGAAACCTCTCAGTAGGAACTAGGTGATTAGAGGAGTTCTTACAAATTGTACTCTCTTGTTGTCTACCACCTACCTTCTACCACAAACAAGTGATAGCCTAGAACTTCTAAAGTGGTTTCCAGGTGTATGCTGATAGATGGTAAATAATCATCTAGAGAGAACTAGCAGAAAAGGACAACAGAGGATGTTAGCATAGGCTGAGATTTATGAGACTGTTCATACATACACACATGGACACACACACACACACACACACACACACACACATCTCTGCTTTGTCACATCTGGATTTCCATTTGTGTGTCCTGGTGACCATTTTCCCTAAGACAAAGAATATTTTCAACCCCACTTCTTGATGATCTTAAGAAACCCGTGGCATGTTTCCATCTGACTTTCCTTCTCATGGGAACAGAGGAGGCAGAGGACATGTCCTTGACATTCTTGAAAAAGTCACCCCCTCATTCCCACTATCAAGACCATTCCTGCATCTCCCAGAAGACCCTTTCCCCCCTCCGGGTAAACCAGAGTTCCTTATTTCTTTGGGTCTTCATCCTAAGCAGGCACTCAAACAAATAGAGAAGGACCACAGAGGACAGGCTTAGCCTACCCACAGGAACAATGCACAGGGAATGCTTTTTCAGACTGACATGCAAGGGGGAGGTTTATTATGGCCTTCCCTCCTGGGGAGGAGCTATTAAACATGCAATGATCATCAGCAACAAGAGTTAAAGAGAGAGTGAAATGGCTTAACGTACACACAGCCCGCTCCATACCGGAGAGGAGTCTCCAAGCTGCGGCTGGTGCTCTCTGAGGGCCAGGCTGAAGCTCACTGCCCCCACGGCCACGCTGGATGCCCCCAGCCCTATCTCCAGCACAGAGAGCACCAGTAGGCTCCCAATGATCTGGCCGCTGGTGCACATCCTTCCTCGGTCATCATTCCTTCCAGATCAGCCCGGGAAACAAACCATCCACCTTCTGTCTTCTGTTTTCTCCTCCCTAGTAGACCCCCCACAACTTCCCCCCCCCCCCCCCCCCCCCCTGTCTTCACCAGTTTAGCATTTCCCGCAGGTCTGCAGGTCCCAGAGACAGAGGTGAGCTTCCCTGGATGGGGTCAAAGCCCCCAGCGCACCTCCTGAACCGTTCAAAGTACCAAAGGACAAAGGCTTTCCTTCTGTTCCAGGGCTGGAGGCAAGCTGAAGTGGAGGGAAGGAAGGAGAGAGAGGGAGGGGATGCTGCCAAAGTAGCCTCTTCTCCAGAGAACGGCAGCTTAGACCTTAGTCTTTTTGTTAGGGATGCTCGCACCCGGGCGCTGTCCAGGGTGCTGCTGCATCCCAAGTCTCCGCAGGAAACCTGCACGCCCCCTCTCTTGGCAGCTGGCTCTTTGCTCTGTCTCCTCCGTGTCTCCCAACACTTCGAGCTCCCTGGATTCTTTTTCCGAGCCCAGGGGTTTTGTTTTCTGCGGGGGGTCGAGTGGGAGGGTTCGCTCCCTTCTTGCTGCTTCCTTTCTGCCTCCTCTCCCTTTGTTACTGGCGTACTAGAAAAGTGGCTCAGTCCTTCTATCTCCGCTTCCGTCTCTCTTCAGGCAGATTACATTCAGCACCACGCTCCTCACAGTTGCTGTGTCTCCGAAAAAGTCGTCCTTGTCTGGTTGCCCCTTTCTGTCTCTGTGTCTCCTTCTCCTTCCTCCTCCTCCCCGCCACCCTCTTCTTCCTCCCCTTCTCTTTTTATCTTGTTCTTGCTCATCGCAGTGACCTCATTGGAGTTTAGGAGGTTGATGGAGGAGGGAAAAAGACAGATATATATGTATGTATTTTGAGCCAATGCCCTAGCTGGCTTTTGCTCAGCCCCGCCCAGGGACCCTAATGAAGCCGACAAAGATGCACCTTTCCCTCCTCCCTCTCCCCCCATCTTCACTCCCTTTAGCACTTCCAGAGGTTTGGGAGGGGAAGGATACCTGAGGAGATTCCAAGCTCTTTGTGTGCAAAACTTTCTGGGGAAGAAAGGTGAGGGGTGGGGAGTGGGTGGGGAGGGTGTCAGAGATTTGAGGAGAGACTATCCAGAAGGCTGGCGTCTACAAGACAAAGGGACATAGTTATAGACGAGCCTCCACTTCCTAGAAGGGCCAAGGCTCTTCTGCAGCCAAAAGCCCCTCTTAGTCCGGGGAAGTGTCTCAAGTCAGCCTTCAGGTGAACATTTTATTTGTAGGGGGGTTTACTGGGTGATACTGGGACAGGATGAACCTGTTTGTTCTATCCCACTCGCCCTCTGTGACAGCATGATTGAGTCCCAGTGGACATTAGGTGCAACATTTCTTTTATTCCAGTTAGTTAACCAGTTCCAGAAAGAGCAGTGATGGAGTCGTTGGGTTCTCACACTAAGTCACAAAATATATATTTTGAAATTCATTGAAAAATACACTGGAGAAAAAAGCAGACACACATTCATACTTGGCTTATCCATAGTCTGCCCTCAATAGAGATCCAATGAACTGAGGTGCTGTTGCTCAGCTAGGATGATTTTTTTCCTGTGATTTGCATGAAAAATGCATGTGCCACCTTAGTCTTCATAATATCAGTGTATGAAGCCATCATGTTTAATTCTTGTTTTCCAATTCAATAAGATATTCACATTTTCCGAAGGGAGTCATTCTAGCAAGAGAGTTTGCCCCGTCCCCCATAAAGCCTGAATGTAGGTGGCCCAAAGGCCTTAGTTTAGAACTGTACTAACACTTTGGGACTTTTATGAATACTTGCTTCCCCTCGTTCATTTCCTAACAGTTATTAGAACCTAGCCATACCCGGCCAAGAGACATTATGATATTTCTTACATACCTTCTCCTGCTTAGCTACAGCAAGGCTTTGCCAGCTTTGAGAAGAGTGGGAGAATAAAAGTTGAGAAACAGCTCAGGCAAGCCTCTCTCTCTCTCTCTCTCTCTCTCTCTCTCTCTCTCTCTCTCTCTCTCTCTCTCTCTCTCTCTCTCTCTCTCTCTCTCTCTCTCTCTCTCTCTCTCTCTCTCTCACACACACACACACACAAACAAACCGGAACATATTCCTCAGCCTTCTCCACAGACTCTTCACCCAGAAGTCTTGAGAATTTTGTGGCTCGTAAGGGCACTCTTTGAAAATTAAGTTCTACTTCTCTATTAAAAACGATTCAGGTTGGTTCTTGAGCTATTTAACACAGTTGAACACTATAATTAGGATCTTAAATATATTTTGAAATTTGTTTTTCTTCTTGTCAACAGCAAAGATCACTTAATATGGCTTAAATGTTCAAAGATCAATTCATATTGGCTTTGTGCTTCTGCTATTGTTGTTTTTATTGATATATTAGTTATTTTTCCAATTACACCTTATGGACATTTTGCAGCATTTATCTCTTGCATATGTCTAAGTTACACAATTTTCTTCCACCCTCTCTTCCCATCCCCCCTTCAGTATTGAACAGTCTAGTGAAGGCCACACATGTACATTTGTGTTTACAATGTTTACGTATTTGTCATTTTGTGTTGTATGTGGAATTAGGACTAGGGGAAAAGAAAAAAAAACATGTGATAGGAAGGAAAAACATCAGAGAATTTTTTTTCAAAAAATTCTATATGAGACTTTCCATTTTTTTTTATCATTTCTTCTGGATATAGGCCTAGTATTGGTTTTGCTGGGTCAAAGGGAATAATCAGTTTTACTGCTCAATGGGCATAGCTCCATATTGCTCTCCAGAATGGTTGGATTAGTTCATAACTCCACCAACAGTGCATTAATGTCCCAATCTTCCTGCAACCTCTCCAATATTGATCATTTTCCCTTTTTGTCATCCTAGCCAAACTGATAGGTGTGAGGTGGTACCTCATAGTTGTTTTAACTTGTATTTTTTTCTAATCAGTAATTTTTTTGTTGCATTTATTCATATGATTATATATATAAAACTTTAATTTCTTCATCTGAAAAACTGTTCATTTCATTTGACCATATATCAATCGGGTAATGACTTGTAACCATATAAATTTGATTCAATTCTCTATATAATTTAGAAATGTGTCCTTTATCAGGAACCTTAGCTGTAAAAATTGTTTCCCAGATTTTTATTTTCCTTCTAATCTTGTTTGCATTGGTTTTATTAGTGCAAAAACTTTTTATCTAATATAATCAAAAACATCCATTTTGCATTTTATGATATACTGTATTTCTTGTTTGATCACAAATTTATCCCCTTTCCTATGGATCTGATTCTTCTTTTGATAATCTTAGGTGGTTTTTTGGAAGGTAGTGGGATCAAGTGACTTGCCCAAAGTCACACAGCTAGGTAATTTTTAAGTATCTGAGTCCAAATTTGAACTCAGGTCCTCCTGACTCCAGGGCTAGTGCACTATCCACTGCACCACCTAGCCATCCCTTTCCTAGAGATCTGACAGAATATTTCTTGATCTATTATTGCTCAATGGTATTGCCCATTTTATCTAAATCCTGTATCCATTTTGACCTTATTTTGGTATAGGGTGTGAGATGTGGTTCTATGCTTAATTTTTATCATACTGTTTTCCAATATTCCCAACAGTTTTTGTTGAATTGTGAGTTCTTATCCAAGAAGCTAATGTCTTTGGATTTGTCGAACAACAGATTAATATCATTTACTGTGGTAGTTTTTGAACCTATCCTAATCCGTTGGTCAGTTATTCTTATTTCCTTACCAGTACCAGGTAGTTATGATGACTACTGCTTTATAGTATAGTTGCTGATCTGGTACAGTTAGACCTCTTTCCTTTATATTTTTTTCATTAGTTCACTTTATATTCTTGATCTTTTGTTCCTCCAGATGAATTTTGTTACCTTTCTTTAATTCTTAGGAAACTACCTTAACATTCTACTTGAGCTCACATTGTGGTTTTTTTTTTTGAATTTTCCAAAATCTTGAATTTCAAGTTCCTTCCAATCGGTTCCATGAACTAACAAAACTATAACTTTATCCACAAAAGTAATTTAATTCATCCTATTTGTCTAAGAAAGTGAAAAAAACATCTCCCACCCTATAGCAAGATAAAGTTAAAATGGCACAGTACTTAGACATAAAAGGTAATACTTTTTTTTGGTCTAACTCATTTAGGAGAACAAGGCATATTTTAATTGTTAGATTTGTGGAAAGGGAAGGGGTTTATAACCAAATCAGAGAAATAGAATACTAAAATGCAACTGGATAATTTTGGTTACATTGAGTCAAAAATACAAAAGCTTTTGCACAAATAAAACCAATGCAACCAAGATGAAAAGGAATGCCAAAAGTTGGGAAAAATTTTCAAGCAAGTATTTCTGAAAACAGACTCATTTCTAAAATATATAGCAAACTGAGTCAAATTGAAAAGAATATCAAGTCATTCCCCAATTGATAAATGGTCAAAGGATATGGAAAGGCAGGTTTCAGAGAAAGGAATTAAAGCTATACATAATCATACGAAAAAATGTTCTAAATCATTATTGATTAGAGAAATTCAAATTAAAACAGCTCTGGGGTACCCTCTCACACCTATCATGTTGGCTAAAATGATAAAAAATGAAAATAATATTGGAGGTGAAGTGGGAAAACTGGGACACTAATGCATCATTGATGGAGTTGTGAACTGATTTGACCATTCTGAGTAATTTGTAACAGCTCCGTAAAGGACAATTAATTGCATACTCTCTGATGCAGCAATACCCCTACTAGGTATTCTAAAGAGATCATAAAAAAGGGGAAAAGACCCAAATGTACAAAAAGATTTGTTCTAGCTATTCTTATACTGGCAAAGAATTAGAAATTGAGAGAATACCCATCAATTGGGGAATGACTGAACAAATTGTGGTATATGAATGTGATGGAGTACTATTGTTCTATAAGGGTTTTTTGGTAGGTTTTTGCAAGGCAAATGGGATTAAGTGGCTTGCCCAAGGCCACACAGCTAGGTCATTATGAAGTGTATGAGGTCAGATTTGAACTCAGGTCCTCCTGACTACAGTACTGGTGCTCTATCCACTGCGCCCACCACCTAGCCACCCCCTATTGTTCTATAAGAAAGCATGAATAAGTGAAATTCCAAAAAACCTGGAATAACTTACAGGAACTGATGTTGAGTGAAGTGAGTAGAACCAGGAGAACATTGTATGTATTAACAGCACTATTTTGTGGTGATCAACTATGAAGGATTTAAAGACAATTCCAAAGGACTTGTAATAGAAAATAACCATCCACATCCAAAGAAGGAATGCTGGAATCTGAATGCAGACCAAAACATGCATTTTCAGTTTTTAAAATTTTTTTATGTTTTTTATTATCCTCTCATTTCCCCCTTTTATTCTGATTATTCTTCCACAACATGACTAATATGGAAATATGTTTGGCATAGTGATACATATATAACCTATATTAAATTACTCATCAAGGAGAGGGGAGAAGGAAAGGAAGTGGGAACAAAATCTGGAATACAAAATCTTATGAAAAATGAATGTAGCCAGGAAAATTAAATAAATAATTTTATTTTAAAAAGAAAATGATGAACTATTGATTTTGCTGGCCCATTTGGTCTGGCATTAATCATGACTATATTTGCTTCAGACTTCCAGAAATTCATTAAAAATTATTTGATTATATTAAATAATAATTTCAGAAACTTATGTAACTGCGAAGGATGGCTTGCTAGTCTAAGATAGCAAACAACTACAGTAGCAATAATAATTCAGACTATTAGTCCTGTTTCAGAGACGGAAAAGCCATATCAGAGTGGCTAAAGGACTTGAGAGTAGGGGATGTTTTCTACATTGCATGTGTCCTAGCCCAATACATGATATTTAGGCGATGCTTAAGACAGCCTTGTGGAGTTCCTTCATATAAGGAGAATATTTGAATTCAGAGGAGAAAACAACAATGAGCAAATTAATAGATATATTTCTGTCTATTTCTAGGCTAATCATATTCACTTAGTCAAAGTTCCACATTGGACACATAAACATACTGATATTGCTTGGATCCCTGAGTGAAATCAAAACTTGTGAAGTTCAAATACACATATGAATTTTTTTTTTTAGTTTTTGCAAGGCAGTGGGGTTAAGTGGCTTGCCCAAGGCCACACAGCTAGGGAATTATTAAGTGTCTGAGGCTGGATTTGAACTCAGGGCCTTCTGACCCCAGGGCCAGTGCTCTATCCATTGCGTCACCTAGCCACCCCCACTTATGAAATTTGAGGTAGGTTTTCATTGATATTTAAATCTGGGTGGTTCCCCATCAGGGAAGTTACACACATAATTAGCCTTGATTATGAAAAAAATATAAATGAAAACATATTTCTCTTGATAATAGGTAGCATCTAATTAAGCTTAGTGCACACTTAGAATGCTATGAATCTAAATAAGGATTTTTGGAGACAAGTTTTGCCGTACAAATCTATGCTACTGGATATCTCATTAGATAACATAAAGATTTACAAAGTCAAACTTAGGGGTAGATGACATCTTTGTTTAATCATTGTACCCAAGAACGAACATTTGTCATATAAGGTACACTGGATCCCCCCAATATCATACTGTTTCTTGGATAATTACATAAAAACATTTCTTAGAGAACAGTTCACCTGAAAAAGACATGAGGGTTTTCAGTGAACTTCTTTAAATATGAATAAACAATATAGCCGGTCTCAAAAAAAAGACTGGAATCTTGTGTTTTATTGACAGAAGTAGAAATTCTAAGAATAAGAATAATGGAATCTTGCATTTCACTAATAGAAATAGAATCTAAGTAATAGACCTCCCCTTTAAAAATGCACTTTTTCCTAGCCAGACCATATTTGATAAAGTAGATCCAGTTCTTGGTATTACATTTTAGGAAAGGCATCAATAAACAGGAAAAATTAATCAGGATCATGTAGGGTCTTATGTTATTATCATATAAGGGTCAGTTGAAGTTATGTGAATGCTTGGTTTGGTCTCTAAAAAAATCCAGGGAATACTAATGACTACCCTCAAATATTTGCTGAATTTTCATATGAAACAGGAATTAGAATTGTTTAGTTTTCCCTAAGAAGGCAGAACCAGGAGCAATAGTAAAAGTTAAAAGCCACCAAAAAAGATGTAACATGGAGAGGAAGACTTCTTAAAAGTTTTATTTTCTCATAGTTGAATGAGATGCCTAAGAAAGTACTAAATTTCTCCTCCATGTATGTATCCAATTAAACCTGGATAAACAATTGTTAGTTATAGACTGGCTTTGAGATCTGAAAACACACTGAAACTATGATTTACTAACAAAGAAGAAAGAATACAATATAGGTCTTTTGTTGACCATTGGCTGAGTTTCCAGTTGATATCTGTGAACACTGAAATTCTTGAACTATTTATGTACATGCAAAAATCCACTAATGAGATTCAGTGACTGGTGGATCAGTATATGTACATTTATATCAACAGTTTCAAGTTGAATGTCAAATTAGAAATACCTTAAAAAGTCTCAAGTTTGCCATCTGCTGGTTTTTCAGTGCATAAGTTTAAAAAAAATGACCTCAATCTATTTCTTAGGAAATGGATGATGCAAACAGTAGAATTCTTTCACATTGCCTTCTCTTGAAGTCAACAGTGAATAGCTCAGGAGAAATAAACAGTTCTCATCATCTCCACTGGCCAATCAAAGTAATTTTTATTCAGTGGAACTATGGGAAGGTACTTTTTCACCAGACAATGAAAGAGAGTAGTCAGGGTCACAGAATGATTCCAATATCTCTTTCCAAACATCATCTGACATATCTCATTGCCTTCATCATTCATCAATCAAGACAACCCTGTTCCAAGGATTCAAAAATGCCATTTTGTCCTGTCTCTGAATTTTTAGACATATTTTCCATGAATGAAACATACTTTCTTGTCATCACCATTCAAACCTCTTTCCTTTCAGTACTCAAATTAAATGCCACTTTCTCCATGATTCTTTCTTTCTCTACCAATCTTCTCAAAAAAAAGTGTTCTCTCCTTCCTCACATATCCTTAGAGCAATTTGCATATATCCTGCCAATTCAGCATTTAATAAGCATTTGCTATGGGTAAGACATTGTGCATTATCTGAGAATAGAAAGCCAAAGATGAAAGGATATAAGTTTATCCTCATTTCAATGAGTTTTAAAGGGGTCACAAGCATGCCTAAAATAACTCTGTAGAAATATGCCTTTATTAGAAAAAGAACTGGATTTATTTCAAAAAGTGATGGAGGGGAGGGATAAACTAACTGATATAAAAATTCTACGAAGATTAGCAAACATGGGAAGAATATTTAAATAAAGCCCAATAGATATAAAAACTGAAGAGATATTTACTATAGTCTCAGTGGTGCAGAGAATAGATTACTGGGCCTGGAACAAGGAAGATCTAGGTTCAAATCCTGCCTCATATACTTGTTAACTATGAGACCCCTGACAATTCATTTAATCTTTCTACCTCAGTTTCATCATCTATAGGGAGGGGATGCTAAGATTAAATGAACTGACATTTGCAAATATGAAATTTTTTTGAAAATTTTCTTTGAATACTTTAGTTATGTCTAACTCTTTGTGGTCCCATTTAAAATTTTCTTGGCAAAGATTCCAAAAATGGTTTACCATTTCCTTCTCCAACTCAATGTACAGATGAAGAAACTGAGGCAAACAAGGTTAAGTGATGACCTGGGTCACAAACTTGAGACTGGATTTGAATTCATGGAGATGAGTTTTCCTCCACTTCCAGGGCTCTATCCATGCCTCCATCTAGCTGCCACAAAAAATGTGTAAATGATAAATAAACTCTAAATATTAAATTATGAATTTTTTAAACAGATCACAAATTCAGAATGATGGAATGATAGACTAGTCATGGGGAACTCCAATTTTCCAGAGTTATATTTCAGTTCTCTTTTACTCCACTGAAAGCAGAGAAGTTAGTTAACACTTCTTGACTTGCTTCAATTAAATTTTTAAAATCAATTTTGGTGTTCTATGTTTCAACCATGCTTAAATCTCACTTAAACATTCCAGAGACCCTGATGTCAGTCATCTTTTATAACAATTAAAAAAAAGAAAAAGAGGAAACTAAAACAGTCAACATACCAAGAAATATCATTATATTCAATGTTTCATGGCCATTTCTCTGGGGAGTGTCAGATTTCTTCTTTTAGGGGCATTCTTTTTTTATTATTTTTGTGCTTTCTTTTCTTTCCATTTAAATAGTCATTTTGTCCATTGTTTTCTTGCCTCTGCTTATTTCATTCAGCATCAGATCATGTAAATTCTTCCATTTTTTTACTAATCATATTAATACTTTCTTCTATGCATATATGTTGTTTAGTCATGTCAGTTGTGTCCAACTCCTCGTGATCCTGTGGATCACATTGTCTGTGCAGTTTTCTTGCCATAGAGACATGAATAGTTTGCCATTTTTTTTCTTCAGGGCATTAAGGCAAATAGGATTAAGTGACTTGCCCAAGGGCCTAGACTATGTCTGTGGTCAGATTTGAATGTAGGTCTTCCTGTCTCCAGGCCCACAATTCTATCCAAAGAGTCACCTAACTGCCCCTTACATTCATATACCTCAATTTATTTATGCATTTCCCAAACATTAGATATTTATCGAATTTCCAGTTATTGGCTAAAACAAAAATGGAGAGAAGACTGCTATTTAATTGTGACTTTGCATCTGATTTATCTGTCAAAGAGAATGGAAATCAGAGCAGAAAGGAAAGAACAAGAATGTATAGCAAATAATTGAACACACACAAAAAAATAGAATGATAATGCCATTTTCCCTTTACATTAGAGCCGGATCAATTACTTCCTATAGCATGTGATAAGAGAGACTAAAGAGCAGGAAGTGTGTACTTCAGGTTTGGGGAGGTGGAAAAATCCATTTATTTTCATATAAGTGAAGAAAACAGTAATTGGAAACTATAGGCCAGTGACCTTGACTTTGAATCCTGGGTAATTATGTGGAAGTTTCAATTATTCAGAATTCGGAGAATTAAACTACTCAGAATATACCTGAGAATTCTGAACAAAGCAGTGAAGACACAGGGTCATAAGCTCTATACACTAAAATACAGTTCTTTCACTTTTATAGACGTTATCAGGCCCTCAGAATCAATTTTATTTTATTTTAGATACAATTTAAAGGGTAGCTAGGTGGCACAGTCGATAGAGCACTGGCCCTGGAGTCAGGAGGACCTGAGTTCAAATTTGACCTCAGACACTTAATAATTACCTAGCTGTGTGGCCTTGGGCAAGCCACTTAAACCCATTTGCCTTGCAAAAACCTAAAAAGAAACAAACAAAAAAACAATTTAAGTCAAACCAGAGACCTGATTTCCTGCTCTGCCACAGAACACATTAAAAATATGCATGTTCATGCACACAGATAAGAAGAGGATGGGAGAGAGCTTTGAGAGGCACATAGGGAAAAACAGACCTATATACCTCTATAGTCTCAGTGAATATCTTTATACAATATTTCAATTCAGCAAGAAAAGAAAATGGTTTCTGAACCCTCATTTGAAGAAACCAATGAGAAATATAGTACATTTTAGAAAGTTTTTCTTCAAAAAGTAGTGAAATTATTCTGACTCCCCAATTTTTTTCAGGTAACAATTTATCTGGGAAGTTAAATTGGATTATGTGTCACATTGATGTTTTGAAAGGTTTTTAAGTTTAAATAATCTAATAATTCAATAATCAAAAATTTTCAGTCTCCAAGTAAAAGTTCCATTCAAAGCCTTAAGCAAGTGGAGGTAATCAGGACATTTTCCCAAACGAAGAGCTGAACTTTAAAACTTGGACAGCTTCTGAAGCAGAGGACCAATAGAGCTTAGTACCTAATTGCTAAGAAAAATTGGGCAGTTAGATGGTACAGTGGATAGAAGGGTAGTACTAAGGCCTGCAAGTCGTGTTCCTGAGTTCAAATATGACCTCAAGAACTAGCTCTTTGACCTTGGCCAAGTCTCAGTTCTGCATAAGTAAAATGAGTTGGAGGAGGAAATGAAAAACCACTCTAGTATCTTTGCCAAGAAAACCCCAAAGCATAAGATACTATTAAAATGACTAAACAAAAAGCAAGCCAGAATAATTAGTTTGAAATGAAATACCACTCTTTGGTGGTCACCCAAAGTACAAAAAATAACAAAAAAATCCTATTTCTTTACCACCACCATCTCCCTAGCAGTGGACTCATGGTTACTCAGACTTTCTGTCTCTAATACCCCTTTCCATATGCAAACATTCGAACCTTCCCCAAATTAAACCCCAAATGATGCCAAAATTAATTTTAAAAGTCTGTCTCAAAAAGCAACAATGAAAAAATCTGCTTGTCCAATCCCAAGACTGAGGAAAACAGACATAATACATGATATCAATCCAGATTTCCCATTGGTCTCTTTACATTAAAGCTGATTTTTTTTTTCAGTTCTAAAGCTATGCACTGGCAGGTACTTTTTGAACCCCATTAACTCTTCCGGCCACTAGGGTGCTGTTAAGGAGGCTACCACTTTATTTCATTAACTGATTGCCTACCAAGGTAATCCAGTACTTTCTCTGAGGATAGGAGATGATTCTTTGGGTTCCCAGATTACTTTTTCATGATAATTAGCCCAGTACTTTGTGCATAGTGAACATCCATTCAATTTCAGTATTTTATTAAGATGTTTAGACTTTTTCTATATATCCCTAGAGGACAGAAATCAGACCAGGGAATGAGAGTTAAAGGAATGTGGTCTTGGATTCAATAAATAAAAGAATTTTCTAATTCTAAGGAGGCCAGATGTAGAGTAGGCTCCCATGGAGTTTTAATTCTTCTTCCCTGGTCACCTGAGACTTTATGATGGGGTTAAGTATGCCTTACTTTAGCATCCTTCAGATTCATTAATAAAAGATTATTTAATAATAATGAACATAAGACAAGTTCAGGATCTAAGGTAAGAGGGAAGTTATTAGCAGAGGAAGGAATGTAAAAGCCTTTCTCAACAACAAAGGTGACTCAATTAAAAAGACAATGTAATGGTAAACAGTAGAAAGCTGTCCAGTTGATGGAAACCTCCATTCCTAGTGGAGTAATGTAATATAGAAACTTATTTGAATCTAGAACTAACAGAATCTGGATTCAAATACTGGCCTCTGTAACCCTGAACAAAGCACTTAATCTTTTTGGGGTTCTGAGATTTCTCCTCCCTCACCCAAATTCTAATTCATTCTATGATCTTAAGATACTATTGCTTGTTGCCATACTAAATATCATAAACTATGGTTAGTGGAAATTATAAAGGTCTTTGGATTAGCCAAATATGTTACTATGAAATTAAATTATTAAAATTATTTAATTATTAAATAATTATTTAATTATTAAACTATTAAAATTAAAATTAAAATCAAGTCATGTAGGAAAAAAACTGTAAGGAGCCCACAGTAATGATCCAAAGATTAAGGGAGCCTCTTTTGATTTGGGCAGGTTTACCCTCAGGTAGAAATTGGTCTTTCTTTGAAATTTTTTTTTGAGAATCTGCTCATTATGAAAGTTGAGTTTTGAGAAAGTGGCAGATTTTCACATCAAAACAAGCATCTCTTACTTCGAAAAGGAATGGGCCTCAGATGTGCATGTTTGATATTTGCCTCCAATTTCCCAAACACTTGATTTTTATTGGTTGTAATTTTAAAAATTACATATTAATGAATAAACTTGGTACAACTGGATAGCATGTGGTAAAATCTTCCCTGTCAAATCTTCTTATTTCAAGGCAAACAAAAGTATTAAGAATGATCACCTCAAAAAGGCCGTTTTGGTTTTAAGTTAGAATCTTTACACAATTTAAGCAATAATATGTAACCTTTTTTTTTTACCGAGTTATGCTCTATGAAATGCTAACATGCAAGATTTAATTTCATTATCTCCACCAACCTATGGCATAGTTTGTTATTATTATCCTCATTTTAAAGATGAAGAAGCTGAATCTCAGGAAGATAAGCTGCCTCAATTTTATTCTCATGGCTAATTAATGATCTAGCTAGAGGTAAATCATATGACAAGGTTCTCTTGATGCCAAAGTCAATTATCATTCTATTCTCCCATGCCATTGACTTTTCAAATATTAGAGGGGGCAGAATCCAAGCCATAGGAGAGCCTGAGAAATATACCTTCATCCTGTACCCTATTTTCCTCTCATTTGTCATCCAAGTTTATTTGCCCTTGCTTTCAGAAGATGACTGTCTACTAGCAACATTCAGAGACTTTTGTAGTTGAATAGTCTCACTACCTAGACACATTTAGCCCTTTTGCTAAATCTAAATTATTGATGCGTACAATATCACCCCATATCTCCACTCATTCCACTTCCCCCATCAGACTATAAGCATGTATTCGAGTCTTTAATTTTTTTAAAACTTTTTTTGGGTAGATAAAGCAGTATGTATGAAATCAAGACAACCGAGCTCAAATCTGATCTCAGAGATTTACTAAATGAGTGACCGGTTCATGCCACTTAACCTCTGTCTGCCTCAGTTTTCTCAGCTATAACCTGGTGATAATAATAGCACTTACCTCCCAGAGTTGTTAAGAACAAATGCCACATTTTCAAAGCATTTATAACTGTATCTGGCATGAAGGAATCCTTTAATGAATACTCTTATTTCTTTCCCCTGCTTCCATGTGCATTGCAGTGTTACGTTTCTTCTCAGTCACCAAAATGAGCTCAGGAAATAGAAGTCCTTATTTTTCTTGTTTTGAAGCAGAACTTCTCCCACTAAAGTCTAGTATTCTTTGTGGTTGGCTCTTCCTCCAGTCCATCTCTATTCTTGAAGTTTTCTGCATATAGAAAACCTTAAAACATCCAATTTCTAGGTACACATTTATCAGTTATATAACAGTAGATCATTATCTCCAATCTCTTGCTCTATTTTGTTGTGCTATGTATTATATATTTTATTATGAATAAGTAGGAAGGCATCCTGAAAGAAGCATCCAGCAAGGCAAATAGGCATCTGTTGTCATCAAAGAACATTGGAAAGAACTGGAAAGGTTTGGTTGGGAGAAGTGAAGACTGGTAGGCAAGACTTCAAAAGCCATTTACTCCTGTTTTAAGGACTTTCAGACAGAAGAAGGAATAGATTCATCTTTTCTTGGATATAGAGTACAGGAGAAAAAAAGTCCAATGGGTTGGAGTCACAAAGAAGCAAATTGAGCTTTGATGGCAGGAGAAAACAAAATGAAATCCAAAAAGCAAAACAAAACAAAAACAAAAAACCCTTCCTAACTATCTAACTTTTCCAAAGCAGAATATCTTGATTTGCCTTCTCCTTTATTGGACATCTTTTAAGCAGACACTGTATAACTAATTATTTTTCATGGTAGAGAAAAAATTTGTTTTCAGATATGTGCACCAAAGTTCCTTTTCTCTTGGAAATTCTAGGATGCCCTGGTGCTACAGAGTGATGAAACAAGCTTATTATTATTATTATCATCATCATCATCATCATCATCATCATCATCATCATCATCATTTATTAGTAATCAGGAAAGAAATAACTAGTTTACAATTACTAGCCCCTAAAAAATGATGGCTACCTGAGGATGAATGTGTCCTCAGGCAAGGGAAAATTTAAATGCAAATGAAACATCTCACTAATGGAATAGTGCATCTTTGCAGGGTACTAGTAGTGACACATCAGGTATATTTTCATCATTACCTTGGTTAGGTAAGAGTAATTGAATGCTATTGTTCAGGTCAATGAAATATTTTGTGGGGTTACCATGCATTTGGAAGTATTATGAAGCGCCTCTGACATTGTCATAAAAAGGAATGACATCTCTACTTGTTAAGGACATATCCAAGTGGAACCTGGCTGGATGATTACCTAATCATTGCAATAAGATTACATTCTTGTGATGTCCTATGGATCCCAAAGTGGGTCATGACAAACTCATAGAAAAGAACTGTTATTCCATTGCCACTAAGAATGCACTTGCATTTTGAAAATTCATTTTCACCCGGTATTATAGCTACTCTTTGTTTATTCCCTAAATGTTTCTTCCTTCTTAATTGTCTCTCTAATCAAGTTATGAATACTTAAAAGGCAAAGACCATGTTGTCTTCTTCTATCATATGCCCCATTGAATTGAATTTTAATTCAAAGATCATTTTAAAATGCCTACTATTTTGTGACATATGATTGTGATGGAATATTATTATGCCATAATAAATGATGAACATGATGCTTTCAGAAAAAACCTGGACTTAAATGAATTGATGCAAGGTTAAGTGAACAGAACAAGGAGAATATTATACATAGGAAGAGCAATATTGTATGATAATCAACTGTGAATGTCTTAGTTAATCTCAGGAATGCAATGATTTAAAACCATCCCAGGGGCAGCTAGGTGGGGCAGTGGAGAGAGCACTGGTCCTGGAGTCTGGAGGACCTGAGTTCAAATCTGACCTCAGACACTTAATAATTTCCTAGCTGTGTGACCTTGGGCAAATCATTGAACCCCATTGCCTTATATAAATATATTTTTTAAAAGATACTTAAAAAATTCCAAAGGATATTTTTTCTTTTTCTTAAGCATAAATTTATTTACTTATTTTTCCAACTACATTCATCTCAATGGATTTATGATGAAAAGTGTTATCCACCAGTGAAAGAATTGGTGAAGGCTGAATGTAAATTGATTTTTTAATTCATTTTATTATTTTTGTCTTTTTGCTTTTATAACATGACTAATATGGAAATATGTTTTATATGACTACACAAATAAAACCTGTATCAAATTGCTTGTCTGATCAATAAGGAAAGGAAGGAGAGGACAGGAAGAAGATAATTAGAAAATGAAAATGAAAACAAAAATATTGAATTATTAAATATTAAAAAATTAAAACCAAAAATATTTTTTGTTATTGGAAAAATAGAAAATGCTTCTAAGTACAGAGTGCAAAGACAAAATTAAATAGTCCCTGCTCCCCAAGGAGCTTACCTGCTACTTGGTGTCAGTAGGGCTACCTCTTAAACATGGAGCAATAAAGGCAATATTTATATGCTGGATTTGGAGTCAGACAGCTTGGATTCAAATGCAGACTCTACCTCTATTTACCTTTCTGACAATGGACAGATCATCTTATTTTTCCAGTTTACATGCAAAATTCCCTAAAAGCAAAAACTATAGACTGAGGAAAGAAAATACTTAACTAAAAGATCAGGTTCACATTCATGTCAGTGCATTTTGTGATTTTAGCCATAGTTATTCTTTCTGCCAACACACATGACAATGCCTCCAAGTCTTGGAAGGCAATGCTTGAGGAATGCCATTCCAAGGACAACATTCCTCAATCTTACTTAGTCCTTCAATTTTTGAATCAAAAATAGTTTTCTTCCCCAGATCCCCAGATTGGGGAACTTTCCACCTTGCTAGACTCAGCCATGGCTTGTTTCCCCTTCTCATGGACTTCAAGAATCCAGAAGTATCTTTATTTTGTGATACGTAATGAGCAGAACTTGAGCATTGGTTAATTAAGCATATGATGAATAGAAGTTGTACATAATTGCCATATTAGAAAACACTGTGAAAATGCTTAACATTTCTTTATTGTTAAAAATAAATGCTTCCTTTTATTATTCCCACTCTCACTGTCTCTTACCTCAGCATTCTGTTCTTCCTGATTTCCCCACAATATACCATCCTGCAATTTTAGGCCAAATCCAGAACAAGGACTAGTCAAAATTGGGCAAAATAAGATCTATATTTTGCCCTAAATTCTATTAAATGAGCTGGACAAAGAGTAAATATGTGTGATCTGGTGATGTTATTAATAATCCATGTCCCAATAGAATGAATGTTTATAAACTACAACCAGAAAGAAGTTTTTAGAGGTTATTACCACATGTTGCTTTTTCTGCTGCCAACAATGAAGGATGAATAAATGAATAATAAGAATTTATTAAGAACTAATTACATATCACATTCTGGAAAGTTAAATACAAAACAGACAGTCCTTAACCACAAGGACTTTGTTTTCAGACAGAAAGAGGCAACACCATAAAAATGGATTGGTGGTTGCAGATAGCCTTATTAAGTGAATGCAAATCAAAAGCCTATAGGAGACCAAAGGCCTTGGCAAGAGGAGGAGATAGGGATTGTAGGGCCAAGCATTAGAATTCCTAATCCTAGCTAGTGATTCAGGAATATGATATTTCAGAGAATTTCAGATATTGAGTATTGGTAAGGAGGCTCATTAATTGTGACGCCAACCTATGAGGGTAAGTTATTTCTTCAAGGCCTCATTGGCAAATAACAGAACTAAAAATTTTATTCCAGTTTTCCTGACTCCAAGTCTATTTAGTCCTATCATGTATTGCAATTTTGATAAGCTTCACAAAAAAAGAATTGAAAGATCAATAAACAAATGATATGGTTTAAAAGCTAGGCATAGGAACTCTTATTTGATGTAAATTGAATTATAGTGAACTAATCAATAATCATTTATTAAGGACTTAGTCTGTGCCAAGCAATGCTAAAGGAGTTGGGGATCCAAAGACCTAGAAGACAAATGAGTCACTGGTCTCCCTCAACACTGCCTCCAGACACTTAATCACTCCTAGTTTTGCAGAATGGCCAATTAGATGTTTCTCTGCCCCAAACTTGACTTCCCTGGACTTCTCCTCCTACTACCCCAAATCCAATATTGAGCAGTTCTCCCACTGAACACTTGCCTCTTTCCTGTGGTTTTGGTCTCCCAAACTCATCATCTTTATTCCTACTTCTATTCCACTATAAGCCTAGCCAATGGGGGAACCCATGGACCACAGTAATTGCTCAAATGTAATCTCAAATCTAATCATCCAGATACTAGAATGTTTATCTTTAAGATTAAATTCCATCTTCTCTGTAGGTATTTCAGAGTTGCTTAATTTATTTTGTATATTATCGACACCATTAGAGAAATCCTTGAAAGGAGGGACTTTATATCTTTCCTTGTGAACCCAAATTTTATTACAGTACCTGGTCCACAGTAGGCTTGCATATTGATTAAAAAAAATCTTTTTCATTGATTTCATTGGGAAAATAGAATAATACTAGAATATACTATTTTAGCTTTGATATTTTATTTCATTGTATTTTGTTAATTATTGTATTTACTTTTCCAACTCCATGCAATGGGTAGTTTTCAACAATCATGTTTTGCCAAGGTTTTGAGTTTTATATTTTTTACCCTTCTCTCTCCCTTCCCCCAAAAGAAAGCAATCTAATATAAACTATACAAGTATAATTATGCTAAACATCTTAATCATGTGAAAGAATTGTCAAATCCATATAGAATAGAAAAAGGGAGAATAAAAGACATAACACATAAGACAATGTTTACACATTGAAGACAGTAAGCTCTGATTTACATTCAAACTCCACAATTCCTTCTGTGGGTATGGATGGGTGTTGTCCATCACAAGTCTTTTAGAATGGTCTTTGTTAATTGTACTGCTGAAATGTGCAAGTCCATCATGGTTGAACATCCCCTAATGTTGCTGTTAGTGTGTATACTGTTCTTTTGGTTCTGCTCACTGCATTCTACATCAATTCATGTAAGTCTTCCCAGGCTATTCTAAAGTCCCATTCCTCATGATTTCTTATAGAATAATAGTGTTCCATCACATTCACATACCACAACTTATTCAGCTAATTCCTATTTGATGGGCCTCTCCTCAATTTCCAATTCTTTGCCACTCTAAAATAGCTGCTTTACATCTTTTTGTATAATAAGTTTGTACCCTTTCTAATGATCTCTTTGGAATACACATTTAGTAGTGGTATTGTTAGATCAAAGAGAATGCATAGTTTCATTGTACTAAGGGGTAAATTCCAAATTGCTCCCTAGAAAGGCTGGATCAGTTCACAACTTCACCATAAATGCATTAGTGTCCCAGTTTCCCCACATCTTCTCCAACATTGATCACTCTCCTTTTAAGTCACATTGACCAATGTGATAGATGTGAGGTGGTGACTCATTTTAATTTGTGTTTCTCTAATTAATAATGATTTAGAGCTTCACACCTGAGGCTCTCCATGGACTATCAGCACTGGGGATGTCAAACACCCACTCACTGGCTCTTTGAGAAAGGTGGGAGCACCTGGAGCTGTCTCTGAAGTGTATGCCCTGGCAGCCTAGTCCCTGGGCTAGGGACTATCTCAGGATCTTTAGAACCAGTGAAGTCAGCCACCCACTCCTTCACTCTTTAAGAAAGGTGGAAACACCTGGGGTTGTATGAGGGGAAACACCAGGCCCTCCTGCTGAGGAACTCCAGGGACTCTGGATGAAGAAAACCAGGGGATTTCTTTCTTGAGTTTGGTGTCCACACCATCCATGCTGGCCTTATGGGGGTCCTGGGCTCCCAGTAGCAGAGCATTCCTTGCACTGGAACTCTACCAGCCTGCCCTGTGTAGCCTGAACCACAGAAGTGTCCACTTGTATAGCTGAAGACCACAGGTTAGTCCCCTCCTCACCCATCATGGGTGCACTGGGGCTCTGCTCTCTGCCCTAGACACCTCCACAGCCCCCCCATGACAGAGCCTGCTGGAAGGTGTCCCCTTTGCTCTTCTGAGGGTTCTGTTGCTCCAAAATCTGTTCAGAGCTTTGATTCATGTAGGTTCTGAGGGAAAGCCAGGAGAGCTCAAAACAGGGCCCAGTTTCTCTCTGCCATCTTGGCTGGAAGTCTGGAGAGTTTCATTAGGAGAAAATACATCTCAATTAATCACAGGCTTCAGAATATATTGTTTATAATATATATAAATATATCTATATATCTATATATATGTATATATTCTTTAAAACACATTTGATGAAATGACATAACATCAGAGAGCAAATCTGCTCTAATTAGAGAGATTTTGTTGTACCCTTTAGGTCCCAAAGAAGAGCACTGAGTTAGCTAAAAATGAAAAAATTCTGGAAAGCAAAGTCACTATTGAGTTTTAGCTAAAATCTCTGAACCAGAACTGATCATAAAGGATGAGAACCCTTAGCTTTAGCCTCCAGTTCTTATACACACAGTTTCTCCCTCTCTCCCTATCTGTCTCTTTCTAACTCTGGCAGAAGGTGGACCTTGAGACATATCATTATCCACGCCTGCATCTATATCCAAGGATGGACTGACTGATTCACCAACCTCAAGGAAAACACAAATAGGAAAAAATGACCTCCAGTTCTCATAATCTATGAACTACCTCTATTTTGATAGTCTCCATCACTTAGCTCCCTTTCTTTGAAGACTGGTTACACTCAGGAGAGAGAATCTTCCAAACCTTTGGAAGATATTTTCTCCAGAATAATCTTCTGTAAACACTCCTTTCTCAAAGCCCTTGAAAATGATTTACTCAAAGGATTTTGCATTACATGTGAGGAGGAAGGTATATCAGTGGGTATTAAAGCTGATGGCATTAGATTCACTTTCAACTTCTCACTAAGACTTTTTATACTGAGTCAATAATGTAGCCTTGACCTGAGACTTTTATGTGGAAATGGAAGTTAAGATGATGATCCTCAAAACTTATTTGATATATGAAAATGTATTTAAAATATATTTGCTTTTTTTTCAAGTTAATCCTCCTTTTGTACACGCAGGTTTCCCAAATAGTATGCGTGATTGTCTTAAGTCTATCTCAATATTTGTCATGATCATTTATAATCATGGGAACTTAATGGTCTTGTGATATCATAAGGACATACTTATTGCAATCTGATAAAGTGATATTTTCTGGATATTGGATTTGTGTAAGATGAGAAGCAAATAAATCAGAGTAATGATTAGGTCACTGAGTTTGCAGTCAGAGGAACTGAGTTCAAATCTAGCCTCAACTATTTATAGACAAATGTAATGGGACTCTGAGGCTGTTGTTCCCTCTGGCCAAGAAAATTGGCAAAGATCATTTAGTCTTTGATAGCTGCCATTTCCTCATCAATAAAATGGAGACAATAAGATTAGCCCTAGATACTCCAAAAATGGGAAGAAATCACTCAGACCTTAAGGCCTGAGGGAAATAGAAGTTGTGATAAGTAGGTCTTGGCTGCATCAAAGAGAACTGTAGCTTATTTGTCATCGTGATACATGCATTGAGTGGGCTTAGCTGTCAAATAAGGCATAATATAGAATCACTAAATTAGAAGGATATTCATAGAGAATGACTGTGAGTTTGCTTATCTATAGATCTAAACATATATGTGTATATGTTTATTTATATACACACACGTATCTTCTAACTGATGGAAAGATGAAAATTTTTCCAGTGCAGAACAGGACTGTGTGTAAATAAACATGGAATATATGGGGGAGGGTGGAAGAGAGAGACAGAGAGAGAGAGAGAGAGAGATGTGTATGTGTGTGATTGTGTGTGAGAGACAAATAGAGTGTGTGACAACTAATATTGGTTAATGGTTCTTGGAGATAAATGTATAAGATATATACTCTAAGCAAACATATATATATATATTATATATATATATATATAATACATACACACATGTATGTATATTTAGATTCATCTCTGTGTCTAGATATTTCTAAATCTATTTCACATTTATCCACAACTAACCAAATACATTGCTAATTAGGAAACTGAAACCAGGGAGTCAAGCTGCATGAATCCCATGATCTTCCTAAATCTTTAAATGAAATCACATGTTGTAGAGTCAAGCATTGCATGACCCTCTGGATTGGGAATGTTCAGTTGCTTTAACCTGTGAACTCTAAGTCTAACTGGACTTATGGCTATTTCAGGTTCCTGAAAAGAGTTTTGTAGTGGTATAAAATTACCTTTTATTGTCTAATCCCATCTGTGGATGACTACAAGATGATCAGTCCTGGAGAACATTAGTTAGTTCTTTCAGGAGTTCTCCAACATTAGGGGAAGAACTGAGGAGAAAGACTTTTGAGAGCTATTTTTATTTATTTCATTAAATATTTTTCAATTACATATAAACATTTTACAATCTTTATTTTTTTTGCAAGGTAATATGGTTAAATGACTTGCCCATGTAGCAAAGTAAGAATCAAGTATCTGAGATTAGATTTGAACTCAAGTCCTTTTGACCCTGGGACTGGTGATCTATCCACTGTGCTACTTAGCTGCCCTTACAGTAATTTTTTTTAACATTTTGGCTTCGAATCCTGTTCCTCCTTCTGATTCCTTCCCGTTCTTTGAGATGGCAAGCAATTTTCTTCCATAATGGATGGACCTGGATTGGGAAGACTCATATTCTGAGTTCAAATTGAGCCTCAGATACTTACTAGATGTTTGATCCTGGTCAAGTCACTTAAACATGTTTTCCTTTCTCTCCTCATTTATAAAATGAATTGGAGAAGTATATTATAAACCATTCCAGTATTTTTTTGCCAAGAAAACTCCAGATGGTGTCATGAAGAATGAGACATAACTGAAAAAAAACTAAAATAAAAGAATACATGTGAAGTTAGGCAAGACATTTCAGTATTAGTCATGTTGTAAAAGAAAACACAAACAAAATAAAACAATAAAATTCAAGTTTTAAAGGTATGCTTTAATGTATATTCAGAATTCATCAATTCTCTAGATGTAGACAGCTTTTTTTTTTTGCCATGGGTCCTTTGGAATTATCTTAGTCATAGTAGCAAAGCCTTTCCCAGTGGATCATTCTGACAATAATTTTGTTATTATGTAAAATCTTCTCCAGTGTCTCTGCTTATTTCAGTTTGCATGAATTCAATAAGTTTTACCAGGTTTTTCTGAAATGATGCTGCACATCATTTCTCATAGCACAATAGCATTCCATCACAATCATAAACCACGATTTGTCCAATCATTCCCTAATTGATGGATATACGCTCTATTTCTAAATCATTGCCACCTTCAAAAGAGCTGATATGAATATGTTTGTAAAAATAGTTTTTTCCTCTTTCTCTGATATCTTTGGAATATAGACCTCGTAGTGGTATTGCTAAGTCAAAGGGTGCTAGTACTTTTAGTCTATTTCCAAATTGTTCTCCAGAATGGTTGGGGCAATTAATAGTTCTACTAATAGTACAAGAGTGTCCCAATTTTCCCACATCCCTTTCAGCATTTGACATTTTCCCTTTCTGTCATCTTAGACAATTTGATAATTGTGAAGCTGTATCTCTGACTGCATTTCTTTAATAGTGATTGAGAGCATTTTTTTTTCCTGTGATGATGGAGACCTTTTGAAAACTACCTATTTATATACTTTCACCATTTATCAATGACTCATTTTATAAATTTGTCTCACTTCCCACATATTGGAGAAATGAGATCTTTATCAGAGAAAATTATTACATTTTCCCCCAATTTCCTGTTTTCCTTTTAAATTTGACTGTATTCATTTTGTTTGTGTGAAAGGTTTTTAATTTTATATAAGGAAAAATTATCTAACATCCCATAATACTTTATATCTTTATGGTTACAAACTTTTACATAATTTATAGCTCTGACAGGTATATTTTCACGTCTTCTAGTTTACTTAGGATCTCACCCTTTATATCAAAATCCTTTATCAATTTTAGCTCTTCACGGTGTTGGTCCCTGACTAGTTAATGCCAATTGCTTTCCAGTTTTTTCAGCAATGTTTGTCAAATGTGGACTTCTTAATCCCAAACCTTGGGTCTCTAGGTTTATTAAAAAACTAATTTAACGATGGTCATTATATTCTGTGTATCATGTACCTAATCTGATTTACTGATCCATCATTTAATTTCTTTACTCTGACCAAATTATTTTGATGCATTTTGTAATATAGTTTAAAATAATATAATATGAAGTAATATAGTAATATAAAGTAATAAAATAATATAAATATTAAGTAACTGCCATGCTACTTTCCTTAATATTTGATACTCTTGATATGCTTTACCTTGGTTTTTTTTTTTTTTTTTTTTTTTTACTAGAGGCACAGTGTATAGAGTGCTGAGCCTGGAGTCAGGAAGACTCATCTTCCTAATTTCAAATCAGGCCTCACCCACTTACGAGGAGTGTGTGGTTCTGGGCAAGTCACTTAACCCTTTATGCATCAGTTTCTCAGCTTTTAAATTAGCTTTAGAAGGAAATGGCAAACTACTCCTGTAATTTTGCCAATAAGATCCCTTAGGGGATCACAGACATAACTTAAATGTCATCAGCCTTAACCTTAAAAAATAATTCTTTGGCATTTTGTTTGGTATGGCACTTAATAAGTAAACTAATTTATATGTGTTATTGTCTTGATTATATTGATTTGATCTATTGTTGAGCCATTAATATTTCTCCAATTGTTCAGACCTTACTTTTTTGTGTGTGAAAAGTATTTTGTAATTTTGATCATATTCTCCCTGGGTTTGTTTTGGCAGGTAGACTTCTAAGAATTTTATATTTGCAGTTTATTTTATTTTTTCCAATTACATGTAAAACTAGTTTTCAACGTTCATTTTTTTGTGGGATTTTGAATTTCACATTTTTTCTCTCCCCCCTAACCAGGATATTGAGAAATTTGATATAACTTATACATATATAATCAGATTTAACATATTCCCATATATATTATATTGTGAAAGAAGAATCAGAATAAAAGTGAAAAAAACATGAGAAAGAAAAATATAAAATAGATTTTAAAAAATAGAAAAGACCATGCTTTGGTTTGTATTCAAGGCTTCACCATTTTTCTCTTAATATGGATGGCATTTTCCATCAAAAGTCTTTTAGAATTGTCTTTGCTCATTGAACTGCAAAGAGGTGCTAATTCTATCATTTGTTTTTTTAATTGATATTTTATTTTTCCAATTATAGGTTATGGAAGATTTTCAATATTAATCCACTTTCATATTTATAAATTACACATTTTCTACCACCCTGTCTCCTCACTTCACTGTGCTCATTGACAAAGTCTGGTAAACATTGTACATGTACTTTTGTGTTTTAACATATTTACATATTAATCATTTGGTTAATGAGGTAGTTCCATCATAATTGATTATCACACAATGTTGCTGTTAATGTGAGTACAATGTTCTTCTGGTTCTGTTCAATTTACTCAGCATCAGTTCATATAATCTTTCCAGGATTTTCTGAAATCTACCTACTCATGGTTCTTTACGTAACAATAGTATTCCTTCATATTCACATTCCATCTTACCACATATTGTTCAGACTTTTCCCAATTGATATATATCCCACAGATCTCCCCTCACCACAAAAAGGCTGCTCTAAATATTTTTGTATAAGTCTCTTCCCATTTTTTTAGCCCTATGGGTTACAGACCTAATTAGTAGTGGATTGCTGAATTCAAGGGTATGCACAATTTTATAGCCTTTTAGGCATGTTCTGAATTATTTTCAAGGATGGTTGGATCATTTCACAACTCCACCAATAATGCCTTAGTTCTCCACATCCTTTCCAATATTTAGCATTTTCCTTTTCTATCAGATTAATCAGTGCATTTGCTGATATTTTAGAGGGAATTTTCCTTTCTTTTTTAATTATATAAACATTTTATTTGTTTTTAAATTATATACAATAGTAGTTTTTACCTTTCATTTTTTGGTAAGGTTTTGAATTTTACACTTTTTTTCCCCACACTCCCTTCCCTCCCCCCACAGAAGACAATCTGTTAATCCTTACGCTGTTTCCATGTAATTCATTGATCAAAATTGAATGTATTGAGAGAAAAAGTAAACATATCCTTGAGGAAAAAAATGAAATATTAGAGCTAGAGAACTTATGTAGTACATAAGGTAACTTTTTAAAATAAAACTGAAGGTAATGGTCTTTGATCTTTGTTTAAACTCCACAGTTCTTTCTCTGCATACAGATGGTATTCTCTGTCACAGATACACTAAAAATCATCCCTGATTATTGCACTGATGGAATGAGCAAGTCCATTAAGTTTGATCATCACTACCATGTTGCTGTCAAGATGTACAATGTTCTTCTGGTTCATCATCTCACTCAACATCAGTTCATGCAAATCCTTCCAGACTTCCCTGAATTCCCATCTCTTCTGGTTTTGAATAGAACAATAGTGTTCCATGACATACATATACCACAGTTTGTTAAGCCACTCTCCAGTTGGTAGACATTCACTTAATTTCCAATTCTTTGCCACCACAAACAGGGCAGCTATGAATATTTTTGTAAAAGTGATGTTTATACCCTTTTTCATGATCTCTTCAGGGTATAGACCCAGTAGTGGTATTGCTGGATCAAAGGGTATGCACACTTTTATTGCCTTCTTGATGTAATTCCAAATTACTCTTCAGGAAGGTTGGATGAGTTCACATCTCCACCAACAATGCATCAGTGACTCAGATTTCCCACATCCTTTCCAACATTGATCATTGTCCTTTCTGATCATCTTGGCCAATCTCAGAAGTGTGAGTTGGTACCTCAGAGATGCTTTAATTTGCATTTCTCTAATCAGTAATGATTTAGGGTAATTTTTCATATGACTGTGGATTGCTTTGATTTCCTCATCTGCAGATTGCTTCTGTATATCCTTTAATCATTTGTCAATTGACAAATGCTCTTTTTATAAATTTGACTCAGTTCTCTGTATATATTTTATAAATGATTCCTTTGGCAGAAACACTAGTTATAAAAAAAAATGTTTCCCAATTTACTACATTTCTTTTGGTCTTGGTTACAGTGGTTTTGTTTGTGCAAAAGCTTTTTAATTTAATGCAAACAAAATTATCCAGGTTTTAAATTTTTTTTTTATGTTTTTACAAGGCAAATATGGTTAAGTGGCTTGCCCAAGGCCACACAGCTAGGTCATTATTAAGTGTCTGAGGCCGGATTTGAACTCAAGTACTCTTGACTCCAGGGCCAGCACTCTATCCACTATGCCACATAGCCACCCCTACAGTTTGTTTTTAATGATGTCCTCCATCTCTTCCTTGGTCATAAACTGCTGCAATTTCCCATTCTAATGCTTTTATAATTTCTTGATAATATAAAAAATGATGATATTTGAATAAATTCATTTGATATCTTATAACTTTTATAAATATTTTAATCACCACAAATTGTTTTTATGAGTCTTTAATATTCCTTAAGTATACCATTATTTTATTTGCAAAGAATAATACTTTTATATCCTTATTACCTATTTTATTCTTTCAGTTTATTTTTCTTTTCTTATTGTATAATAGTGGTGATAATGAACATTTTTACTTCACTCTCAATTTTAATAAAATGCTTTGAGTTTATTCCCATTACAAATAATGTTTGCTCTTACCACTTACTATTTACCACTTTAAGAAAAGCACCATAAATTCCTATGGTTTTTAGTGTTTTTAATAGGAGAAGACTTTTGTCAAAAGTATTTTTTCTGAATCATTTTTATTCTGCATCATCTTTTGAAGATTTTTGTTGCTATTGATTTTAATATAGTCAGTTATGCTGAAAATTTTCCTAATATTGAACCAGTCCTACATTTCTGGCATACACACACACACATGCACATATATGTGTATCAACCATGATAAAAGTGTATGTTCTTTTTGATACAATGCTAGAAGGTCCTTCCTAGTAAAACTTTTGCATTGATAGTCATTAAGGCAATTGGTTTATAAACATTTTCTTTTTTTATTTCCCTGGCTTAGGTACCAAAACCAAATTTGAACCATACAAGGAATTTGGTAGAAATCATTCTTTACCAATTTAAAAAATAATTTATACAATATTAGGATTAATTGTTCATTAAACATATTATAGAAATCAATTCGAGTTCCATCTGGTCCTGGTGATTTTTTTCTTAGGGATCTCATTTATGACTGTTAATTTCTTAGGACAGGTTTATTTAAACATTCACTTTTCATTCTGTCAATTTAGGCAGTTTATATTTTTATAAGTATCCATTTAATTTAGATTTTCAGTTTTAATGGCATATAGTTGGGCAAAATTACACAGCATTTGCTTTAATTTGATTTTCTTTGTGGTATGCTCAGTCTTTTCATTTTTGAAAGCAGTGATATGAATTTATTTTTTAAATTAATCAATAATTTATTATTTTATTGGATGTTTTTCATAAAATCAACTCCTTTTATTTATTCAGTTTTTAAAATAAATTTTAATAATCTTTCATTTGCTTTTAGGATTTCCATTTTGGAGATTAATTGGAGATTTTTGTTCTGTTCTTTTTTTAGTTCTTTTTTGTTTTTAGTTTCATGCCCAATTCATTGATCTGTTTTTTCTCTACTTTATTGATGAAAGCATTTAGAGATATAAAATTTCCTCTAAGTACTGCTTTGGCTTTATCCCACACATTTTGGAACATTATATCATTTTTGTTATTGCTTGTTTCTACACACTCATTCTTTAGGATTAGATTACTTAATTTTCAATTAATTTTTCATCTAACATTCCACTGCCCTTTATTGAATATGAATTTTATGTTATTGTGATCTGAAAATGATCTATTTAATATTTCTTCTTTTCTGTATTTGCTTGTAAAAGTTTTATGCCCTAATATACGATCAATTTATGTGAATGTGCCATTCACTGATAAGGAAAAAAATATTCTTTTCTTCTACGAATCAGTTTTCTCCAGATGTCTTTTATATTTCTAAGCTTCTATTTATCTCTTTGTCTTCTTTCTTATTTATTTTAGGATTAAATTTGTACCGTTGTGAGAGGAAGAATCTGACTTTCCTTTAAGAATCTCACTATTATGCCATTTGGTCCATGGATGTTTAGTACTGATACTACTTCATTGTTTGTGGTTTCTTATATCAAGATGTAATTTCTCTGTCCTTTCATTTAACTAGGTATAATTTTGCTTTTCCTATCCTTGAAATTTTCAGGGATAAGGAAGTAGATTCTGGTCTGTTATTTTAACTCTGAGAGTCTCTTTTTCAGTTTTGTTTTAAACAACATATTGATAGATTCTGGCTTATAATTATTCTGCTATGCTCTTTTATCATTTGTCTTATTCCATTCACATTAATGATTTTGAGTTTCCCTCAGTTTTCTTTTCTCTCTATCTCTCCTTTTTATTTTTATTTTGTCTTTCATCTAAATTTTGTTTTGCTTCTGTCATGCCCCCAAATCCACTCCTCCACAGTGAAATATTCAAAAGTCTCTCATTCCCCAAACAAGAGATCCATTATGAAGAAAGAGGTTGGGGAGCTCCAGATTGATTATATAAATCAAAGTGGTATATAAACATAAGGAGGTCGGAGGTAGGTGACCAGATACGATATCAAATGCCCTGATTTCCCCTTGGTAATTAAAGAAATTACAAAATGGAAGAGGAGTTATAATGTATATTAGTGCAGACTGGCTGATATTTTGGTTTTTAATCTACTCATCACTGGACTTGGGTTCCAGACACCTGGGCGCCATTTCAGCGCTGTTTTGTTTTGGAAGCTTTGTACTGATCACTGCTTTCATAGTCCAGTCTGTGGGTTTTCTTTGGGCTTACATTGTTTTTGGTTTACCTTATCCCTAGTTTTCATTGATAGGAATTCATTGTTACTGCTATTATTATTATTATTATTATTATTATTATTATTATTATTATTAGTAGTAGTAGTAGTAGTAGTAGTAGTAATAGTATAGCTTTAGCTGATAGAAACTTTTGTTGGGAAATCCACATTATTCATGAACTTAACTATTAGAGACTATTGCTAGGAAACCTGCATCATGACATTTACTGCTTAAGGGCATTCACATTATGGTTTTTGCCAATAGGGTCTTTTAACCATTGCCTTCTTTTATTAATCCTTTCTTTTATAACCCCCCACTTTCACTTATATCCTTCTGTTCCTATTTTCCTCTTGATTAAGATAGGTTTTTATTACCAGTTATATCCATCTACAAGATAGATATATAAGTAAATACATGTGCGCATATGTGTTTATATATATATATATATATATATATATATGTATATGTTTCTCTTTGAACTAGTTTAGATGTATTTTAAACACTGCCTCTCTCCACCATTCCTCCCTTCAGAGTAAGTAACTCTTCCCTTAGGGTGGGGCTCAGTCTTTTTCTCTTGGAACTAGATAATCTAAATAATCTAGATAACCATAAAATAAACAAGAAAGAATTTAAGGAAGGGAATAGAATTTGGGGAAAGTTAGATATGGAGAAACTTGAATGGATAGAAATGAAAATACCTTTTTTCCTCAGTGGTACATGGCACTTAAACAAGAATTGATCATGTATTAAAGCATAAAAACCTCATGATCAGATGCGCAACAGCAAAAATATTTGAATACATCCTTTTCAGATTACAATGTGATGAAATTACTTGCAATAGAGGACCCTGGAAAGATACATTAAAAATTCATTGTAATCTAAATAATTTAACTCTAAAGAAAGATTGGGTCAAGCAACACGTCATAGAAACAATCAATAATTTCATCAAAGAGAATGATAATAATGAGACAAGATACCAAAATTTATGGAATGTAGCTGAAGCAGTACTTAGGGGATATTTTATATCTAAAAATGCTTACATCAGTAAAACACAGAAAAAGCAGATCAACAAATTAGGTATGCCGCTAAAAAAAGCTAGAGAAAGAACAAATTTAAAATGTCCAATTAAACATCAAATAAAAAATTCTGAAAATCAAATGATTTAATAAAACTGAAGGTAAGAAAACTATTGGGTTAATAAATTAAGAATTTCTTAATGGTAAATCAATAAAATAGATAACCTTCTGGCTAATTTGATTAAAAATCAAAGAAGGAAAACAAATGAAAAAGGTAAATTCATCATCATCAATGAAAAGGCTATCAACACAATAAGTATGATTTATTTTGCCCCACTGTATGCCAATAAATCTGACAACCTAAATAAAGTGGATGAACATTTACAAAAATAAATATTGGCCAGATTAATAGAAGAGGAAAGAGAATACTTGGAGAAATTCTCTAAAAAAAAATCTCCAGAGCCAGATGGATTTGTAAGTGAATTTTGCTAATTATTTAAAGAATCACTAATCCCATTAAGATCAACTATTTGGAAAAATAGGTAAAGAAATAATCTTACCAAATTCCTTTTTTGATACAACAGTATTGATATCTCAATCAGGAAGAGTCAAAACAAAGATAATTATAGACCAGTCTTCCTAATGAATATCGATGCAAGAATATTAAATAAAATATTAACAAAGAGATTAGAGCAATTTATCATGAGTATAACACACTATTCATGGGTGAGATTTATAACAGGTAAGCAGTGTAGGTTCAATATTAGAAAAATGATCAACATAATTATGTCAATAACAAAACTAACAGAAATCATATCATCACAATAGATGCTGAAAATTTTTTGATAAAATACAGCTGTCGTTGCTCTTAAAAAAGTACTGAAAAGTGTAGGAATAAATTGAATTTTCCTTCAAATGATGTTTTTTTACCTAAAATAATTAACAAGTATTATAAATAATGGGATAAGTTAGACCAGTAAGATCAGGGGTGAAATAAAGATACTCCTAATCACCATTATTATTCAGCATTCCATTAGAAATGGTAGCTTTAGCAGAAAGAGAAGAAAAGAAAATTGAGGGAATCAGAGTAGGCAATGAAGAAACAAAAACTATCAATCTTCACAGAAGGCACAATAGCATAGTTTGAGAATCCTAGAAAATCAACTAAAAAAAATTGAAATAATGACTTTAGCAAAGTTGCAGGACATAAAATAAACTGAAATAAATTATCAGTCTTTCTTTATATTACAAAACCCGGCCACAAGAAATAGAGAAAGTCAAAATTATATTTCTTTTTTACATTATGGTTGTTACCTTGTACACAGTCCCTTTCATTTTGCATTAACTCATATAAGTCTTTCCAAGTTCTTCTGAGAGTATCCTGTATTGCAATTCTCTTTGACATGGAAAAGAATTGAAAATTGATGAAGTGCCCATCAGTTGGGGAATGACTGACCAAGTTGTGGTATATGAATGTAGTGGAATACTATTGTGCTTTAAGAAATGATGGACAAGCAGATTTCAGAAAAATCTGGAAATGCATAAGCAGATGCTGAATGAAGTGAGCAGAAACAGAACATTCTAGATAGTAACAGCAACATTATATGAAGATCCTATAAGATTGAAAAGACAATCACCACAATAATTATGATCTGTATGCCAATGAATCTGACAATCAAAATAAACTGGATGAATATATGCAGAAATATACAATGGCCAGATTAATAGAAGAGGAAAGAGAAAACTTCAAGAAATTCTCTAAGAAAATATCTTAGATTCTTTTTAAGATCAACTATGATGGACCTAGGTCTTCTCAGCAATACAAGGATTCAAGACAATTTCAACAGATTTATGATGGAAAATGATATTCACATGTAGATAATGAAGCATGGATTGTTAAAGCAGATTGAAGCATACTATTTTCATTTTTTTGTTTTTTCTTAATTTTTTTTGTTTTTTGTTCTGATTCTTTCACAGCATAACTAAAGTGGAAATATTTTAACTTGATTATCCATATATAATGTCTATTAGATTGCTTGGGTAGGCTAGGGAGGGTGAAAATTCTGGAACTCAAAAGTTTATATAAGTTTATAAAAATAAATGTTGAGAATTATCTTTACATGTGGTTCAAGAAAATAAAATAATATTAAATGGGAGAGGGAAAGTTCTTTTATGAAAGATAATTTTCCATATTCTTTTTCTCCCTTCCCTCTCTCCCAGAATATTCTTTCTTCTCACCTTTCCACTTTCCCAGCATATTTGACTCACTCCTGTAATCTCTTCATATATAGAGTCCTTCTAACTGTCCTAATAAAGATTCCAAATATAGTTAGGAATGCAATTCAACCTTATGCAATCCAGTTTGTTTTCTCTTTCATGCTTTTCAGAGTCACTAACTTCTGTTTTTCAAGTAATTAATTTCTTCAGTGTGATTTTGTTCTCCCATTTGTCCAATTCTGCATTTTAAGGAATTCTTTTCATCGGTGAATTTTTGAACCTCTTTTATTCCATTTGGCCATTTTTTTTAGGTTTTTGCAAGGCAAATGGGGTTAAGTGGCTTGCCCAAGAAATTTTGTTCTTAGGATATTATTTTCTTCAGTTTTTGTATCTCTTTCCTTCATGCTGCTGCTGTTGTTACTTCTCACTCATTTCAGGGATTTCCAACTTTGGAGTTGTATTAACAAAGATACTGAAACAGTTTGCCTTCTCCAGCTTATTTTACTGAATTGAAAAATTGAAAAAAAAATGAACAGAGATAAGTGAATTTTCCAGGGTCAAAGAGCAAGGGTAGACATTAATTCAGGAAGATTAGTCTTCCTTTCTTCAGGCTTAGCCCAGTATCCTATGCTATTTAGCTGTCCTAAGCCTTTCAAAGCTGCTAATTATCTTTTGTTAATATTTGTCATTGCTATCTTTTCTCCCCTAACTTGTCCTCTACTACTCTGATTTTGGAAATAATGTTAGTTCTTCCAGTAATGATTATTGAGCTTGTTTCCAGTTCATATTTTTGCTTGTACCTGCTTTGACTTCATTTTCTCCTTCTGAGTGTTGGAATCTTCCTTGCCATCACAGTAAAAATGTTTTGACAGGATGTTAGGGGGTTTTGTTTTGCTGTTTGCTATTTTTCCACTCTATTTCTTATTTTGGAAATTTGCTGTGAATTTTGGGCTCTGTTCCTGCCTCAGGGGAGTAGAAAGTTCTGCCTCAAACTTTAAGCTTTTTCATCTTGCTGTTTTCAGAATTAATTCTGAAATTTTGAAAGTTTTCAGTACTTTACGTTGGTGTGATCTTGGGACTAGTATGACTATTGTGCTTTTTTTGTCTTCACTCTTATCTTTATCCTAAGTCCCTGATCCCTTGGAATTGCAACAAATATTGCTCCTCAGGGCCCCTGCTCTCCTGGGATCAGAAACAGTACTGTTCCTTAGGGAACCCGATCTATTGGGGCAGGAAGTGAATCTCTTCCTCAGGGTTTCCACTCCCTTTGGGGCAAACGTGTCTTTCTCTGCCCTAGAACTGTGACACAGAGGAGGTGTCAACACTGGAGTTGACAAAGAGTTTCCTCTCAGGGATCCTGATCCCTTTTGATTGACAGAGCTCCCATCTGCCCTTAAACTATGATCCAGAAGTGGATAGAGAGAGGACTTCACAAACATTATTTCCTCCTGCATTCAGTGCTAGCACAAGGCCCTCCTATACTCTCCGTCTGACAAATTGCCACAAACCCTTAGCCTCTCTGGTTTGAGAGCTCACAAAGCTGCTCATTTCTGTCATCACCATCAAGTCTTACCATTCATGTTGGTTCTGGGCTTCATGACATGGACCTCTTTTTTTAATGTTTTTGCAAGGCAAATGGGGTTAAGTGGCTTGCTCAAGGCCACACAGCTAGGTAATTATTAAATTTCTGAGACCAGATTTGAACCCAGGTACTCCTGACTCCAATGCTGGTGCTTTATCCACTGCGCCAACTAGCCGCCCCTGGACCTCTTTTATTCAACATGCTATGTTACATTGGGCTGGAAGAAGGCCTCACTCTGACTTTTTGTGGGTTCCCTCAAAATAGAACTTATTTTGAGGCATTATTTTAAGACTGTTTGGAGGGGAATGTGGAGAGAATTCAATTTCATATTTTCTTTATTCTGTCATTTTGCTATTCCCCCAAAGACAACAATACCATCTTCTAATGACATCACGAAAAATTTGGAATCCAGAGTCTTGATTTTTACAAAGCACACAATCAGCTGCAGTTTTACATTTGCCTTCAAACCCTTTTCATGTTCTTTTTGAGGCTATGGAAATACTAAACTCCAATAAGATGACTTTATACTATGAATCTGGATTTCTGTATCTCTTGAAAAGAGATTCTTTGTAATCTACATGACATTGCCTCCTGTGAAAGGTTCAGAGCTAGGTGAGCTTAAGAAATCCTATCTGGAAAGCTAGTTCTCTTAAAAAACAGCAATACAAATGTTTTCTGTTTGTAGCAGGCTCATTTGGTATAGTCAGAGTCAATAGAGGGAAGGTTCAGGAGAAACATATTTAAAAATAACCCTCATAAAATCTGAATTAGTCAGGAGATGTATTTGCAGAGATGGGATTTGCATGGTAAACACTTTATCACTCATTCTATTCCCTTCACTCTCTTTTCATTGTCTTTGGCATCTGTGGAAAAGAAAGCATAATAAAAACTGCTATTTTTAAAACAACCTCAGAAGTCATATACAGGTAACAGGAGAATATAAAAATTATTACGACTGACTAAAACCTGGATGTGAATACAAATCTTTTCTTGGAGACAGGCTAAACCTAGCTGCTCGATATATACTTGGAAATTAGTCACAATGTGACATCCCAGGTGTTATAGATAACTCATGTTATCTAATCATGTTGAGATAATGTGAGTATTCTATATTACCCACTATCTCTTTTCTTTCAAAGATTTCCACCATCTTGATTCCAACTATAGTCTAATGAAGAACAAGATCAAGCTATATAACTCCAGAATTTCAAAGCTGCATAAAACCACAATGGCCATCTACTATGGCCTGAAAAGGAATTTCCCCAAAATAATTATAACAAATAGTCATCCATCTTCTGTTTGAGGATCTCCAGGAATCCTAATACCCTTTTGGACCACTCTCATTATTTGCAGTCATAAGCCCCAAAAGCAAAATTGATGAAAAAAAGGTATAAAAACTTGCTGAAGAAAATAATTCCTTTAAAATTAAAAATTGGGCAAGTGAAAGTAAATAAATTCATGAGACTTCAAGAAATGATAAAATTCAGATGATTAGAAAAAATAGAATTAAGGGTGAAATGTCTTGTTGGTAAAACAGCAGATGTGGAAAATTGAGGTGAAATAATTTAAGAATTATTAGACTATCTGAAGTACATGATAAAAAAGAGCTTAGACATCATATTACAAGACATTTTTATGGGAAAACTACTCTGATGTCTGAAATCCAGAGAGTAAAAGATAAATTGAAAGAATGCACTGATCACTTCTGAAAGAGATCCCAATATGAAAAATTTCAGAAATACTGTATCAGAAAAAAATGGATATCTCATGGAACCACAGTCATGATCACACAAGATTTAACAGCTTCCATGTTAAAGGTATGGAAAGTTTGGTTTATGTTATTCATGATGGTAAAGGATCCAGTATTAGAAGCAAGAATAACCTACTAAGAAAAACTGAGTGTAATACTTCAGGGAAATAAATGACATTGAAAGAAATCGAGGACTTTCAAGTATTCTTGATTAAGAGACCAGGGTTAAATAGAAAATTTTACATTCAAACTCTGGAGAAGAATAAAATGGGAAACTTTCAGAATTATCATTGTTGATCAGTCTTTTGAGTCACAATCAACCTTCTGTTATCAAATTTGGGATTTTCTTGATAAGGATATTCTTCCAGTTCATTTTATAAATGAGAAATTATGGCAAACAAGATTAAATGACTTGTCCAGGTTCACACAGCTACTAATTGTCTGTGGCCAGATTTGAACTCAGGAAAATGAGTCTTCCTAACTTTAGACCTAGTACTCTATCCACTGCACCACTTAGTTGGTCTAACGTAAGGGACTCAATAAAGTTAAACTGTTTACTTTTTTATATGGGGCTATGATACTTGTAAATCCTAATAACATTATCATTATAAGGGCAGTTATACCCATGCCCTCTGTCTTTGTAGAATTTTTACGAGTCAATTATGTGGGGATGATCTTTGCCCCCCCCCCCCAAAAAAAATAGTAGGTGTGAGAAAGAAAAATGCATAGGAAGAAGGGAGAGGTAGACTGGGGAAGTTTTTTACATGAAGGGCACATGAAAGAAAGGGCTTTTAAAGTGGAGGGGAAAAGTGAGGTTAATGGGCAGGGTTGGTCCTAACTTATAATGGAATTGCTTCAAAGAAGAAAGAATAAATATACCTTTTCTGTTGAGTGTAGAATTCATTCTCACCCAGGAGGGAAATGGGGTAAAAGAAATAAGATATTTGAGGTATTACATCAAAGGATGCAATAGTCAGAAGTAAAAGATGATGAGAAGAGACAAGATAAAAGGAGATAGAGAGTGAAGAAGAAGCAAAAAATAATAGGATGGAGGGACACATACACTTGGCAATCGTTACTTTGGATGTGAATGGGATGAGATTAATCATAGAGAAATGAATAGACTGCAGAATGATTAGGAACCAGAATTCAACAATATGTTTGCATAAGACACAAACTTGAAAAAGAAAGGCATGCAGAGTTAAATTTATGAAGCAGAATCTATTATGCTTCATCTGAAAGAAAAGAATGAGGGGTAGCAATAGGATCTCAGGCAATACAAAAAGAGTACAAACTAGACTTAATTAAAAGATAACTTGAAAGGATGCTCATCATCAACTAAGGAAGTTATGGCACATGATTGTGTTGGAATAATATTTTGATACATGAAACAAGGGGGGTGGCTTAACAAAAAACATGGCAAGATCTTAATGAACTGATTCAAAATAAAGGGAGAAGACCCAAAGATTATACACAGTAAAAGCAGAGTTGTAATGATGATCAGCTTGAAAGTCTTGGCTTCCCCAATAAATACTATGATTTAAGTTATCTCTAAAGGATTCATGAAGATAAAAGGTATCCATCTCCAAAGAACTGATATATTCAGTCCAAATTGAACTATATTTTCTCACTTTCTTGGGTTTTTTTTTTGCTTTATGGCTTAGATGGTAATGTGTTTTGCATGAATTCACATATATAATTGATATATTGTTTTCCTTCTCACCTGCAAAATGTGGGGGAAAAATGGAGCAAATCTGGAATTCAAAATTTAAAAAGAATATCAAAAATGACTTAAAAAATAAAGCTGCTTCACTAATGACTCAATGTCCTATGCTGGGAAAAAGCAACCATTTGAGATAAGGGTATTGCTGAGTTTTGTTGTGTTTTGGCTTGTAAGATCAATTCTACATCCTACAAAGTCTGAAAAGTTGTAATTAAATGTTTCCATTTTAAGTGAAATCTAGTATTATTGTTTAAGCCATTGGTGCCAAAGCAATTGGAAACTTGCAGAATCCTGAGAATGTCTAAATGGAAACTAGTTATCAGAGCCACTGAGTCCAAAACCTGAGACTTGGAGCCCACGTTCCTTTCCTTCTCTCCTCAATTCATCCTCTACAGAGTGCACAATAGGAGTCTGTTTTCTGTCCTCCTTTTCAGTTATGGAAGGGAAGCATCTGAAAGCAAATAAGGAATCTGAAAGAATCTGTTTCTGTTCCTCAAAACCTGGGCTCTTAGTGTAGTTCCCCAAACCAAGATGCACAAGACTTTGCCTTACCAGCCTAGAAGATCACTTTAAGTTCCCTTTTCTGTCTTACTTACTTATCATTGTTGATCCTTCTAGACTTCAGCCTTCACCCAACTCGAGTTCTCCATTTAAGTTTTGATATTCCCATTTATATGGATCCAGGCTGTCCTCCAGTCTATTTTCCATTTGGATGTCTAGAATATTTGTCTGCGTTCCTAATTTTAGTTGCTTCATTGTGTCCTGCTATAGCCTGAATTCAATACCGCTTAAAGCTTCTCATTGTCTGTCTGTAGCTGCCTGGTATAGAATTTCTACAATAAATCATAGTCCCATACTAGTTAAAGTTGTAGGCAAAAAATAGAATGCATTTACTTATGGCAGGGGGAGGAGGGGATTGTAGAATAGCAATGCTGCTTTAAAATTAAACGGTGCTAAACCATTTTCCAATCCTGTTCCCTGGCCAAGGTGCTGACTCACACCTAAACCAACATAGAGAACTGCTGGAGAAAGGGATTACAAGTCATGCCAATGACTAACAACCTCCAGTATCAGAAAATTTCCTTTTGTCTCTAACCTATATCAATTTGGCATCAGTGAATGCCAGACAAGTTTCAATATTAATGAGTCAAAAGATAGCAAATTTAGATCTAGAAGGTACCTAAAGACTTATCTAGTCCAATTTCATTATTCTCTAGATGGGCAAATGGAAACCCCCCAAATGGAAATATTTTGGCTATAGGTCACAGTAATTTAAATAATAATAATAGGTAATTAAGTAATAAGTAATACGAAACACATCTGAAGTTGGGGAGATCTGAGTTCAAATCTGACCCCAGAGATATGCTAACTTTTTGATCTTGGGAGGTTAATTAATTACTGTCCATCTCAGTTTTCTCATTTGCAAAATGGTTATAATAGTACCCACCTTCTAAGCTTATTATGGGAATCAAATGAGTTAATATTTGTAAAATTGTTTGCAAATTTTAAAGATGACATTAACCTTAAAGACTAGCTATTACTATTGCCAATAATAATAGCCACCATAATTAGCTAAACAGGGATTGGAATTCAGATCCTGACTCCAAATTCAGACATCTAATTGGACTTGTTTTACTTCCCACAAGAAACTTCAGTGATATATGATATTGGTTTTTACACGTTTGGAAATTTCCATTGGTTCTACTTGGTCATGGAGTAGACCAAATATAAATGAGTTGATCTAAATGTAAGTAGATTTTATTTTTTTTTAATTTCTGTAATAAAAGTCTTCCTAACAATTGGTTCTGCCCAATGGTGATGGGTATCATATGATATCATCAGTCTTCCACACATATAACCCATGTTAAATGTAGGGACTTGAAGAAAAGAATTACAAGGTCCTTTGTAACTTAGACATTCTCAGAGCCTATGGACAACTTGTTCTGGATTGTATGGAACAGAAGAATATTCTTATACTATTTTAACTTTGAAGTTTTCCCTTTTGTTTTTGATCAGATCATTTGAGTTCATCAATCTAGGAAGCTCCTGGTGAGTTACTTCTTCTACTAATGTAAATTTGTCCATTTTGTAGTTTATAGTCTTAGCAAGTTGCATGGAAAACCGAGAAGTTAAATAGTTTTTCCAAGGTCGCACACTAGTTTGTATCAAGGGTATGATTTGAACCTGGATTATGTTGTCTCTTAAAAATGTTTATCTGCTAAGCCCCGATTTCTCTTTCAGAGTTAATTAATGAAATCTAAGGCTCTGGTGATAAATTTATATACAATAAAAAGGCATCAGCGAACTTGGTAATATCAGTGATGGAGAAGTTGTAAGGCAGGTATTCAAGTATACTCTAGTTGGCTCATAATAAGTAAATGTTTATTGATGATATGGTTATAAATTAGTGTTAAAATCTTGGAAAACATTTGAAATTATGTGAGAAAGTCACAAAATTATTTTTACTCTGTAAACTGATGCCATAAATGGTAATACTACAAGAAGGTAAAAGATAGAAAAAATGTTCTAGGTGTTTGTCTAGATACTGTTAGAGAGGTTTTGTCAGAATCAAAATACTTGGGTTCAAGTCTTCCCTCTGAAACAAGATGACTGTGTGATGCTGAGATAATCACATGGCATTTCAGTGCCATATCCAACTCTCAAAGTTGAAGAAGCTGTCTTCAGAATTCATCATTGTTATCCCTCCCCAGTGAAAATTTCATGTTAGCATTTAAAAAAAAAAAATATATATATATATATAATATACAGCTCTTTCAACAAACAAACTGAAACTGGAAACAAAGTGAATATCTATCAATAAAATGGCTAGATGAACTATGGTGTATGCATGTAATTAAATATCACTGTGCTCTAAGAAGCAATAAATATGAAGTATTTAGAGAAACTTCAGAACTGATGCAGAGTGAAGACCTCCAGAGCAGGAAGACATACATATACATGTGTGTGTATGTAGATAAGTATGTATCTGTATATATGTGAGTATATGTATATTTTGGGAAGACATATATACATGTGTGTATGTGTAGAGTGTATAGTACATATGTGTGTTTATATGTGTGAATACATAGTGGTTATAATGATAATAAATTAAAATAATATTAAAAATCTCTATTATGGAAGTTAAAAACCAATATTAGTTTCAAAACACAGATTATCAAATTTGCTTCTCTCTGCTCAATATAAAGGTAATAGAATACAAATTACTTCTGTTGAATAACTCTTAGCTCTTGCTGTATTTGCAACTCTGGGTGCTTGACTTTTTGCTGGACTCTAAGGGAGGGTCCTAGGAGGGAACGATTCCTAGGAAAGGAGAGTTGTCTCTGTCCATTTCTGGCCACTGTCACCCTTGCAATCACATTTCAGGAGGTCAGCACCATGCAGAAAGGAAGACTCTGAGTGGACCACGGCTCTGATGGCTAGCTTTGTTAAAGGTCCAGGAGGATGGGGCGGCTAGGTGTCACAGTGGGTAGAGCACCAGCCCTGGAGTCAGGAGTTCCTTTGCCCAAATCTGGCCTCAGACACTTAATAATTACCTAGCTGTGTGGCCTTGGGGAAGCCACTTAACCCCATTGCCCTGCAAAAAAAAATAAGGCCCAGGAGAACGAAGGGGGCCAGGGGTTTGGAGGCCCTGGATCTTGTGGATATTCCAGTTCACCATCTTTAGAACAAACAGAGGGTTTGCTAGGATTTCTTTGATGTCAGTGTTTCATCTCTGGATTCATCTATCATTCCAGATTATTCTCTACCCTTGTACCTCTTTTTTTTTTTTTTACTTTCCTGGGAGAGGGGGAGCAACTTTGACCTGCAGCTTAATAAAATGGTTCTAAACGTAATTATTCCAAAGAAAGAGCTAAATAATGGTCGAAGCAATGGGAGTATTAGTGGGGTAACTGTATCTTCTACTAAGATGAAGGTTTGTATGAATGATTGAATACATTTACTTAGTAGTTCCTATTTTCTAGACTGTACTAGCTATTGCATTCATAGATGAAAGAGATGCATGGTCCTTGAGGTTAAGGGTTTCACATTTAATAGGGGAAGACTATATGTGTGCATGCATATGTGGGATTGTATGTGCATGCATACATGCACACACGTGACTCTGTGCACACAACACACATGCACACAGCATGCAAAACATATAGTTGTGTGTGCACATGCATGCTTGTATATATGCACACATCTATATACATGTAGATTGCATGTGTGCCACAAAACACATGTTTGTGTGCACATGTGCACATTTGTATAGGTGTGCACATAAATGTCTAGGTATGTGTGTGCATTCACCTACATATGTGTGTATATTCATGTGTATGTGTCTCAGCATGTGTGTATATGCATGCATGCACATATATGAAATTATTAATCAAAAATGTACTTTGACTTGAGAAATCACAGGGATTGTAAGTATAACTCTAGAGTAGTCTATTGGCAACTGAATCTTAGTTGAATCACTATGACTAGAGTAAGAGGTAGAAATGAGAGAATAGGATTATGGAATCTTTATCAAAATATGTCTCTTTGATTCATGACCATTTTTATAGAAGAAGTAAGGAAGAAATGTTTCCTTCATTTACCAGGCGCATTTATATTAGTGAGTTTTGCAAGGGTCAGGAGAATTCTAGGAGAATTGCACTGATTCTCAGATCCTTTCCTTTAGTATGGGAAAAAGAGCAGCCTATGGTTCAAAAAGGCTGAGTCTGGTACTCAAGAGGAACTGGCAAATCTGAATCCTGCCTCTAATGCTTATTAGCAGTGTGATCCTGGCCAAGTCCCTTTTGTTCTCGTGACATATAACCTTACTTATAAGACGAATTACTAGTCCTTTTACTCCCTACCTCATTGAGTTGTTGTGAAAATCAAATTGTCTCCTGTATGTAAAGAGCTTTGCAATCATTTGAGCTGAATCACAATGAGAGTTATAATTACTTGAGTAGATTTTTGGCCAAGATTCTCTGTTGACTTTCTTCATTTATCAAATTCACCACTTTCTCCTTTCTCAGCTACCTCTTTGCTTTGGTGGACAAAATCTTTGAGAGAAGTGCCTTTCTCAGTGATGCCAGTGCAGGAAGACATAAGCAATGCCTCTCTATATATTTTACACACACACATTCAAATTTTAGAAAGGAATAGTTTTTAAATGGGAAACCAAAATTCACACATCTTGTCTTTTTTTTAAAGAAAGATTTCATTTTGTTAAATTTTACTATTTACCCCCATTCTTGCCCCCCCACAGAAGGCAGTCTGTTAGTCTTTATATTGCTTCCATGGTATACATTGATCTAAGCTGAATGTGATGAGAGAGAAATCATATCCTTAAGAAAGAAAAATAAAATAAAAGAGATAGCAAAATTACATGATAAGATAATGGTTTTCCCCCCTAAATTGAAGCTAATAGTCTTTCATCTTTGTTCAAACCTCCACAATTCTTTCTCTGGATATAGATGTATTCTCCATTGCAGATAACCCCAAATTGCCCCTGATTGGTACACTGATGGAATTAGCAAGTCCATCAAGGTTGGTCATCCACCCCCATGTTGCTGTTAGGTTGTGCAATGTTTTTCTGGTTCTGCTCATCTCACTCAGCATCAGTTCATGAAAATCCTTCCATGCTTCCCTGAATTCCCATCTTTCCTGGTTTCTAATAGAACAATAGTGTTCCATGACATACATATACCACAGTTTGTTAAACCATTTCCCCAATTGAAGGACATTCACTTAATTTCCAGTTCTTTGCCACCACAAACAAGGCTTCTATGAATATTTTTGTACAAGTGATGTTTTTACCCTTTTTCATCATCTCTTCAGGGTATAGACCTAGTAGTGGTATTGCTGGATCAAAGGGTTTGCACATTTTTGTTGCCCTTTGGGTGTAGTTCCAAATTGCTCTCCAGAAAGGTTGGATAAGTTCACAACTCCACCAACGATTCATTACACACATCTTGTCTTTTAAGTATAGCCATCCCAGGTTGCTGAATGAAGCCTGAGCAGTTCAATTCCCCTCTTTTCAAGAACAACAGCAATGCAAATTCTAATGATGGTCAAATTTTGAAAAGGTCAAGGTTCAGCTGTGAGTGAGTCCTCTTTGTAAAGTCTGTGAACTTCCTCTAAATCATGAATATTTTCAGTTTCAGCATTTTGCTTTTGCATAGGAGTTTTTGTATCCTAGAAATCTATGTGGCAATGAACATTATTTGTTGGGTTGGATTCATACAGTGTACTTAAGAAAGCAGGTGACTATTACTTGCACAAAGCCTTTGACTCCTTCAAAGATTAAAAAGAAAGGAAGAAAAGAGGGAATGAAGCGGAATGTTATTCAGAAATTCTGTATCCTTTGAACATCAAAAATTGTCAGAATAAAGAAGCAAAAGAGTCATAATAATATAGTTGAATATCATATGGAAATTTAGTATTTTAAATAACGTCCTTTCCAGTGGGGTTTTTGATAACACAACTTTCACTGCTCTAGAAGAATGAGGAACAAATGGCAAAAAAAGCAAATTGATGTTTGCACTTGGGGAAAAATAGTTATTAGATAAATCTAATGAATTTTCACTGAGAAAATTCTGATAACTGGTTCAGGTCTTAAATTAAAGTTGGATGACCATGTTTTGGGTACATTATATAAGGAATTTTCATTTGGGTGAAAATGGACTTGATGACTGAAATCTCTTTGCAAGTAAGGACCTGGGAGATCAATTAGTCAAATGACTTCAGTTAGCCAGTTAACATCTAGTTATATAACTAGGCATTATTACTCATTGGCAGGCATTTTCAAGGTGACTGCTATTTATCAAATATGTTGTTAAGTGCAACTGAGTTTAAAAATGGCCAAACCGAGACCTAGATCATAATGGAAATAAGAGACAGAGTCAAGATTGAATCCAGACCACTGACTCCAAGACCAGCTCTTCTCTGCTTCCCTACCAGGAGTTCACAATATAATAGCAAAAAAGCCTACCAACTTCGAAAATTTCCATCAATTCAGTTTTGTTCTCTGGACCAGATCAAGGTTTTTTAGGAACTACAATGTCATGAGGTTATGGGGAACCCAAATAGAAGGAGGCAGGAGTAAAATGGCATTATTTATGAGAACATTCCATGATTTATTCCTAGAGGAAATTTTTATCCAATTTGCACACCCAATCCCTCCCCCCACAGACACAGACAAGCAAAAACAAAGCACTAGGGAAATCAGGGATCTATTAAGTTTGGGAAAATGACTGTGCAGCTGCCTGGGACTGCAGTGAGACTAAATATCATTTGTTGTTGTCATGATTTATTTATATATTATTGCAAGAGGTGTGTGATGAATGGAATATCAGCCAGTCTATTTGTTGAGTAAGCATTTTAATGACAATTTTGTATTTCCTGAGTGTCATGTATAGCAGACATAAATACGATTGCACAAATAATAGGTCATTCTGAAAACTGGTTACATCTGGAAGTGATTATCATTAGTATGTGGGAAATCAACACCATCCTTTTAGTGAAGAAAAGCATCAAATAAAAAAACGATCAGTTTTGTCCTAACTGCTAATTTCTGAGAATGATTTCTAAAATATTTATATCTAATGCATTTAACCTGATATTATTCCTTTTGAAATAAACAAAATATTTGGTCATTATATTAAAAAAGATTCTAAAACCTTAGAACAATTCAGAGAATTCCTACCTCTGGAAAGTGATACCATGGTCAGAGGAAAAAGAGCTGGAATGGACCTTAAAGATGATTTAGTGCAAATTACTCTTTGTACCAATGTTAGGATGTAACCCAGAGAAGTTAAGTAACCTAACTAGGTCACAAAGATAAAGTTATATATGGTCCCAGGAACTCTGGCTCTAAACCTTGGCAACTTCTTCACTGTCCCATGCTGCCTAGTGAATTCTCTTTCTCTGATGAGTGTGAGCACAAAACGATTAAAAACATGTTAATTAAAAATCACTGCAAAGCAGTATGTTTTGGGGGGAAAAACCACTTAAGCACAGTTCCCTACCCCCCCTCCAAAAACTAATGAAAAATATCAGAACCATATGTTATAATTTACAATAATGATTTCCCTTTGTTCTCTAAGAAGATAAGGACATCAGGGAGGTGATGCCATGATAAATAATTTGAGTGTGGAGGGAAACTGATGGGTTAAGTCAACAGCTTCATTTTCTCCTCCAAAGCCATCTGGATCCAGTGGGTAAAATCAGGTTGAGTGGAGATAGCCCTGGATGTGGGGCAGTGAGGATTAAGTGACTTGTCTAAGGTCATAGAGCTGAAGTCTGAAGTCACATTTGAACTCAGGTCCTCCTGCCTCAAGGATTGGTGAACTATCTGCTGTACCACCTAGCTGCCTCCAGAATTTATTTGTTCCAATGGCCTAGAAGTTGTTCTTTAGTAAAAGGATCAACACATTGGCCATTAACCAGAAAACTCAACGTTCATCATGGCAAACCCCTTTTTGTGAATCTCTCTTTTCTACCTCAGTCCAACTTCTTCAAAGCTCAATTACATAACAAGATAGTTTGGAGACAGCCAGGTTCTCATAGTCTCAGTTCACCAAGTAAGAGAGTATAAAGAGAAGAGGGTTCAAAAATATTGAGGGATACCCACTGCTAGAAGGAATGACATGGATGAAAATCCAGAACAAGGAGGATGAGAAGATATGGTAGAAAGGCAACCAAATTGTCACAGAACAAAATAAAAACAAACACCAAAAAGAATACAATATTTAGGAAGTGAAGGTAGTTGAGTGTCCAATGCTGCAGGAAGATGAAGAATGAAGATGGAAAAAGAAACCACATGTCATTAGTTTTGACAAATATATTATCATTGATAATCTTAGGAAAGAGTTTCTGATAAAGTCAGAAAACAGATTGCAGAGGGATGAAAAGACAATGAGAAGGGGAAACTAGGTGGTGCAGTAGATAGAGTACAAGCCCTGGAGTCAGGAGTACCTGAGTTCAAATCCAGTCTTAGATACTTAATAGTTACCTAGCTGTGTGGCCTTGGCCTTGCAAAAACCAAAAAAAAAAAAAAACCCAATGAGAAGAAAGGAAGTCAAAATGTTAACTATAGAGAGGAAGTCCTTTGAGGAACTTCACTAAAAAGGGGAGAAGGGTAAAGGTTGAAAGCTATCAGAGAGCAGTTTCACATGTTTTGGTTCCCTTTAATTAATTCCCTCCCCTCCCCCAAAACAGTGGTTATATTGACAATTTCTGTCTTCTGTTGGAAAAGGTACAAACTCTGGGGAGGGGAGAGGGGGATTAGGCTTCCAATCATGAATAACGTTTCATTGAATGTCCTAATTGGATGCTGGGTCATGTCACAATAGGACTCCCATTTAGCTTCTGGTTGGGACACCATTTGATGTAGCCCTACAGGTGACAAGACAGGATTACAGCAAGGTGGAGAAGAGGATGGCCTCTCCCCACCTCCCCTCATTTCTCTTCTACCCTCCTGGCTCCCCTCATCCACCTTCCCTCTGACCCCTCCTCCGTTCCCTTCTGCCTTCTCCCCTCCTCCTCTGTCCCCTCCCCACCTCCCTCCTCCCCTTGTCCCCCCCTTTCATTTTCTTTCCTAATTAGGTGATGGAAAAGTAATCTCAATATCATTATATTAAAAAATTCAATGATTTTTGAATCCCTAAATATTGGAGGGTCTTAGAAGTTTTATGAATATTAGTAGATGAATTTTTCTTTAAGGAGCAGTGACTGAACACAGTGGAACAACAGCACAAGGCCACCATCCTTTCTCCAGCAAGGCTGGCTATTTGATCAGAAAATATCAACAGAGATGAAATCTGTTATGGCTAAAGAGCAATCCTGCATAAATCATATTACATCCCATTAGGACTTGCATATTACTACCACCAACACTGTATACTTATCATAATAAATTTACTTACTCATTCTGTTCTAATCATTCCATTAATAAAGAGAGTGATAATCATATACTTAGCATTGCTTTCTATGTGGCAATAAATAACTTATCCCAACCTAATTTATATCTGCCTATTGGATGCATGTCTACTTAACAAAGACCCTAGAAAAAAATCAAAAATAACATTTTCCAGATTGTTAGGGATATGAGTTTGAGAATCAAATAAATTTAAAAAAATGTAAATATCCCCCATTGAGAAGAAAGTAATGATACTGCAGACAACTGTGGGGCAGGAATACCATTCTTGTAAGTGCTAGTTTGGGTATGGAGGAGACTTTTGCACATGCTTATAAGCAACAGGGAGGAAATAGTAGATAAGGAGAAATTTAAGATTAAAGGGAGAAAGGAAATGTTAAGTGTGATAGTTTACTGGAGAAGATGGGAGCTGAGAGATTTGATCCCTAGGTCTTCACACCCCTAGATTCACATCAGAATCAGATCATTCTAACAAAGGGGGATGAAGGTCAATGAATGATAAGATATATTCATTTTTTTTTTTTAGATTTTTGCAAGGCAAATGGGGTTAAGTGACTTGTACAAGCCACACAGCTAGGTAATTATTAAGTGTCTGAGGTCAAATTTGAACTCAGGTACTGTTGACTCGAGGGCCTGTGCTCCATCCACTGCGCCACCTAGCTGCCCTGATAAGATACATTCATTACATTCCTGACAGTACCATTTACCTTGGCCAATACCCTCACTCTCATTTAGTAGTTACAAGACATAGAATCTCTAACAGAACAAGAATTATAGATTCATGCTATGTGTAGCAATAATTTTAATATTATTTTATATAATTAAAACTATGTCATGTCATTCCTTATAGTTGTGCTTTCCCTCATTTCTCCCACATCCATGCCAGAAAAATGTATAACCTTTTCCAGCTCCCTTTAATTTTGGTCACCCATCTCTCTTCAAATTTCCTTATATTTACTTGTTTATATACTTGGTTCTTCCAATCGAATATAATTTTCTTTGGAGCAGGCATTATTGTCCTTTTATCCTTATGTTCCTATAACAAGCACTTGGTAAAAACTTGGGAAAGAAGCTTGTTGTAGGGAAATATGTTGGGTGATGAATTCTTATTGGAATGAATCTCATTGTATTATTGAATAAGCTAACATGCAATATTAATGTCACTTTTATAACACTGAGCTTTGTAATGCTTTAATAATAACAACCCTGGTTGTTAGTGGCTGTATTAGTACCATGATGTTATAGAAAAGGAAATGGAACCCCTCAAAATTTGAATAACTTGTCCATGATTATGCAGCCAAATTTAGGTCTAAGATATTCTCTACCAAAGCCTACTGTCTTCCCAGAACAACTACTGTTTTTTTTTAATTACAAACCATTGACCTGGAGCTTAAATGTTCCACTTAAATATTAGTCTCCTAGTACCCAGGCATGACTGTGTTGCAAAGCACAAGGGGCTCCTTAATACCTTTAGGAAAAATAAAACAAAATTAATTCCAAACTTTTCTGTATCATACTGTTTTAATCACTGCACCATCTGACTCCAGGCTATCTTTTCAGGTCAATGACATATTCTATGTTCCAGATGAGCTGGCCATTTCCCATTATCTGTACATAATGTTCTACCTCCCCTCCCTGCTTTGACAATACCTGTAACTCATTCCTGGAATAATCCTCCTCTCCACTTCCTCCTCTTTGAATTGTTCCTTCACCAAAGTTCAGAATAACACCTCTCTCCTACCCAGAGTCTTTCCTGATTCTCCCATTTAGAAATACCTTGACACTTCTTACAATTATGCATTTTTATTGTGTGTATATGTGTGTAAATATGTATTTGTGTATATACATATATGTGTAGAAAAATATATACTATTTTTCTCTCAGTAGAATATAAACTCATTGGAAACAATCAAGAGAACTTTAGGTCACACAAGAAAGGACAATTGGGTGAGTCAATGAAACTACTGTTCATTGATGAAATGAATATATTCACCCAATTATAAAATCATCATAATGGAAAAGCATTCAGAGATTATCTCCTTCATCTTGTTCTCGAATCAAAATTATATGTGAGGTTTCCCAGAATGACAGAAGTATGCAACCTCAGAGTGAATGGGAACCTTAGGACGAACATCAATATTCAGTGGGCATCAAGGTATTTTTCCTCCCACTTATCCATGCCTTTCCATCTACACCAGAGAGATGAAGCTTCCAATGTCATTCTCTCTTTTCATTTTATTTTCCCATTTGCTGATTACTCTAATCATATTGTATGGTCAGGATGCTCTATGACCTCTGTATAATCCTTTGATACTGTCTACTAAGATACACCAATCCATTTAGCAATATAATCCCTCCCCTGGCAGCCTCTTATTTTGAGATTTAACTACATAGTATTTAAGGAATTAAATAGAATTTCTTTGTATAATCCCTTATATAACTTGTAAACCCACTACTGAGCTCTCATCACTATCTAATTCTTCTCCCCAGTACGTCCAAGTTAATTCATTCTAATCCATAGTCCTACATTCCTAAATCCCTTTAGTCTATATTTGGGGGAGGGGACCGTTATGCCTTTTTGAATTTTTTAAAGTTATTCTTGAAACTGGATTTTTGACTAAAGAAAATGGGAAAAGCTGGGCATGCAATAAAGATCGTAATTTAGGACCCATCTTCTAACAAAACCTAACTAACAAATTGAAATGGCGGAAAAATTAGAGTGAAAATAAAGCATAAGACAACTTTCAAAAATTGGATATAATAAGCTCTGGTCTACCTTTAAACTTCCCCTGGATATGGATGGTATTTTCCATCACAAGTCTTTCAGAATTGTCTTTGATTATTGTACTGCTGAAGTGAACAAATGCTTCATAGTTGATCATCACCCCAAGATGCCTGTTAGTGTGTAGAATGTTCTTCTGGTTCTGCTCACTTCACTCTGCATTATTTCATGCAAGTCTTCCCAGTCTATTCTGAAGTCCTCTCCCTCATGATTTCTTATGAGACAATAGTTCCATTACATTCATATACCACAATTTGTTCAGACATTCCCCAAGTAATGGGCATTCCTTCCATTTTCAATTCTTTCGTACTCTGAAAGATGCTATAAATATTTTGTACATTTTTTATATCATTTGTGATATCTTTGGAATACAGATTAAGTAGTGATATTATTGGATCAAAGGGTATGCAGTTTTGTTTCCCTTTGGGCATAATTACCAATTGTGCTACAGAAGGGTTGGATCAGTCCACAGCTCCTCCAACAAAAGAGCACTGGCCTTGGAATCAGGAGGATGGGGAGTTCAAGTCCAGCTTCTGACACTAGTTGTGTGACCTTAGGCAAGTTAACCCTGATTTCATGGCAGCCAGGGTCATCTCCAGTCATATTGATTCCTATCTGGCCACTGGACACAGATGGCTCTGGAGGAGAAAGTGAGGCTGGGGACTCATCACAGCCCTCCCTCCCTCAAATCCAATTCATGTGCTTGTCATGACCTCATCTCCCTGATATTGTTGTATTCTTCAAAAATGAAAGACAAAAATATTAGTGTCATAGTTTTCCCACATCCCCTGCAACACTGATCATTTCTCTTTTTAGTCATATTGGTCAATTTGATAGGTATGAGGTGGTGCCTCAGAGTTATTTTACAATTTGTGCTTTAACTTGGCATTTTGCTGATCAGTAATGATTTAGAGCATTTTATATGACTATAGAGAGCTTTAATTTCTTCATGTTTTTCAAATCCTTTGACCATTTATCAATTAAGAATGACTTGTATTCTTATGAATTTGAATCAATTCTCTTTATATTTTAGAAATGAGTCCTTTGTAAGAAATACTAGTTGTAAAAATTGTTTTCTGGTTTACTGCCTTCCTTTTAATCTTGGCTGCTTTATATTTATTTACGTAAAAATTTTTCCATTTAATGTAATCAAAATTTTGCACTTTACATTTTACCATGTTCTCTATCTCTTCTTTGGTCTTAAACTGCTCCCCTTGCCATAGATCTAACAGATAAACTACTAATTGACATATGATATCACCCTTTGTGTCTAAATCCTGTAGCCATTTCAGGTATAGAATGTGAGATGTTGGTCTATACCTAGTTTCTACCATACTGCCATTCTTCCAGTTTCTCTAGCGGGTTTTATCAAAGAGTGAGTTCATATGCCAGAAGTGACAATCATTGAGTTTATCAAGCAGCAAATTTTTATAATGATTCATTTGCACCTAATCTGTTCCACTGATCTACCACCACTCTCTTTCTCAGTCAATATCAAATAGTTTGAATGACATATTTTATAATATAATCTTAGGCCTGTTTTTTCCCATTAATTCCTTTGATATTATTGACCTTTGGTTTCTCCATATAAATTTGGTTACTATTTTTTCCTAGATTAGTATGGCAATGAATAAGTAATTTGGTTTTGGTAGACTTGTCATTTTCATTATATTAGATGAATGAACAAATGGCATTCTCTCAATTATTTAGATCTGATTTTATTTGTGCGAAAGTGTTTTATAGCTGTTTTCATATAATTTCTGAGTCTGTCTTGGTGGGTAAACTTTCAAATATGTTATGAAATCTACAGTTAACTTTAAATGAAATTTCTCTTTCTGTTTCTTCCTGTGGTGTCTTATTAGTAATATATAGAAATGCTGATAATTTATGAGGGTTTATTTTATATCCTGCAGCTTTGCTAAAGTTGCTGTTTCAAGTAGTTTTTAGGTGATTTTTCCAGGAATCTCTAACTATGCCATCATATCATCAGCAAAGAGTGGGTTTGTTTCTTCATTTCCTATTCTAATTTCACCAATTTATTTTTCTTTTTTTTAGTGTTAAAGTTAGCATTTCTAATACAATATTGAATAAGGGTGATGATAGTGGGTAAACTTGTTTCACTACTGATCTTATTGGGAATGCTTCTGTTTTTTGCCTATTATATATAATGATTCATATTTTTAGCTATATATTTCTCATCACTTTAAGAAACATTCCATTTATTTCTATGATGTTTAAATGGTTTTTAATTTTAAAAAGCTGTATTTTTGTCAAAAGCATTTCCAGCCTCAATCGAAATAATCATAATAATAATCTAAGCTCCTTTGACCACTAGACTATTCCATGCTCTTTGATCCTTTCCTGGGGATATAGCTAGGTCCTGTTTAATACTGACTGTGGCTTCTTGGTACTAGAATTGCTTCTTTCTGTCCACATGCAGAATTTGCTCCTTGATCTAATAATTCTGAAATTTGGCTATGATATTTGTTGGCATTTTCATATTTAGATCCCTTTCAGGAGCTGATCAGTGGATTCTTTCAAAGATTATTTTGACCTCTGGTTCCAGGATATCAGAGCAGTTTTCCTTTATGATTTTGGACCATCTAGTCCAGGTGAGCAGGCTGAACTCTCACTGCCCACCTGCTGTGTTCAAACTGATCTCCCTAACTGTGGAGGATCTCAGGTTAGTCCTTACCTTGCCCAGCCACCATGCTCTAGGTTTTTGTTTTCTGCCCTGAGAACACTCACCTCCCAATCCCCCTTGCCCTCCTGCCTTACTGGGGAAAAAATTCACTCTATTCTTTTCTGGGTTCTGAACCTGAAAAAAATCTGTTAAGAGACTTGATTAATGTAGTTTCTAAGGGAAATACAGGAGAGTTTATGAAATTTCCTAGTTTCTCTCTGCCTTCTTTGATAGAAGTAGAGCAAGTCATTCTTTTTTTTTTTGTTGTTTTGTTTTGTTTTTCTGTAAGTCAATGGGGTTAGGTGACTTGCTCAAGGTCATACAGCTAGGTAATTAATAAATGTCTGAGGTCAAATTTGACTCTGGGGCCATTGCTCTATCCCCAGTGCCACCTAGCTACCCCTAAGCAGGTCATACTTAACCAAATAAAGTCACAGTTGTGTTCCCTTGTCCTCCAATCATATGTATTTTAGACAAAGGGATCTTTTTCTTGGTTTCATAATTTACTTTTCTGGATCATGCACATTTCTGGGAAGTTAAATAAAGTTAAAATGTGTGTCCCTGGACAAAATGCAGATCTTTGCTCTTCTTGAAAAACTACGAGGCATAAAAGAAAAGGAAAATAACATATGCCAATAGGTATATTGAAAAAATGCAAAATTAATACACTGTTAATAGATTTATGAACTAGTCCAACAATTTTGGAGAAGGATTTAGAACTAGGCCGAAAGGGTTAGACAACTATATACACTATGACCCAGAAATTCCAATACTAAATTTGTAATCCTCGTGAGATCAAAGAAAAAGGAAAATGACCTTTTTGTACAATAATAAGTATATGTGTGTATATATCTATATATATATCTATATACACATACATATATTTATATGTATGAGATATTTTGTGATGAGAAAGAACTGGAAATTGCCATCAACTGAGTAATGGCTGAACCAGGTGTGATGTGATTGCAATGACATGCTATTTGTTACAAAGATGATTCACAGGATAGTTTCAGAAAAAGCTGGGAAGAATTATATGAACTGATGTATAATCAAGTGAGCAAAACCAAAACAACATTCTACATAGTAGCAGTAAGGATAATCGCCTATGAAAGACTTGCTACTAGGATCAAGATAATGATATAAACTCATTCTAAAGGACTCACAGTGAAAATTGTTATCCACTTCTGGTGATCTCAGTGCAGATTGAAGCTTTTAAAATTTTCTTTATTTTTCTTGTTTTGTGTTTTTTTGCAACATGACTAATATGAAAATTTATTCTACATAACTTTACATGCATAATTTGTATCAAAAGCTTATCTTCTCAAGTCAAGGAGGATGGATGGAAGGAAGGAGGGGAATTTTGAATTCAAAATTAAAAAAATAATGTTAAACATTGTACATGTAATTGACAAATATTTAAAAGAAATAATATATATTAAAAAGATAAAGTAAAGGTACTTTTGGATCTTATAGTTAATTCAAAGACATTCATATCACATTCTTTAATTCATAATGGAAGACCATTTCCTTATGCTAGTTATTCTGTAGCAGCATTGTAAACTATATGGAGGGGCCATTTGTATGTAAATCTTCCCTATTCACAGCTGATAAGACATCAAACAATCAATTAATCAATGAATATTTATTAAATGACTACTACATATTGGGCACATGCTGGAATTACAAATAGAAACAAAAGAAAAAGTTATCCCTGGATCTCAAGAAACTCACAATCTATTGACATGATTTCAAGGTGCAAAACTATCTTTGATCATTCGGGATGTCCTGAAATTTCAACAAATTGAGAAAGAAAGAAGTCAATAATCAGGAGTTAAGCATAATATCAAACAGATTGATTGGAAGTTCATATTATTCTCATAGCGGTGGGTATTTCTGGGGTTTTTTAGGTTTTTGCAAGGCAATGGGTTTAAGTGACTTGCTCAAGGCCACTTACATCTAAGTAATTATTAAGTGTCTGAGGTCAGATTTGAACTCAGGTACTTCTGACTCCAGGGCTGGTGGAAGTGGGTATTTCTGAAAAGGAGCTCTGGGAATCAATGCAAGAGAAGGATGGGTAAGAGGGCAAGAATACTTTGCATTTTTCCAGGGAATTAGGCATCTGAGTTGTCTCTTCCTCTCCCACTAAATTTACTCTCTGGATACTGATATAACTTATATATACTTATATATAACTTATATATACTGATATAACTTATGTTTGAAGCAACTAGAGAATTCAATGTCACAAAATTGTTGTAGTCTGATTTCTTGTATCAAAGCGATCCATATTTTCTCAGACCCCAGGGAGAGCTCTCCTACTCTCCGAAAGCAATGAAAAACTCAGAAATCTGCAACGAGCAACAAGTAGAAGGTCTCTTTTAAAGAAATGATGATGACAACTGTATTTAACTAATGCTGATTATCTGTCAAGCATTATGATAAATGTTTTACAAATATAATCTCATTTCATCTTAAAACAACTCTGGAAGGTAGATGATATTATCATTTTATGATAATTGGGGAAACTGAGGCAAACAGATGTGAAGTTAAGTGAATTTCCTAAGGTGATACAGTTAGTGTCTGAGGTTATATTTCAACTTAGATTTCTGAAAAACCAAAAAAAAAAAAAAACCTCCAGGCTCTAGCCACTGTGCAACCTGGCTTCTTTGGCATGAAAATATTTCCCTCCTCATTGGTGGAAATAACTATTTTTCCTTTCTTTATTTGGAACCTTCTCTGAGCTCACTTTCCCAATTTCTACCACCAGAGGCAGGTTGGATATGCTAGAGGAACAACTAAAATCTCAGCGATTTAGTAATATCCCTTGGAAGCTAGGGACATTTTTTCTGTTGTTACAGCTTCTGAGTGTCCATTGGTATTCATTAACTTGTAGTCTGAAATTTCTGTTCTTCAATGTGTCTGATTTGGTTTTGACCAAACTGTAGATATCATCAGTGGCATTATTGTGGCAATGGTTCTTGGAAGATGATGGTTTAAATTACTTCTAAAATATCCAGTCTTATAACTTCATAAAGTTATTCTGTGGTCAAGTGGGTGATGACAGCCAGAAAATAAACATTTATTAGTTATTTACCACATGTTAGGCACTATACCAAGAGAAACAATACGATAGAAAATCCATGATCTCAAGGAACATATATTATAACGGAAGAAGTCAAATGATCAAAGAGGCATTGTGCTTATTGAAGCCAAGGTGTTGAAGACTGTATAGTCAGAAATATTTATGGGAGGAGAATGGAGTTTGACTGTCCTTGATCTACCCTCAGAATAAAGATTTCAGAAGAAACTCATTAATGAAATAAGTGCGTTGACAGGGCTCAAGAATGTTCCTCAAGAAGTCCAATAATGATAATAATAATTAACATTTTCATATGGTACTTTAAGGTTTGCAAAAAACTTTATTCAAATTTTTCCTTTTATTAGCACAATTCTCCTCTAAACTTACTGCTTCTGTTATTCCCCTTTCATAGATAAGGAAATGGAGATTGAAAGAGATTATGACTTGACCAGGGTCCTAAAGCTAGTAAATATTTGGGGCAGGGTTTGAACTCAAGTTTACTCACAAGTATAAATTCTTCATCTTTGATGACTTGATGGCCTAGAGGGCATTACAACAAATCTGGAGGCATTCCTCATTATCTCTTAATGATAGGTATCTCAGTTACTCAAAGAATTTTTAGGAGTGAAATGTCTGCCATATTTGATTCTCTGGCTATTGGGTTTAGCCAGAAATTTTTGCATTTACAATATTTTGATAATTGAAATTATTTCTAGAAGGTTTAAGTCCCTTTTCTTTAATTGATTTAGGATATCATAATAACTCAGGACTATTATACTCATTAAAATAGTGTCCTTGAAAATATAGGCATACATGTTTGTGTGTGTGTGTGTGTGTTTGTGTGTATAAAGGGCACATGGAGAGAGGGAGGGAGAGAGAGAGAGATAGGGATAGGCCTTGCTTGGTAGGCTAAGTGGTTATTAACTCTAGAGCAAAGCAAACCCTGAAATGTTTTGTTGTTGTGTTTTGTTTTGCTTCTGTTTAGCTGGATTTTCCTTCTTAACACTAAATCCTGGCATTGTCTTATTTTGTTTTGATCTTCCTTTTTGCCAGGAAAAGTCTAGTACAACAAAAAAATTCTATTAAATTTTCTTAGGTTTGAGAGGGATGATTCTTGGAAGGGTCCTAACTCCCCACTTGCTGGCCAAAAATGAAATGGGAACATAATCAGCTTTAGAAACTCTTCTACTCCCTGTCAGACTCAGAGCTTACTAAGTTTAATTCCCAGGAAACTTTTATTGAGGTTTCCCTTAATAGTCATTTAATTAGATTCCTATGTTGTACTCTCTGGATAGTGCATGGTACTTTTTAAGTGTCCTCTCCCTATTAAACTTCTTAAAAGATGTTTGAACCCCTGTCAATCGCTACAGCTACTGTCACAAAAAAGTTCGTCCTTCAGACCTGGCTTTAGTTCAATAGATCTGCATCCATGTTTCACCAGCCAGATGGTCCTATAAAATACTGCTTTCCTAGCAGCTAGGTGGTCCCATGCAATAATCCCATTTATTCTCCTTGGAAGTGAGAACATAAGACAGATGCCAGAAATTCAAAGTTTATCTTTCTTATTTGCCTAACAGCCATTTTTTGAAAAGCTGATTTGCAATATGGAAGTCTGACCAAGGAGCTTTGGTCAGCAGAGGAAATATTTGGACTTCACTGCAGCAAGATTTCCTTTTAGAACCACTGCTATAATTGGAAATGAGATCTCTCTGAGCTGGAAGCTGACCTCCTGACTTCCACACTCCCTCTCTCTGAACTCAGTGGCTGATGAATGGGCTCCTGGGCAATGATGTTTGTCTTTGAGTGATCCTTGGGGTCAGGACCATGGATGCGACTCCTATCATTTGAGAAATGAGAGTGGGGCACAATCATATTATTTAAAGGAATAACTAAAGGTCACCTTCTTCCATTTCGGGGTGGAGGGGGTGCCAGCTTGCTTATTTTCATGGCATAACAATTAGCTCCAATCAATGGCTCAACTGATTCAGCAGCTACCTCTCTGCCATCACACCATATAGAAAAGCAAGCTAATGTTAGGAAAATTCAAATCTGAAAAAGGGAGTATGAGGCATTAGTAATTAAAAGGTTATGTGTCAAGTCTTCTTATGGTTTGGATAGCACATTTTAAAAGCTACACTTTTCTTAATGAGAAGGAGTATGTGAGAAATAGGAATAAATTTCTTTGCTAAAATAAATTGTGGGGCTTTTTCCTTATGCAGTGAAACAGTTCACTTCTTTTTTGTGATGTATATGGGTACCAAATCTACAAAAAAAAGAGAACCACGGTAGTCCACATATAAATTAATTAGTTCAAGGGAAAGTTTTCCTGGATATAACTGAGAATATATGTGAACAATAAACTGGGATTTAATTCTTTCCTTTAAAAATAGGATAAAGCTCTTTCTGTATACTTCCTTTATACATCCCCTCAGCAAAAAAAAAAACAAAAACAAAAACAAAAACAGAAGCCTTAAGTTAAAAGGTCCTAGCTAGGTCAGATATAGAATTTGTGAATTTTGAATGGTTTCTAACCTTGGAAAATGACATTTTTCTATACCTAAAGGAAGTTTCTCACTCAAATATATTATTTTTTTAAGGTTTTTTTTACAAGGCAATGAGGTGAAGTGACTTGCCAAGGCCACACGGCTAGGTTATTATTAAGTGTCCGACATCGGATTTGAACTCAGGTACTCCTGACTCCAGGGTGGGTGCTGTATCTACTGTGCCACCTAGCTGCCCCTCAAATATATTCTTTAAAAAAATTCTTTCCAGTGAATAAACATGGCTTGGTTCTCTTTGAAAATAGGTTATGTGTAGGGGCAGCTAGGTGGCACAGTGGATACAGCACCAGCCCTAGAGTCAAAAGTACCTGAGTTCAAATCTGGCCTCTGATACTTAATAATGACCTAGCTGTGTGGCCTTGAGCAAGCCACTTCACCCCAATGCCTTGCAAAAAAACTAAAAAAAAAAAAAAAGAAAGAAAATAGGTTATGTGAGAATAAATGTGATATTATATATATAATCTTCCCAATTCACCGAAGCAAACCAAATTAAAGAGGTATTTTTAGTAACTGAACTAAATTGAACTACAGATGAATTTATATCGAATTCTGCGATTTACAAAAAGCAGTACATTCCTTTTTTATTGAATGTTCACAATACTCAGAGCATAGACAGTGCATTTTGGGGCTGTGGAAAATGAGGATCTTCAGAGAGATATTCAAATGTCATTCTCAAAGCCAAACAGTAAGTACATAAATCAGAAGAGGCACAAGGGCTTTCTTATTACAAATCTAGTGCTCTTTCCACTAAATATTCTGGTCGTCTTTTTAATTGACCTTAATGAATATTCTTGGAAGATACTTAGGAAGTAAAAACTTGAGAATAAACCATAAACCACATAATCACAGAGTTGGAAAGGATTCCAGAGGCATCTAGTCTAACTCTGAGGAATAATCTCTTTTCCATTATACCTAACTAATGGTTTTCTAGCCTTTGTTTGAACAAGTCCAATGATGGGGATTTCAATGACTTTGCAGGTAGCCTCATGGGAAAATGTAGTTCAGTCATTTTTCAATTATGTCCAATTCTTTGTGACTCCCTTTGGACTTTTCTTGGCAAGGAAATTAGAAGGGTTTATCAATTCTTATTCCAGACCATTGTAAATGAGGAAATTGAGACAAACAGGGTAGCCTAATTTGCCTGGGGATACACAGCTAGTAATTGTTTGAGATCACATTTGAACTCAGAAAGATGGGTCTTCCTGTCTCTAGGTCCAATGTTCTATTCACTGGGCCACCAAGCTGCCCCATGGGAAAAAGACATTACCTTTGTTTAAGCTTCCAAATTCTTCCTTAAACCCAACTTTGGACAACTCAGGGAGGACCCAACTAGGGACAGTAGCTTGCAGTGTAGATAGTTTTTCCTTGTATAAAAGAATCTGACTTAGCCAATATACCAGAAACCATGTTTGCTCACTATATCCTAGTCAGACCACCTATTAGAATATTGTGGTTTATTCTTGGTGGCACATTCAAGAATGGACATTAATATGCTGGGGATTGGCCAGAGAAGTTGGGGGTTCATGCCCCATGATGATGTTTGTCCTTTGTTTTTGAAGAAGATTGGGACATTGGGGAGGTGATGCCATGACAAGTTTGTGAACTAGATTTGAGTGAGGGGGAGATGGACTAAGTCACCAGTCCAGAGGCCAGAGATTCAGGAGGATGACTGGAGACAGTCCAGGATGTGAGGCAATAGGATTAAGTGACTTGCCCAAGGACACACAGCTAGTCAATTGTGTGGGATTCGAACTCCCATCCTCCTGACTCCAAGGTTCTATCCTCTGGGCCACCTGGCTGCCCTTCATGCCCCCATAAGGACTCACTGAAGGAATTAGACATAAAAATACAGCATTCTTCTGACCACAAACTGTGAGTACCCTTGTGGTCAAGTGAAGATAAGGATCCTGAAACCCAGATATGTAGACTTACAAAATCACTATTGGATTTAAGACCTGAGATTTCTGAAACCAAGAATAGATTTTTTTCCCCACTAATGTAAATCAACCTATCAATATCACTTTTGTCATCTTCACCATCATAATTTGCTCATCTTTCCCATGTCTCTAGTACAGGTGATGATCTCGACTTTTAGGGGCATACTGATAACCCCTAAAATTTATATAACATTGTGACTTTTGCAAACTGCTTGGTATATGACAGCTAATTTGATTCATTGATATGAGCATTTCTGAAGTTTTCTTTTTTGTTGTTGTTTTTAAGAGGCAGTGTGGTTCATTGAAAAGAATCACTGAGGGGTGGCTAGGCGGCGCAGTAGATAAAGCACCGGCCCTGGAGTCAGGAGTACCTGGGTTCAATTCTGATCTCAGACATTTAATAATTACCTAGCTGTGTGGTCTTGGGCAAGCCACTTAACCCTATTGCCTAGCAAAAACCTAAAAAACAAAAAAACAAAAAAAACAAAGAAAAGAATCATTGACACAGAGTCAGAAGTTTTATATTTACTTCTCAGTTCTTACCGCCACCCCACCACCTCTGCTTGGACCCGTTTTGGCACCCTGCAACCCTGGAGATTGAGTTTTCAGACTGGTGTTCATCTCGGAGACTACTACATCTCTGACATCCTTTTCTCATCAACTCTTATTCTTTATTTACTTAGTTTTCTCAATTATATGCAAAGATAGTTTTCAATATTCATCCTTTTGTAAACTTCGGCATTCTAAATTTTTCTACCAGTCTCTCTTCCCTCCCCACTACCCATGGCAGTAAGCAATCTGATAAATATGTTGTACATACCCAATCATGTTTAATATTCCTGTATTAGTGACATTATGAAAGAAGAATAAAAACCAAAGGGAGAAAAACATAAAAAAGAAAGGGAAAAAAAAACAAAAGAAATTTTAAAAAGTGAGACTAGTATGTTTTGCTCTGCATTCAGACTCCATAGTTTTTCCTCTGATTTGGTGACATTTTCCATAACAGGTCTCAGGATTACCCTTGATCACTGAATTGCAGAGAAGAGCTGCCTCCATCAGAGTTGATAAACTCAAAATGTTAATATGTATAATGTTTTCCTGGTATTCCTCACCTCACTCAGCATAAGTTCATGCAAGTCTTTCTATTTTTTTTCTGAAGACTACCCCCACATTATTTCTTCCTGAACAATAGCCCTCACATTCACATACCACAACTTGTTCAGTCATTCCCCAATTGATATTTTCTATTTCTTTGTGACTACAGAGTTGCTATAAACATTTTTATACATATGAGTATTTCCCCTTTTTAATGATCTTTTTGGAATATAGAACTAGTAGTGGCTTTGCTGAAACAAAGGGTATGCAGAGTTTGATTTCCCTTTGGGCATCATTCCAAATTGCTCTCCAGAATGGTTGTATCAGTTCATAACTTCACCAACAATGCCAGCTTCCCACCTTCTGTTCAACATTGATCATTTTTCTTGTCATTTTGGTCAGTCTGATAGCTGTGACAGTGTACCTCTTTTAATTTGCATTTCTCCAATCAGTAATGATTTGGAATTCTTTTTTTATATGATTGTAGATATCTTTAATTTCATCTGAAAATGACTGTTCATATCCTTGGAAAATTTATCAATTGAAAAATTGCTTGTATTCTTATGAATTTAAGTCAGTTCTCTATATAGTTTAGAATTGTATTCTTTCTTGGACTTGCTAGCTATGAAAATTGTTTTCCAGCTTTCTTATCTTGGTTGCATTGGTTTCATTTGTGAATACCTATTTATTTAAGTCTAGTTGAAATGATCCATTTTGCAATTGATGACGTTCTCTATCTCTTGTTGGTCATAATTCTTATCAACTCCTATTAATGCCTGTTTCTCCTCTCTCCACTTGAATGTTGATTTTTTAAATTCAAATATAGAACTGAATATTTATCATATAAATTCATTTTTGTTACCTTTCTTGTCTTTCTATCTTTTTAGATCTGATAATGGGCTAAGCATGTCACCTATACTTTATCTAATTCATCACTGCTGTGGAAAATCAAAAGCAATTTAAAAAAGAACTTCTCTAAGTCAGTTAATGAAACAATTTTCTAAGAGCACAAAATATGTTTCAAATAGAATACATTTTCCCCTCAAGTGGTTCAAAATGATTTGATGGAAGAAAGTAAGTTCAATTCCTTAATTGAATATTAATTTGCAATGGCCCTCTTCATATATATATATATGTTCTTTGATGAAAAATTCTCTGCATGCTATGAGCCCAATTATTTAACAGAGTAAATACCATACTCTTGTCAAATTCTTGAAATTTTGCCTTCTTTATCAGTTTGCAGGGAAGCCATGGAAAATTCCATTCATAGAAGGGCATAAGGACAAAAAGCTATAGTTTTTAGGTAGAGTACCATGAGCTCATTTCTTTCCAAGAGGCTAGAGCTCACTAAAATTGGTAACTAGGGCAACAAAACCACTCAAACCTTTGGTTGCAATCTGGTTCCAATGTCACCACCTATGGGTGGTGACTCCCCTAAACTAGGGAATTTATTGTAAAACAAAACCAATCAAATAGGCCACCTTTAAGAATGTCCCACTTTCTATAATCTTAAAGCTGTTGTCAGTCAAAGAGTCAAGAAGAACCTATTGCTGGGTATAAATAACTATCAACATAAAACAAAGGGAATTTACTAGGGAAGCTACATAAACATGTGAATGGAAAAATAGGCATTTCATATAGCAAAAGAAAGGAATGCCCAATGCCCAGCACAGATCTGTGAATGGCAGGTCTCACCAGACTACCTGTTTTACTTGACCGAAGCTCAAACCCATGATTCTGGGAAATTCTAAGAATAAATGGCAAACCCTATACAACTGCTACTTACTGGATGGGTCAGCCAGTCTAGATGATGGCAGTAGGTCTCCCTGAGGAAGAGACAGCAGGCAGACTGAGCCAGGCAAATTAAACTACTACCACTACCTTAACCATTTCCTCCCTTTGACACAGAGATAGCCTAGGATCCTAAGCCTAAGAGTTACGGGAACAATAATGTTAACCTAGTTCCCTCACCCATGCCTGTCAACATGCAGCTTGGCATCATATGGTCCTTACGTGTTGTAGTCACAGCTACCAAAGATCAAGACAATGAAGTCTTTGACATCAAATTCCTTAACACTGTCAATGGTATACCATCAGACACTGATAGAATTTTTTCTTGGAAAATACATTAAGGCTGTAAAATGAGGACTATTGACTTTGCTGTGGAATCCTAAGGACCATGAGGTCTTTCCATTTGAACTGTACCTGGAACTTTGCATATGAATTTTCTTTCCCATATGAATGTGAGCTCCCTAAGAACCAAGATGTTATATTTTCTATTGCTTCCACAGAGCTTAGCACAGAATTTTGAATATAATAAGTTCTTAATAAACATTTTATTTATTTATTTATGTGGAGTTATATTCTTGAATGTGCATGGCCTAAAGACAAATCAAATGAAAGAAATTTATAAAATCCCATGTATTTGTCAAAAAATCATCATAAACATGTTTTAAATGTTACCTCGTCTTGATATAGAGATGTGTTTAGGAGATGTGTGTATGAGATAGGGTCACGTTATATTATGAATTTGATGTCTGTGAGACTAGAAAAGAACCTCAGATGGCTCATCTGTCCAATTAGTAATCAAATGGAATCCTTAATATAATCACCCAACAAATGGCTTTTTAATCTCTTATTAAAGACTTCAAAGAAGCAGAAGACACTTGTTAAAGCTGTTCTTTTTTTGGAATGCTTTATTGAATATAACAGGTATTTTTGGATATCAAGCATGAATTGTTGTACACGCCATTTCTGTCCGTTGTTTATATCTCTAACCTTGGGCCAAGAGAATTCTGTTTGCACATGAAAACCCATCAGGTAGCTTGTCCCCATCATTCTTTTCTTCTCTGGGCCAGCTATATTCAGTTCCTTTCATTAATCCTCGTATCACCTGAACTTAAGGCCTTTTGTTCTCTCCTAATTGTCTTCTTCTGGGTATTCTCCAGTTTCCTGATGTCCTTGAACTATTTTGTATAGATATAAACATAAGACTAAAATCTGGTCTGATTAGACCAAAGTTTAGTGGGAATAGGACTCTAATTCCTGAAAATGCTGCCTCTCTCAGTATAATCTAACTTTTAGTTGTTTTTTTTTTTTGTTTAAGTTCATATCACACTGCTGATGATATTGAGGGGGTGACTAAGTGGCCCAGTGAATAGAGCACTGACCTTGGAGTCAGAAGGAAGGAAGTTCAAATGCAAAGTCAGACATATGTCACTAACTAGCTGTGTGACCTTGGGCAAGCCACTTAACCCTAATTGCCTCAGATTCAGGGCCATCTCCAGGCATCTTGATTCATATCTGGTCACTGGACCCAGATATCTCTGGAAGAGAAAGTGAGTCTGGTGACTTAGCAGAGTATCCCCTCATATCATGGCATCACCTCCCTGATGCCATGGTCTTCTTTGAGATCAAAGGACAAAACATCATCATTATTGTTCACCAAATCCTCCAATTTTTTTCATAAATAACTGATAACATGTTGTTTAACATGTTTAACATGTCCTTTAGAATTTTATTAAGTCAAAAAAGAATTTGTTTATTTCCATTGAATTTCATCACATTAGGTATGTCACAGTGACCGAATGCATCAATGTCCCTCGGGATCCTGTCTCAGTCATTCATTAGGTCAGCTATCCCTTCCATCTTCATGGAACCTGAAAATTTGATGAGAATGCCATGTTATTTTTAATTCAAGTTGTGGATGAGAATATTAAACAACACTAGCTTAAGCACTAATCCCTGGGGATCTCCTCTGAAGACTTCCTGCCAAGCAGAGTTAGAATCATTTATGATGGTGCTGTACTTCCCACCATTCATCCCTTACTAAATCTATCTAATTATATTATGGCTTAGCTTATATCTCTTCATCTTGTCCAAAATAACAGTATAAGGCACTTTATAATATTCTTTGCTGAAGTCAAGGTGATCTATGTTTCTAGAATTTTATTGATCAACTTATTCAATAACATTGTTTTTATTAAAAGAACTGAGCCTAATATAAGATGACTGGTCCTTGACAAACCATATTGCCTCTTTATAGTCAGTGTTTCATTTTGTTCAGTAGCCAATTTTTCCTATGATTTCATTTTCTCAGGAATCTGTCAAGTTCCAGACCCACAGTATGCTGACTCTTCAATTCCTAAAAAAAGATATTAAGCATTTGTAGAATTAAACTTTAAATCCATCTCAACTAGCATTCCCCACTCTCACCACTTTATTAGTTCTATGGTGGCTTGTTCAATTTCATTTTCTGGGGCGGCTAGGTGGCGTAGTGGATAAAGCACCGGCCTTGGAGTCAGGAGTACCTGGGTTTCAAATCCGGTCTCAGACACTTAATAATGACCTAGCTGTGTGGCCTTGGGCAAGCCACTTAACCCCATTTGCCTTGCTAAAAAAAAACAACCCTAAAAACAAAGAAACAATTTCATTTTCCAAGGTCAGAGTTTTCGGATCTGAGTTTAAGGGAATCATCCATTATTTTTGCATTGTACTTCTTGCCTAGTATATCACCGAAACATACTCATCAAATGTTTGAATTAAGAGCAATCCCAATAGGAATCTAATTTAGACATCTCATTTTATTTGTGAGGAAACTTGAGGCCCAGAGGAGGGAAAGGACTTGTTCAGGATTGCATAGCTATTACATGACAGAACTGGGATCCATAGCTAAGGATTTTTTTTGACTCCAACTCAGAACTTTCTCCTACATTAATAGTATGATTTGAACTACAGCAATATTCATGGTTAGGCCTCTTTTATCTCATATGTAAAATGGTGCTAAAGATATTTTGCTAGAATTACTGTTATTATTGAAGTTTTACATGACTTTGGAATCCAGTATAAATGAATGTAATTACTGCTTCCATTTCTAAATTTCCATTAAGATCAGGATAATCATGTCAAACTAACTTTTGTGAGTCAATGGGTTATGTGATTAGCCTAAGGTCACACACCTAGTAAGTATCAAATGTCAGAGGTAAAATCTGAACTCAGGTCCTCTTGACTCCAGGGCCAGTGCTATATCTACCATGCCACCTAGCTGCCCCAAATAAATAATTTTTTTGAAGTTGTATACTATAATTTGCAATTTGTTTTGTTTTGTTTTTTATTTGTATTTTTTTTACTTCAACATCATCTCTATTTACTCCAGTGCAAGGATCAGAAAGGGGAACTTTCTATCATATGGGATAAGAGATCCTGAGGAGCAATTATCATTTTCCTGATCTGGGGGCAAGGGCTGTGAGCTTATCATTTCCAGGCCCAAGGTAATGATCAGAGAGGTGACCACACCTCTCCCAAGATCAAATCAATTTGGAAGTGTTGAAAGCTTCCAAACTCCCCAAACTCTGAAATTAGCAGTGTTTAAAGCTTGAAGCTTTAAAATAAATTGAAGAAATAAAAATAAGCAATGAGGGGGCAAAAACCTACCACTATTTGCAAAGTACATGATAGTCTTCTTAGAGAACCCTGGAGAATGAACTAAAATAGTTGAAACTATTAAGAACTTAGCAAAAACTCAAGATACAGAATAAACCCACACAAGCCATTAGCATTTATACAAACTACCAGCCCAACCAAGCAGAAAGAGATAAAAAATAAATTACAATGAAAATAAATGCAGACAATATAGAATACTTGGAAATCTATCTGCCAAGACAAACTCAGCAACCATCTGAAGAATTATAAAACACTTTTCACAGAAATAAGGCCAAATATAAATAATTGGAGAAATAGTAATTGATCATGGCAGACCCAACCAATATAATAAAGTGACAAATTTCCCTAAGTTAATTTACTTAATCAGCACTATACCAATTAAAATGCCAAAGAATTATTTTATAGAGGTGAAAAGAAATAAAATTCATCAAGGATCAAGAATTTCAAGGTAACCAATGGAAAAAAAGGAATGTAGTCTAATAGTATTAGATTTCCAAATACATTACAAAGTGATAATCGTGAAAAAAAATTGCTCTTGGCTAAGATATAGAATGGTGGAGCAGTGAAATAGAGTGAATAGAAAAATACAGTTGGAAATGATCATATTTTTCTTGGGTTTGAAAAATCCCCAAATCCAAGCTTTTTAGGGAAGGGAATCACTAATGTAAAAAACTTGTAGTAAAGCTGCAAGCAGTTTGGAAGAAACTAGACATAGGCCAATATCTTCTATACTTAGGTAAGGTAAAATCTGTAAGTGATGGGTGATATAAGTAAACCAGTGCAGCATGGAAAAAATGTGCCTGTCTATTCTGTGGGTAAGGGAAGAGTTTATGACCAAAGGAGAGAGAGAAGAACACAGAAAAGAAAAATGGATAATTTTGATTACATGAAATAAAAAGTTCTTGTACTAACAAAACCAATGTAGCCAAAATATAAAAATGGGAAAGTAGGGGGGAAATTATAGCAAGTTTCTGCTATAAATGTCTCATTTCTCAAAAATATGGACTAAACCATATTCATGAAAAAGGGCCATTCCCCACTGATAAATGGTGAAAGAATTTAACAGGCAGTTTTCAGAAGAAAGAATTATCAATAGCTATATGAAAAATTCTCCAAAACACTGATCTACCAGATTTGCTAACATGAGAGAACAGGAAAATAACAAATATTGGTTGGAATATGGAAAGATGGGGAGACTAATGCAGTGGTTTTTTTATATTTTATTTTTGCAAATACGTTATTCATCCATATGCATATGTATATTTATAAGTTACAAAATTTCCTTCCACCCTCCCTTCCTACCTCCTTCCCCTCAGCAACAGTCAGGTTAATATTGTACATGCAGAATTTTTGGGAAACATGTTTACAGATTATTCATCTTTAGTATGAGGAATTAGGATTAAGGGAAAGAGATACATATGAGATAATTTTTATAAAGTGATCATCAGATTCTGAAGGTTTATTTTGTGGTGTATTTTGTTTTTCTTCCCCTGGGTGGGAATCGCATTGTCCATAGCTAGTCAAATACAGTTGTCCTACATCTCTGAACAGCTGAGAGGAGCTGCTTCCATCAAGGTTGATCATCTCACAGCGTTGTTGTTAATATGTACATTGTTGTCTTTGTTCTGCTCCCTTCACTCATCATCAGATCCTGTAACTCTTCCATGCTTCTCTAGAGTTCAACCACTTAATGGTTTCTTATAGAACAAATAATGTTCCATAGTGTTCATGTACAGTAGCTTGTTTAGCCATTCCCCAATGTATGGCCATCCCCTCAATTTACACTACAAAAAGAGATGTTATGAATATTTTGGAATATGTGGAACTTTTACCATTTTTTATGATTTCTTCTGAATCTAGGCCTAGAATTGAATTGGTGGGTCAAAGGGGATGAAGAGTTTTATTGATCTTTGGGCATAGTTCCATATTGTTCTCCAGAAAGGTTGGATCCATTCACAACTCCACCAGCAATGCATCAATGTCCCAGTCCTCCCACAGCCTCTCCAATGTTGATCATCTTCCCTTTTTTTCTCACCTTAGCCTATCTGATATGTTTGAGGCAATGCCTTATATTTGTTTTAATTTGTATTTCTCTAATCAATAATGTTTTTGGAGCATTTTTCCATATGATTATATTAGCTTTAATTTCTTCATTTCAAAACTGTTCATACTCTTTGACTATCATTTGGGGAGTGATTTGTAACCTTATAAATGAGACATTTATCAGAACTCTTAGTTGTGAAGATTGTTTACCAACTTTCTGTTTTCTTTCTAATTTTGACAGTATTGTCTTTATTAGTATAAGAACCTTTTAATTTAATATAGTCAAAATCATTTATTTTTCACTTTATAATGTACTCCATTTCTCATTTGGTAATAAATTTATCCCCTTTTCCATAGAGCTAATAGTTAATTTCTTGATTTATTTATTTATCTGTGGTATTTCCCTTTATTTCTAAATCCTGTCCTCATTTTGACTTCACTTTGGGGTAGGGTGTGAGATGTGGGTCTCTTCCTAGGTTTTGCCGTACTATTTTCCAATTTTCCCAACAATGTTTGTCAAATAGTGATTCTTATCCCAGAAGCTGATGTTTTGGGGTTTATCAAAGAATAGATTGCTGTAGACATTTTCTGTTGTTTCTTTTGAACCTCTCTTAATCCATTGGTCCATTACTCTATTTCTTAACCAGTACCACATATTTTTGATGACTACGGCTTTAGAGTATAGTTTTAGATCTGGCAGAGCTAGGCCACCTTCCTTTACATTTTTTCATCAGGCCCCTTGCTATCCTTGATCTCTTGTTGCTCTGGATGAATTTTGTTACTATTTTTTCCTAGCTCAGTAAAATAGTTATTTGGTAGTTTGATTGGTAATGCACTGAATAAGTAATTTAATTTGGGTATAATTGTCATTTTTATTATAATTAGCTTGACCTAACCATGAGCAATTGACATTTTTCCAATTATTTAGATCTGACTTTATTTGGGTGAGAAATGCTTTATAATTGTGTTCATATAGTTTCTGAGTTTGTCTTAGAAGATAGATTCCTCTATAAGTACTTTAAATGGAATTTCTCTTTCAATCTCTTGCTTTTGGGTTTTGTTGTTCATATATAGAAATGCTGATCATTTAAGTGGGTTCATTTTATATCCTACTTCTTTGCTGAATTTGTTACTTGTTTCAAGATTTTTAGATGATTTTGTTAGGTTTTCTAAATATACCATCATATCATCTGCAAAGAGTGAAAGCTTTGCTTCCTTATTGCCAAATATTGATTCCTTCAATTTCTTTTTCTTCTCTTATTGCTAAAGCTAACATTTATAATACTATATTGAATAGTAATCATGATAATGGGCATCCTTGTTTCACCCCGATTTAACTGGAAATGCTACAAGTTTATTCCTATTACATATAATATTTGTTGATGGTTTTAGATAGTTGATGATCATTATTTTAAGGAAAGTTATTTATTCCTAATTTTTCTAGTATTTTTAATAGGAACGGATATTGCATTTTATCAAAGCATCTATTTTTCAGCAAATTTTTTAGCATCTATCGAGATAATCATATAATTTCTATTGGTTTTTCTATTGATATGTTCAATTATGTTGATTTTTTCTAATATTGAAACATCCCTGACTACCTGGTATAAATCCTTCCTGATCATGGTGTATTATCCTAGTAATAATGTACTGTAATACCATTGCTAAATTTTTTTAAGATTTTTTTTTAAAGATTTTTGTGTCAGTATTCATTAGGGAGATTGGACTATAATTTTCTTTGTCTGTTTTGCTTCTTCCTGGTTTAGGTATCAGCACTATATTAGTTGTCATAAAAAGCAATTTGGCAGAACTCCTTATTGTCTTATTTTAAAAAAAAAACCTTACGTAAAATAGGAATTAATTTTTCCTTAAATGTTTGATAGAATTCACTTGTAAATCCATCTGGATCTGGAGACTTTTTCTTAGGGAGTGTATTGATGGTTTCTTCAATTTCTTTTACTGAAATTGGGTTATTTAGGTATTTTTTTCTTCCGCTTCTGTTAATTTGGGCAGTTAGTGTTTTTGTAAATATTCATCCATTTCTCTCAGGCTATCAAATTTATTAGCATACAGTTAGGCAAAGTAGCTCTGAATTATCTCTCTAATTTCCTCCTTATTGGTGGTTATTCACCCTTTTTCTTTTTGATACTGGTAATTTGGTGATCTTCTTTCTTTTTTAAAATCAGATTAACTAAAGGTTGTTTATTTTATTGGCTTTTTCATGAAACCAACTCTTGGTTTTATTTATGAGAGCAATGAGTTTTCTTGTTTTCAATTTTACTAATTTCTCCCTTGATTTTCAGAATTTTGAATTTGATATTTCATTGGGGATCTGGAATTTGTTCTTTTTCTAGCTTTTTTAGTTGTATACCCAATTCATTTCTTTCCCCTTTCTGTATTTTATTAATATAATTTATTAATATAATGATATAATCCTTCCCTTCAAAACCACCTTGGCTGCATTCCATAAATTTGGGTATAATGTCTCATCTTCCTGGATATAATTTTGATTATTTCTATTATTTGCTTTTGATCTACCCATTATTTAAGATTACGATATTTAGTTTCCAATTAGTTTTGGTTTATCTTTCCATGACTCTTTATTATATGAATTTTTATTGTATCATGATCTGAGCAGTATTTATTATTTCTTCCTATCTGCATTTGATTATAGGGTTTTGTGTCCAATAGATGGCCAGTTTTGGTATAGGTGCCATGTACTGCTGAGAAAAATGTGTATTCTTTTCCATCCCCACTAAGGTTTCTCCAAAGGTCTATCATTTCTAAGTTTTCTAAGATTTCATTCACTTTCTTAACTTCCTTCTTGTTTCTTTTGTGGTTAGATTTATCTAGTTCTGAGAGAGGGAAGTTGAGGGCCCCCATTATTAAAATTTTGCTATGTTTCCTTGTGATTCACTCAGCTTTTACCCTAGGATATTTTTTTTGCAAGGCAAATGGGGTTAAGTGACTTGCCCAACCTCACACAACCAGGTAATTATTAAGTGTCTGAGGCTGGATTTGAACTCAGGTCCTCATGACTCCAGGGCTTGTGCTCTAACCACTGCACTACCTAGCTGTCCCTTTCTCTAGGAATTTGAAAGCTTTAACACCAGCCTTCTATGCCATTTGAAGGCTATACCACTATACCCTGCATACATATTTGGTAGTGATATGGCTTCATTACCAATAGTGTCTTTTAAGAAAATGTAATTTCCCTCCTTATCCCTTTTAATGTGATCAATTTTTGCTTTTATTTTATCAGGAACACTACTCCTGATTTGTTTTACTTCAGTTCAGACATAATATTTTTGGCTCCATCCTTTTTATCTCTGTATATCTCTGCTTCAAATGTGTTTCTTGTAAACAACATAAAGGATTCTGGTTTTTTAACCCATTCTACTATCTGTTTCCATTTTATGGAACAGTTCATCCCATTCACATTTACAGTTAAGATTATTAATTCTATATTTCCCTCCATACTACTTTTCTTCATTTATATTTTTCCCCTTTCCTCTCCTCTTATTCCTCATCATGAAAATTTTACTCCCCTTCCCCTTTAACTTTTCCTTTAAAATTTAACTTTCAGTGTATTTTTCATTTATATCTTCACCTTCCCTTTTATCAGTCACTTCTTTATTTATCTTTATCTTTATCTTTCTCTTTCCCCATTCCCTCTTCCCTGTATATTAGGATAGATTTTTAAACCAAAGTGGTAATGTATCTTATTCCCTCTTGGGGCCAAATCTATCGAATAGAATTTACTCAGTATTCATACTCTCCCCTCTTTCCTCCAAAATTATAAATCTTTGTGCCTCTTCACCTGGTGTTATTTATCATTCAAGTACTATTAATCAGGCATCATTAAACACAACTCAATTTATTTCTTGAGAAATTCATTGTTATCAATGTATCATCACAGATTGATTTCTTAATAAGCAACACTGTCTCAAATTATAATTATAATCATTTTTTACCTTACCCCTTTTCCAAGTACTCTACAAGGGCACACAATCCTCCTCATGAGCCAAAGTATCATCCAAAGCCAAGAAAATTCCAAAGGACTCATGATGAAAAATGTAATCTACCTCCAGAGAGAAAACTGATGAAGTCATAGTGGAGATTGAAGTATATTTTTAAAATTTTCCTTATTTTGCCTCTCTGTATATGTCTTTTCTTTTTCAATATAGCTGATATGGAAATAAGTTTTGCATGATTTCAAATGTATGAGTAATATCATACCAATTGCCTTTTCAGTGTAAGCTGAAAAAGCAGGTGCGAGGGAGAAAATTTGCAACTCAAAGTTAAAAAATCAATTATTTTTTATAATAATTTGGAAATATTTAAGATATGTGTATATAAAATATTAGTTTTATTATATAACCAGAAGATATAGTAAGTCATAGGGATACAAGAAAGGCAAAAATATTTTAAAGTAAAAAAAAAAATAGATGAAGATTGCTCTCAAATTTAATAGATTGCTAGTCAATTCTTAAATTCTCAATGTGAGCAATTATATTTGGCAAGTCAGCAAATCCTACTAGTTAGGATTTGATTTTTAATTTTGTAGATAGTCTAAGCTTGAGAGTGATGGGAAAAATGTTAATGCAAATTAAATTGAAAAACATTTCATACATATGTTTTTGGAGATATAGTTTTTTAAATATCATTTCTTATTTTATCATATACAGAGTACTTTCCTCATAATTATCACATGACATAGGGCCATATCATTTCCCCCATTTTATACATAAATAAATTCAGACAAAATGATTATAATAATAATACTCAGAGCCAGCTTTTAGTATTTGTCTCTGGATTATAAATTTAATTTTTTCTATTTTTTCATATTATAACATATTATCTTCTCATATCAATGAAAATAGTTAATGACACTGTTAGATAGTTCATTTAGGTAGTTGTTACTTTTATCAGTCCTGTTTTGAATATTCTCTTTCTATTGATTATACTTTATAAAAAATTTAAATATTTTATTTATGTTTTTCCAACTACACGCAACTATAGTTTGTAATTTATCATTTTTTGCAAGATTTTGAGTTTTACAACTTTTCTCCCTCTCCCCCCAAAGAAAGTCATCTGATATTGGCTCTATATTGATAACCATGCTAAGCATAGATTGACACTGAACATGTGAGAGAAGAATCAGATCCAGATGGAAGAAAGAAAATATTAGAGAGAAAAAAATGACATGACATATAAGACAATGTTAAAAAATTGAACATAATAAGGTTTGGCCTTCACTTAAATTCTAGAGTTCTAAATATGGATGGTATTTTCTATCACAGATCTTTCAAAATTGTCTTTGATTATTGTACTGCTGAAATGAACAAATCCATTATGGTTCTTCATCATCAACCCATGTTGTTGTTAATGTGTATATGGTTCTTCTCTTTCTTCACAATTCACTCAGCATCAATTCATGCAAATCCTTCAGGCTTTTCTGAAATCCAGCATGATTTCTTATAGAACAATAGTATTCCATCACATATTCCACAATGTGTGTTCAGCCATTTCCCAGTTGATGGGCACCTCCTCCTCAATTTCCAATTCTTTGCCATTACTTACAAAAAGAGTTGCTGTGAATATTTTTCATGTGGGATTTTTACTCTTTTTAATGATCTCTTCAGGATCAAAAGGTATGGACATTTTTATTTCCCTTTGGGTATATGGAGATAAAGTTCTTAAAGATTTGCCAGCATATTTCTGCATTTGGCAGAAAATAAGATTTTAGTTAAAATTTGAAAGAAACAAGGCAAGTTAGGAAGTAGAGATTCAGAGGAAGAAATTTTCAACCATGGCAAGAGCCAGGGAATATACAAAGTCTTGAGAAATGAAATATAAGAAATAGAATGGATGCTGGTGTCCCTGGATCACAGATGATGTAAAGAGAAATAGTTTTAAAAGACTAGAAATGTAGAATTTGGTGAGTGGGGTTATGATGGGTTTTTTTTTAGCTTTTTAAGGCAATGGGGCTAAGTGGCTTGCCCAAGGCCTCATGGCTAGGTAATTATTAAGTGTCCAAGGTTGGATTTGAACCCAGGTACTCCTGACTCCAAGGCTGGTGCTCTATTCACTGCACCACCTAGCCACCCCATGATGTTATTTTAAAGTCAGACAGAGCAATTTAAATTTGTTTCTCAGTGTAATAGAGAACCAGAGGGATTTATGTATTTATTTATCTATTTTATTTTTCAGCATTTCTATAATTTTTTTGAGTTTTTTTCAAGGCAATAGGATTAGGTGACTTGCCCAAGGTCAAATAGCTAGGTATTTGAAGTGAAGCTAGATTGGAACTCAGGTCCTCCTGACTCCAGGGCTAGTGTTCTATCTAGTGCAATGCCTAGCTGCCCCTTAAAAGATGTTTAATTAAAGAATTTTCTCCCTCTCTCTCTCATGCCAGTTTTCAAGACAATAAGCAATACAATATAGGATATATATATATATATATATATATATATATATATATAAAATCATATTAAACACATTTCTCATATTACTCAAAAACAAAAGGTAAATAAAATCTCCATACAAAAGTGAAAATAGTTTACTTTGATCTACACTTAGTTTCTAGTTCTTTCTCTGGATGTGGTTGACTTTTTTTTTGGAATTGTCATGGATCATTATACTGCTGAGAAGAGCTAAATGTGTTATAACTGATCATCATACAACATGGCTGTTGTTAAAATGTAAAATGTTCTGCTTCTGCTCACTTTATTCAGCAACAAGTCAATTAAGTCTTTCCATGTTTTTCTTTAATCTGCCTGCTCATCAATTTTTCCAGCACAAGATGTATTCCATTATATTCATATACTGTAAATTATTCAATTATTCAACACTTGATGTGTCCCATCAATTTCCAATTCTTTACCACTACCAAAAGAGGTGCTATAAATAATTTTGGATATATAAGTGCTTGTCTCTTTTCATTACCTCTTCAGAATACAAAGTTTGTAGTGGTATTTACATTTACAGTTATGATTATCGTATTTTCCCCTCCATTCTAGTTTTCTACCTATTTATATTTTTCTGTCTCCTTTTACTTCATCACTTCTCACCACTGTTTTGCTTTTGACCACTGCCTCCTTCAATCTGTCCTCCCTTCTATCATCTCTCTTTTCCTTCCCTTTTCCCCCTACTTCTGCTTTATCTTCTGTCTTTTTTCTCATGACTCCCCCTTTTCTTATCCCTTTCATATAGGGTAAGATTAATTTCTATACCCAACTGTGTATGTTATATGAGACAAATCTGATGTGAATAAGCTCTAAATAATATTCATCCCCTTCCTTCTTTTCCTCTACTGTAATAGTTCTTGGATGCCCCTTCATGCTTTCATTCACCCTATTCTGCCTCCCTCTTTTCTCTTCTCCCAGTACAATTCTTTTTTCACTCCTTAATTTTTTTATATCACCACATAAAGATAATTTACACATACCCTCTCTCTATTCTCTTGTAAATGCCCTAATAGAGATACAGTTTTCAAGAGTTGCATATTCCCATATAGATGTTTTCTTTCTTTCCCTTTTTATGATTGTCTTGGGTTTTGGATTTGAGATAAAATTTTCTGTTCAGATTTGTTTTTTTCAATCAGGAAAGTTTGAAAATCCCCTATTTCTTTGAATGTCCATCTTTCCCCCTGAAAGTCTATGTTCAGTTTTGCTAGATAGTTGTTTCTTGGCAGTAATCCAAGCCCTTTTGCCTTCCTGAATACCATATTCCAAGTCCTCCAATTTTTAAATGTAGAAACAGCTAATTCTATGTTATCCTGCCTGCAACTCCTTAATATTTTAATGGTTTCTTTCTGGCTGCTTGCAGTATTTTCTCATTAATATGACAATTCTGGGGATTTGGCTACAATATTCCTTGGAGTTTTCATTTTGGGATCTCTTTCAGGAAGTGATCATTGGATTCTTTCAATGACTATTTCACCCTCACATTCTAAGATAAGGGCAGTTTTTCTTGATAACTACTTCAATGATGCTGTTCAGGTTGTTTTGCGGATTATGGCTTTCAGGTACTCTAATCCTTCCTAATTTATCTCAACTGCATCTATTTTCTATGTCAGTTTCTTTTTCCGTTGAGATATTATCAATTTTCTTCATTCTTTTGATTTTGTTGAGCTAATTCTTGATTTATCATAGCCATTAGCTTCCACTTACTGAAATACAATTTTTAAATATAATTTATTTAAATATAATTTATTTTCATTTGCACCTCTTTTTTCATTGGCTAATTCTACTTTTTCTGGAGTTGTTTTCTTTAGATTTTTTTCCCATTTGGTCAATTCTATATTTTTAAGTAATTTTTTTCTTTTCCAAGCTGTTGCCTCTCCATTGTAGAATTCGGTCACAGGTTTCTGTGCTGGGGCTCTTGGCTTGCTCATTGTGCTAGAGTCATCTGGCCCAGTCACAACTGTTGTGCCCAGGGCTCCAGAGCTAGCAGTTTTCCTGTTGAGGGCCTCACAGCTGATCTACAAGCCTGCTGAGACCTGACTAAGACCCCTTGGTTGCTGATCTGTGCTGTGGCCAAGAGCATCCCACTAACTTTCACAGACAGCATCTACAGTGGGCTATGTTTTCACCTAAATAAGATAGAACTTTCCTGACGTTCTTCCAAGTTACCTTAAGCAGTAAATTTGTTTTACTGTATATTTTTATAGATTCTGTCTTCCTAGAATCCATTTAAAGACTTGATTTAAGTTGTTCTGAGGACAAACAGGCAAAGTACAGGCAACTTCCTGGTTTTTCTCCAAAGTCTTTGCTCTGCCATGCCCCTGGATTTTATTAGATGAGAGGGATGTGTGTGTGTGTGTGTGTGTGTGTGTGTGTGTGTGTGTGATGTACCAACCTTCTCTTTATGAAGTTTACATTATAGCTGAGTGGCAGATGGACCAGAGCATAGAAAGAGGCCACAATTAGAAGACTAGTTCAATGGTTCAGGAATGAAGCGATGAGGGTCTTTTGTGGAATGGTGGCAGTATCTGAAGAGGAAAAACAAAAGTGTATATATGAGAGATATTTATAAGGTGAAAATGAAAGGACTTGGCAACTAATTGGATGATGACAGTGAAAGAGTGAAAAGTCAAAATCGAACCTAGGTTGTGAACTTGGAATATTGTAAGGATGGAGGTTCCCTCAACAGTAGTACAAAAGTTAGGAATAGGGAGGGTCTGTAGGAAGGAGAATGAATTCAATTTTGGATAAACTAAGTTTAAGATGGATAAGTGGAAGGTAAGGTCAAGGCTGGACAACAACCTGTAACCATCTGCATAGAGACTGTAATGAAATCCATGGGAGTGGATGAAAAACAATATGTCAAATAATAAAGAGGAAGAATAGAAGAAAGATGAGGGCAGAACTCAAAGATATCTAAATTTTTCGAGTGTAACCTAGATGAAGATCCAGTTAGGGCATCTGAGAAGGCACAGATAGGAAGAGAACTTGGAAGACCACATGATAAAAACCTGAAGAGAGGAGAGAAAGAAGTGGATGACTGACAGCTTCAGAGGGGAGAGAAAAAAATCAATTTGTTAAGTGATAATTTTGGTAGAGCAGCTGCAGATGAAGGTCAGAAGCCAGAGTGCAGAGTTAAGAAGAGAACCCAAGAGAAAAAGAGAACCCAAGTGGAGACACAGCTCCTTAAGATGACCTACTCTGGGATTTTTAACCATTAAAGTATGGAGATTTATGGGATGATGAGATAACTTACAGGATCAAGTGAGATGTTTGAAGACTGGGGAGACATGGCCTGTTTGTAGACAGATGAGAAGGGTAAATGGGGAGAGATGGAAGAGTAATGAGAGAGAGAGAGAGAGAGAGAGAGAGAGAGAGAGAGAGAGAGAGAGAGAATGAATGAGAGAATGAATAATAGAGGTGCTTAATAGAAATAATCTTCTCCCTGGCTCAGAGGACCTGAGTTCAAAGACCATTTCTGATGTTTACTACCTGTATGATCTCAACAATTGACATCAGGTCACTGGATTGTGCTAGATGACTTCAGAAGTTATTTCCAGCTTTTCACCAATTATTCTACATGCTGGATTGCACATTAGGAAGAAGGTTCTATTCCAGATCAGGATAGAGTTTGTATCCTGCCTTGACTCTGATATTCCCTGCTTCTCCTTACATAGACATGAACTGGATCAGGGCTCTGGTCCTAATATTCTTACATATCAAAGCAGTGGAGTGAGGAACTAGGTAGAAAATAGAGCCATTTCACTAAGCCTCTGTATACAAAGTTGCAATAAAATATTTCTTAATCTCTTTTAGTGGAGCCATATGCTAATCTTGCTAGACTGACTAGAGATTAGCTTTTCCAATAAAAGATCATTCACCCCCCCCCCCCAAACACACAATGAAGAATCATTTGCTTTTAACTTTCTTCAGAAAAACAACGGAAAATTTAAGCCTTCTGTTCTTGTGGTTTGCAGTAATTTGACTTTATTGTCCATCAAAAAGGAAGGAGTGGACCAGTTCAGTTCAGAGGAGGCAATTACCAAGTGAAAACAATCTCCTTCAGTGCAGCAGTGACTATTCTGTGAAAAGAAGAGGAAGCTGCAGTTGCCTGAGTCCCAGCATTGGCAAGAAGATCCTTCCTTGAAATGTCTGAAGAAGATTGTGTCCTTGACCAGAGCTCTCTGTGATGCAGACTCATGGTGTCAACTTGTAGAGGCCACAGAAAGGCAGGCTTCTAGAATTACAACCTTTATATCGGAAGCATAATTCACAACATGTGAACTAAGGCAACAACAGGGTGAACGTTCAGAGGATGGAATGGGATATGGTGAGGAGATTGAGCCTCAAGACAAGCCATGACTTTGGAGTTTAGGGGTGCCACGGGAGGGGGAGCTCAGGACCCATATATAGGAATATTCCGAAAAAATAGAGAATGGTCTCTGACATATTGAAGTCTAATACCTTGACTCTATCATATAACAATCAATCAGTAAGCATTTATAAAGTTCCCACTATGTGTCAAAGACTATACATACTAAATACATGTACTAAACAGAACAGCTATACTTTTCAAGAAATTTAACTAAATTGGGGAAATAGCAGAGAGACAGATAAAGAGCTGATACTAGAACTAATCGTTCACAGATGCTAGAGATTCTAGGAGACACAGTTGGGGATGAGCAAAGACAAGAAAGAAGAAAGGAGGAATGCCAAGTTGACAGTACCACATATTAGCAATTGAGAGTGGTGTTAAATGGCAGTTTTAAGACTTGGTTTCATCCTAGAGGTAATATGAAAGCATTGGAGTCCAGAGGTGTCAGAGGATGAGGCAATTCAGTAACCAGAGAGCTGAGCTTTGCTTCTACAATATTTTGAAAGTGCCCTTAAGAAAGATGCCTCTTTGGCATCTGGGTGAAGGATGGATCAGAGAGGAAAAAAAATTGGAACAGAGGCACTCTTTAGAAGGCTATTCAATTAGCCTATGTGAATGGTATTGGAGTCAGGGGTGATTTCATGGATGAGGAGGAGGATGGAAAAGTGTTCCAGAGACATAAATGAAAGAACTGGTCAATGAATTACATATGGGAGGGGAAGGAGAGAGGTAAGAGGGCAACTAACCCCAGGATTGCACCCCACCAAGATTTGGAGGAAACAAGGAAAAAAGAAATAATTTAGAACTGTTCCTCAAATTTCAAATTTTGTAGTTCCATAAACCACCTACTAAATTAAACATTCTTTCATCTCCCCCCTTTTCATGTAGACATGGTAGTGGATGAGTGAGGTAATGGTATTGCTGCAAACAAATATTGATGGAGACAAATGTGGAGTTTCTAAAAATAGTCACTATTGTGTAGTATAAAGACTACTGGATAGAAAAGTCACTTCATTTAAAAAATCTCATACAGTCCTGCACTAAGGATTCTTGAATGTGGCATTAAAGGTGTGGGGGTAGAACGCTCCTTTATCTCTCCATCCAGAAACACAATGTTTGGCACTTCACATTGTGCTGTTCCCTTCAGGTCTTCACCCTAGGGTTGTTGGGGCTCTACGTGACAGACATCCAACTCACATTTATGGACAACTTTGTGCTTTTAGCAGTCTGTGTTCAGGTGAACTCTAGAAAAGATGGGGGGGATTTGGGTCCTCCCCTTCTCAACAAGCGAAATTGGTCAGAAAGTTGGAGTTGTCTGAGAAAATTTTCTTTTCCTTTCCCCTTGAAAAAGTAGATTTTGTTTTAAAACCATGGCTAGAAAATCAATGCATCATTTCCCTGAGATGTCAAAGATAAAGTTAGATTATATTTATGCTTGAGAGGCAGAATTCTATACAGAGCGGAGCCACCTGTATGGGAAGATGACTTGGGTTAAAATCTCTCAGAACCACTTCATCAATGTGTGACTCTCAGTAAGAGGCTCGACCTTGTGTGGGCTCAGAATTACCTCCATAAAATGAGGAACATAAGAGGACTTATTTTAATGGGCCATTGTGAGTTTCAATGTGTATAATAGATCATATTGGTAAAAATAAAATTATTCATAACCTTTAAAACACCATATATAAAATATATTTATGTATATCATATTATTAACTCAGTCATCTCATTTTACTAATATTTTATGGCATTTATAATGAAATGGTGATGGGATAAGTCATTATCCTTCTATAATTAGCTTATATTTAATGTTCTGCAGATTAGTGCATAAATTGAAAAAAATCCCTGCTTTTGATACTTGAATAGCTGTAATCTCATCTTCTATAGGCTCAGAAAAAACATATTTGAGGGACTTCCAGGAGAAGAAAGCTTGATGAGAAGGAGAGGTAGATGTGGCAGTGCTAGAGAGCCACCATCCAGGAATAAAATTATGAAAATAAAAATAAAATAAAAACCTTTGCTCTTCTACAAAAGCACAATCTGTAGTATTAGGACACAACAGAGTATAGTATACAGGTAAGGGATAGAAGTAAAAGGACCTGTATTCAAATCTGGATTTAGATGAATATTAATTGTATGACCATGAACAATTCTTTTGTCCTTTCTGTGCCTCAACGTCCTCAAGTGTCCTTTCAGGGCATTAGATTTAATGGACTCTAAGGCCCCTTCCACCCCTAAGTCTATGATCACTTGAAGCCTATGGTTTAAATCTTGGACAATCCTCTTACTGATTATGTGATTGTGATTTAGACAACTTATCTCTGTAGGCCTCAGTTTCTTCATTTGTAAAATATAATGACTTGTAAGTGTCCTTCAAGTCCTAAATCTATGACCTCTTGATGGTTTACATAGCTAGGAGAGCATACAGAGATTGAAACATTAGGCTTTTGACTACTTGAAAGACACTGAATTCAATTGATGGTTATACTGAACCATTCTGGGGGTCATAGAAAGATCCCCTTTTCTGTGAGATCAAACCCTATTCGTATATAGAGTTATTCTAGTTATAATATTGTCTATCTCAAAAAAGCAATATTATTAACTAGTGACATAATTGAGATCCAAGTTGAAATAATGAAAATAGGATTGGATGTGGAAAATGAACAAATACAATTTGGGCTATTTGCCATGGTCAAGGGAAAAAGAGAGAGAAGAAGAACATCTTCTTGAGGAAAGGACACATGCACAAAAGTGACGTCAGGGATTGGCCAATGTCAACTTAACCTCAATATGAAACTCAACTCTTTTATATGGAAATCAAAATGTAAAGTACATGAATTCTGTACAAAATATTTGTTCTGGTAATCTATTTATTAGCCTCTCATCTTTTCTAATCATTATGAGGATTTTCAGAACCCAAGGGATAAGAGCTTACCTAATCTGGTTCTAATTGTTTCCTATTAAGTTTATTGAATACCTAGCATTGATACCAAAGGGAAATTAAAGTGTGGGGAAATTCAAAGAACCATAATTTAGTTGTGACTTGCAAATGTGTAAAACCACTCTGGAGAATTGAATTTTACTCATGGAATAAGCTTTTGCATGAATATTTAATTTTCTAAAGTGGAAATGAGATGCTTGATTCATTAAAGATTTACATATACTATATGTATTGGCATATTCATTAAGCATAATTGGCTGGTCAGCAATCAGCAATTCATTTATAGGGTAAAGTCAAAATAGGGAGAAAAATCACTCTGATGTGTTATTTTAAATCCAGCATGAGGCATAATCCTTGAAGTCAGGTACTATTTTTTTAATTTCTTAATTTCTACTCCCAAGTATCTTGCACACCAACTGGAATTTTTTTATTTAATGTTAGTTGAATGGAATTGAGTTAGATGGAGGGAAAGAACTTGGATGTTCCTTGGTAAACAATGTTGTTGGTGCTTGGTAGAACCTGATCCAAGGCCATGGATTAAGGCCATAGATATCAGGTAGCTTGGAAGGATATTTGGGAAGTATTCGCTTTTCCCACCCCAGCCTTCAATTGGTTCAAATGGAACAACATTCTCAGAATTGATTGTGGGTTTTCTGGGGCCAGGATGAGTTATAATAAAGAGAGGAGGAAAGACAAATGAAGAAAAGGAAATGACAAAAGTGCTAAATTGCTACTCAGAGGCAAAGGGAAGATAGAGTTTAATCTGGGGAAGCCAAGCAAAACTAAGTAACCTTAAAGCTCAATGCATGGGTTATCAGGGGAATCACACAACACAATGAAATCAGGATATTAGTTGGGGGTGGGGTGGGGGTTGTGTAAAAGGCCATCACCAGCGGTCTTAAATTTTGTCTTGCCATTGGATTCCAATGACCCTTGAGGAGAGAGTGTGATAGATGACTAAGCAGTTCTGTCTCATGTAAATCTAATTCACATGTAAGCTAAGACATCCCTCATGGTGTCATTTTCTTCAAGAACAAAAGATGAAAACCAAACACCAAACAAAAGAAATTGGGTAAAGGACAGAGGAATGGCATATAGGAGATTGAATTGGAGGTACAGCATATAAATATCATAAGACACACTTTGTGTGTCAGCTGGAAGTGGTAAGCTTACAACTGTTGTCAACATGTTTTATTAAGTATTTGTGCCAGTCACTGACCTAAGTACTGAATTAGCAAGAAAGTCAGAAATTCCCTTCCTACTCAACTATTTCACATTCCAGTAGGGGAAACAACATACAAGTAAATATGTACAAATAAGAAAAAAATCACACACATAAAATAACACATAGAATGAATAAGCAATGTCAGGCTCCACAGAATCAATACAGAAGAAAATTTTTGCACATAGATACTTGGCAGAAAACCAAAGACGATGTTTGGAATTGAGTATCAGAGCAGAGCTCCAGATTGAGTTCAGGCTTGGGTTAGGTAGGAATGAGGCTATATCTGTATCTAAGGTCAAGATCAGTAGCTTCAATTGACTTCAAAATTCAACTATTGGGAAAAAACTCATTCCAATTTGGCTTCTGGCTTTCTCTGCAGACTTATTCTTTGACCATTCTTATGTGCTCTTATTTGATCAATCATCACTTCTCTGTAGATAAGTCTATATCTAGGGCTCATCCCTTCTGAACTCCATATCTGAATCAACAACTGTCAGCTGACACAATGGTATCTCAAACTCTACATGTCAAAACAGTGTATTTTGTGTCCTCTTTCTAACTTCCTCATTTCTATTGGGGGCACACTATCCTTTCCAATATCTAGGTATCCTTGAAGTGATATTATTTTTCTCCTTCCTCCCTTCTCCTTTCCCTTCTCATATCCTATCATTACCATGACACTTCTAACTCAACTGTATCTTTATATATAAATATTATTTATTTTTCCAAAAACATGCAACAATAGCTTTACCAATTATTTTTTCAAGTTTTGAGTTTCACATTTTCCCCTCCCACTATACTCTCCTGACAGAAAACAATCTAATAGAGTCTCTACATGTATAATTATGCTAAACATAGATTCATATTAATCTTGTTGTGAAAGAAGAATCAAATCAAAATGAAAGGGAAAAACATTAAAGAGAAAGAAATGATATAATTCACAAGACAACTTTTAAAAATTGAAGATAGTAAGCTTTGGTCTGTACGCAAGTTCTATAGGTCCTTTGAATTTGGATGATATTTTCCATCACAAGTCTTTTAGAATTGTCTTTGATTATTGTACCATTGAAATGGACAAGTCTATCATAGTTAATCATCACCCAATATTGTTGTTAGGGTGAATAATGTTCTGGTTCTGCTCATTTCACTCAGCTTTAGTTCAAGTAAATTCTTTCAGGCTTTTCTGAAGGTCCATCCCTCATAATTTCTTAAAGAACAATAGTGTTCTATCACATTCATATACCAAAATTTGTTCAACCATTCCCTAATGTGATGAGCATCCCCTCAGTTTCCAATTCGTTGTCACCACAAAAAGAGCTACTATGAATCTTTTTGTACATGAAGGTCTTGTACATCTCTTTGGGATACAGACCAAATAGTGATATTGCTGGGTCCAAAAGTTGCAGTTTTATTGCCCTTTGGGCATAATTCTAAATTGCTCTACAGGTAGGTTGGGTCAGTTCACAACTTCACCAATAATGTGTCATTGTCCCATTATCCTTATATCTCCTCCAACATTGATAATTTTCCCTTTTAGCCACATTGACCAATCTGATAGATGTGAGGTGCTATCTCAGAGCATTTCTCTAATCAAAAAATGATTTATAACACCTTTTCATATTACTGTAAAAGGCTTTAATTTCTTCATCTGAGAATTATCTTTCCACATCCTTTGATCATTTTTCAATTGATTAATGATTTGTTTTCTTATATCAGAAATACTAGTTGTAAAAGCTTACCAATTTAGTACATTCTTTTTAATATTGGCTGCATTGATTTTATTTGGCAAAACCTTTTTAATTATTCATGTTGTCTTTATAATGTCTGTCCCTCAATTGGTAAGAAACCGCTCCCTGTTCCATAAATCTGATAGATAAACCATTCCTTGTTCTCCTAATGTGCTTTATGTCTAAATCCTGTACTCATTTCAACCTTATTTTGTTATAGGGTGTAAGATGGTCTTTGCTTAGTTTCTGCCATATTATCTTCCAATTTTCTCAGCAGCTTTTATCTAAGGAAAAATTATTATCTCAGAAGCTGGAATCTTTAGGTTTATCAAATAGCAGACAGTCATTTACTACCGTTTCTTTTACATCTAGTCTATTCCACTGATCCACCACTTTATTTCTTAGCCAGTATGAAGCAGTTTTGATAATCGACACATTATTATTATTATTTTGATCTGATATGGCTAGGCTTAATGCCTTTGCATTTTTCATTAATTACTTTCACCTACCTGACCTTTTATCCCTCCTCTGAATTTAGTTAGTATTTTTTTCTAGTTCAATGAAGTAATTTTTCCGTAATTTGACTAGTTTGGCAAAGAAAAAGTAATTTAATTTAGTTAGGATTGTAATTTTTATTATATTAGCTTAGTCTACCTATGAGCAATTGACATGTGCCCAGGTATTTAGATATGATTTTATTTGTATGGCTAGTGCTTTATAGTTATTCTCATATAGTCTCTGAGTCTGCCTTGGCAGATAGACTCGCAAGTATTTTATTTTGTTTACCATTACTTTGAATGGGACTCCTCTTTCTAACTCTTGTTTTGTCTTACTAGTAATATTTAGCAATGCTGATGGTTTTTGTGGGTTTCTTTTATATCTTGCAATGTTTTTAATTGTTTCAGGAAGTTTTGTAGATGATTTTCTAGGGTTCCCTTAGTATACTACAAAGTGTGAGAGTTTTGTTTCCTTGTTATCTATTCTAATCTCTTTTTCTTCTTTTATTGTTAACATTTCTAACACAATATTGAATAATAGTGGTGATAAGAGACATCCTTGTTTCACCCTTGATCTGACTGGAAATGCTTCTAACTTCTCTCCATTACATACAATGCTTATTGATAGGTTTAGATAAATACTACTTTTCATTTTATGGAACCCTCCATTTGCTTCTATGCTCTCTCTAGTGTTTTTTTTATTGGAATGGGTACTGTATTTTGTCAAAATCTTTTACAGCACCAGTGGAAATAATCATATGATTTCTGTTGTTTGTTATTGTTATTGTCAATGGTGCTGATAGTTTTCTTAATATTGAACTAACAACATTCCTGGTACAAATCCTAATTGAATCATATTATCCCAGTGAAAACTTGCAGCAATCTTTTTTGCTAAAATTTTACTTACAAATTTTGGAAAAAAATCTGTATGCATATTCATTAGAGAAATTGGTCTATAATTTCCTTTTTCTGTTTTGATTCTTCTTGATCTTTGTATCAGCATCATATTGGTGTCATAGAAGGAATTTGGCTGAATTCCTACTTCCCCTATTTTTTCAAATAGTTTACATAGAATTGGAACTAATTATTCCTTGAATGACTAGTAGAATTCACTTGGAAATCCATCTGGTCCTGAATATTTTTCTTAGGAAGTTCATTGATGGTTTGTTCAATTTCTTTTTCTGAGATGCATCATTTAAGGATGAAATTTACTCTTCTTTCAACCTACGCAGCTTATATTTTTTAAATATTCATTCATTTCACTTAGGTTGTCAAATTTAATGGCATACAGTTGGGCAAAATAGCTCCAAATTATTACTTTGATGTCCTTCTAGGCGGTGAATTCACCTTTTTCATTTTTGATATTAGTAATTTGGTTTTCTTATTTTTAAAATCAAATTAACCAAAATTTTATCTATTTTATTGTTTTTTTCACATTAGTTTTATTAATTCAATAATTTCTTTCAATTTTATTAATTTCTCCTTTGATTTTCAGAATTTATAATTTGGTATTTAATTGGGGATTTTTAATTTGTTCTTTATGTTTTTTAGTTGCATACACAAATCTTCAATATTCTCTTTTTCTATTTCATGTATGTATTTAGAAATATAACATTTCCCCGTAACTGCTTTGACTATATTCCACAAGTTTCACTTGTTGTCTCTATTGTCATTGTCTTGGATGAAGTTATTAATTATTTCTATGATTTGTTGTTTGAATAATTCATTTTTAAAAATTAGTTTATTTAGCATCCAATTAATTTTAGCGCTCTCTCGCGCGCGCTCTCTCTCTCTCTCTCTCCATGACTTTGTATTGAAGATTACTGCAATACTGCTATTTACCCCATTCTGCTTCCCCCTTCCTCCAGTTTCATTATAGTTCCATCTATTCCATTCACATTCACAGTTATAATTACAAATTCTTTATTACCCTCCATATTATGTCCCCTTTGTTCATATATTTTTTAATCTCCCTTCACCTTATCCCTCCTCTCCACTGATTGGCTTCTGAATTTTTTATTGCATCATGATCTGACAAAGAACACATTTAATATCTCTGTCTTTCTACATGTAATTATGAGATTTTTATGGTCTCATGCATGATCAGTTTTTCTGTAGGTGCAGAAAAAAGGTATGTTCCTTTCTATTTCCATTTAATTTTCTCCAGAAGAATATCATACTTAACTTTTCTAATAATTATTCCTCCTTAACTTCTTTATTTTATTGTAAGATTTATCTGAATCTGAGAGAGGGAGGTTGAGGTCCCCCACCAGTATAGTTTTGCTGTCTATATCTTCCTGTAAATAATTTAGTTTCTTTTCTAATAATTTCAATGATGTACCACTTGATGCATACATGTTAGGTATTGAAATGACTTCATGGTCTATAGTTTCCTTCCTTATGCTTTTTAATGAGATCAATTTTTGATATTGCTTTGTCTGAGATGAGGATTAATTTCTATGATTTTTTACATTAGATGTAGAAAATGTATTCTGCTCTTTTACTTTTACTCTATGTGTATCTCTGTTTCAAAAGTGTTTCTTGAAATCAACATTGAAGGATTCTGGTTATTAGTCCATTCATCTATTTTATGGAAGAATTCATTCCATTCACAATCATAGTTATAATTACTAATTCTTTATTACCCTCCATATTATGTCCCCTCCAGTCTCATTACAATCCCCTCTTTTTAGTGTTTTAATTCTGTTTAATCATTTCATCAAAATCAACTTGGAACCATACCTTCAGCCCAAGTATACTCCCTCTAAAAGAGTTTTGATTCTCAAGAGTTTTGAGAATTTTCCTCCCTGGTAGAGATGTGCCCAGGTTGATCTTAGTAAAACGTAGACTTGTTCTTTTCCCATTGACCTTTTTAATGTATATTTTGAGTCTTCTGTTTGAAGACCAAATTTTCTATTCAGCCCTGGTCTTTTCATCAGGACAGTTTGAAAGTCACCTATTTTGTTAAATGTCTATGTTCTCCCCTGAAGGAATATGCTCATTTTTTCTGGTTGGTTGATTCTTGATTTTAATCCAAGGTCCCTTGCCCTCCAGAATATTATATTCCATGTCCTTCCATGCCTTTACTGATGATCCAGTCAAGTCCTGTTTAATCTTGTCTGTGATTCCTCAGATTTTAAATTGTTTCTTTCTGGTCACTTGCAGGATATTCTCCTTGCTCTGATATTTCTGATGTTTGACTACAAAGTTCCTTGGCATTTTTATTTTGGGATCCCTTTCAGGAAGTAATCAATGAATTCTTTTGATGACTATTTTGCCCTCTGATTCCAGGATGTCAGGACAATTTGTCCTAGATAATTTCTTGAATAATTCAGTTCAGGCTCTTTTTGTGATCATGGCTTTTGGGTGGTCCACTCTACTGGATCTATTTTCCAAGTCAGTTGTTTTTCCAATGACATAGCTTGCATTTTCTTCTATTTTTCATTTTTTTAAAATGTTGCTTAACAGATTCTTTGTTTCTCATGAAATCATTAGCTTTCTTTACTCCTATTTCTCATGGAGATATTTTCTTCTTTTAGCTTTTGCATCTTCATTTCCATTTGGTCAATTTTATTTTAAAAAGAGCCATTCATGTTTTTCCAATTTTCCAATTGTACTTTTAAAGCATTTATTCTCTTCTGTTACTTTTTGATGCAAGATTTCTTGCATTTCTTTTCCCCATTTTTTTCATTTGATTTTTGAAATTCTTTCTGAGTTCTTGTAAAAGTCTTTCTGGCCTGGAGACCAATTCGTATTTTTCTCCATAGCTTCACATAGTAGCACCTCTTCTATTATCCTTTTCTGAAGTTGTGGTTTGCCTATCCTCTCCAAGGTAACATTCAATGGATTCTGCTTTTTTCTGACTTTTTTTTTATTTTGAGTATTAATACCTAACCCAAGGGAGATGTTTGCTTGCAGACCTGGACTTGAGGAAACTCCTAGGGGCTGCTAAGTGGATTGACTAGTAAGGGAAGCTTGAGGTGCTCTGGAGCATGCTTGCGTTCTCGTTCATTCTCTCTCTCTCTCTCTCTCTCTCTCTCTCTCTCTCTCTCTCTCTCTCTCTCTCTCTCTCTCTCTCGACTGTTCTGGTGATTACTGCAGCCTACTCCCACAGTGGAAACACCTGGGGATATCTTTGGGTTGTCCACAGGCAGCCCAGTCACTGGGCTAGGTTGAGCAGGCTGGAAACACCAGAGGTTCTCTGAAAGTGGGGAATTCAGCTGTCCACTCCTCAGCTACCCACTCCCCCTCTTTGGGGGAGGGGGGGATCATCTGGGTTAAGTCTGAGATGTTTGCACATGAGCATCAAGGACTCTCTCCCTGGATGGGCTGTCAGTGCTGGGGGACTCAGTTGTCCTGATCTGTTGGGTAGAGCACCTGGGGTTTCTCCCACTATATGGCAAGACACCAGCCCTCTTCCCAGCTTGGCATGCCAGAGGTTTGTTGTCAGGGTCAGGCAGTATAGACTAGTCATCCAAGTTGAATGTGAGTCCTGGGCACCCATAGTAGAGCTTTCCCCAACAAGTGGAGTTGCCCACCTTGCAGCCAAACTCCAACCCCTCCACCGCCACAGTCTCACATCACAGCTTAGTCCCCTCCTCACCCCATCATCGCCAATGTGCTGGGTCTCTGCTCCCTGCTCTGGGTTCCCCATGCTCCTCTCATGACAGACAATCAGGAAAATGTTTCCCTCTGATCTTTGGTATTCTGCTGCTCCATATCTGTTAAAAGCTTGATTCTGAGGGAAACCCAGGAGTGCTTACAGAAGTCCTGGTTTCTCTCTGCCATCTTGACCAGAAGTCCCCCTTCACCATATTTTTCACTTCCCTCTCTTCCTCTCTAATTATGTAGTTCCCAGGATAGGTCAGGCCTTCACCACCAACTCAACCTGAACTATTTAAAAAAACACGAATGGACCTTTTATTCCATGATCTCTCTATTCCAGTCCATTTCCCATCAAGGTGTTAAAAATCCTCTTAGAAAACAATTTTGATCATGTCACAACTTTGTTCAAGAATTTTCAGTGGCTTCTTATTGTCTCACACCTCACTTCTCAATTTAGCACGTAAAACTTTTTTTTAAAATGTGGTTCTAGGGGCGGCTAATTGTTGCAGTGGATAAAGCACTGGCCCTGGAGTCAGGAGTACCTGGGTTCAAATCTGGTCTCAGACACTTAATAATTACCTAGCTGTGTGGCCTTGGGCAAACAAGCCACTTAACCCCATTTGCCTTGCAAAAACCTTAAAAATAATAAAATAAAATGTGGTTCTAGATTTTCTTAAAAGATTTTGGTTAACTTTGGCCAATGAATTATCAAGTGGCCAATCTACTCAGCCTTTGGGAGGTTAGCCTTCCTGTTCTAGCTAGAGAACAAGCTCTGTCTGTTGGTGAGACCTTAACCAAATCTTTTCTAGGCTAGGAAAACTCACTAGAGTTTGTGATTCCTCAGCAGAGACTTTATGAACTCAGGCCTTTTTCATATATTAGTAAATATTGTCTAAAGAGCCTAATTCTGTAATCAGAGGATTGGAGGAAGAAATATTTCTCGATTGCAGTGGAAAGAATCAAATAGCAAGTCTGCTTTGCTGGAGGGCCTATGAGGAAAATTACAGGGATAGGTAGCCTGGTTTTTCAAGGAACAGGAACCTTCAGACCAGGAAGATATCTGAGAAAAGAGCTTCACATGCCTGAGTAACTATTGACTTTATTAAAGGAACCCCAGAACCAGCAATAAGTTAAGGAAATGAGAAAGACTCAGGGTGAATTTCTGCTAAGAAAAATGAATTAATCTTATAAAACATACATACATTCAAACACACACTCACATACTTAGTCATATATGTACATATAAACACCAACATACATTTACACTTTCAAAAAAAGAAAGCCAAGGTGAATAAAAAGAATGAACACTAATCTCTTTGAAGAACAATACAAAATCATTTTCCTGAGAGTATCATGATGAAGTTAAACTAGGTGACATGGCGTAGTGATGTTGATCTCACAGTCATGACGTTCTTGGTTAAAATCCTGGCTCTGTAACAAGTAATTTCATTTCTGAGTCTCTGATTCCTCTTCTGTCAGATGGGGCTGGAAGCTAAAGGGCACCAAACTACGTGAAGAGCTAGACTTGCTCAGGAAGACTCATTTCCAGCAGTTTGAATTGAACTTCAAATATTTATTTAATTTGTGACCCTGGACAAGTCATTTAACCTTTTTTGCCTTACTTCCTCATCTGTAAAATGAGCTGGAGAAGGAAATAGCAAACCATCCAGTGTCACTGCCAAGAAAGCCCTAAATGGGATCACAAAATAGTCAGATATGACTGAAGATAGCTGAAACAGATGAGAATCTATTAGATTTGCCTAATATGGTTTTCCAAGATTCAAAATAAAGAAGTGATTTCAAAACACTGTGGGAAAGCCATGTTAGCTATTCTTATTAATTAAGAAATTGGCTAATAATAAAACTGGTATTTTCTTATTCACACTGACCCTGTGGCAAGATGTAAGCATCGCTAGCACTTATGCAAAATGTCGTTCCATCTGCTAGTGTGGGTAATAATCCTAAAGCTGAGCAAAGGAAACACTTGGAACTTGTTTCAAGACATTTAAAAGATTCCTATGAAAATTGTGTTAATTTGTCAAAGAATTATGTCTCCAACTTAAAGGGAGAACTCCCTATCTTTGCATTCTGGTTTTAAAAGAAAACAAATAACAAACAAGCAAAAAACTCTCCAAGCTCAGTTTCTGAATGACATGACTTGAATTAGGCATAATATCAGATAAAAATGGATAATCTGAAGAAATGACCTGTAAGACCTTTAAAATCCTGTGCTGATGATGGGAAGAGCTAATAGTGAGGATTGTATTTAGGTCTAAAAATAGGGAAATATGAAGTAATTTTAAAAAGGAGAAGACTTTCTTACCCCTATTCCCTTAGTGTTCTCTTTCTGTTAGAATTCTCCTATATTTATTGATCTCAGTACAAGTTGTACACTCTCTCTCTCTCTCTCTCTCTCTCTCTCTCTCTCTCCCCTATAAGACACTTGAGGGTAATGCTGTTTTATTTTTGTCTTCATACCTCTGTCTTCTCAAAAACGAGGACAGTATCTAGCACATGTGTTGATGTAGGCATTACTTCAATGATGCTGATACCAACCCATTCATGTCTGCTCATCTTTCTATCCATTGTCCATGTCCTACTCCAAATACTTTGAAGGATGGTACACCCAGTGTGCACAATTCCCTCTCAGTATTGCTGTAACTAATGAAATGATTGCAAAGTAATAGTGAACAATCTGTTATTTCTCCATTGGTCCCAGAGTGAGTCATCCCTTGAACTCTGCAGGGACTATTTTATGACATCAGGATATATGTGTGAAATACATACATATATAAAAATGAATAAATTAAATAAATACATGCATGTGTGTATTTTTAAATGAATAAATAGATATAGGTAGATTCCTATGTCAATGTAGATCATGCTGATATTGAGAAATTCTATCTATTAATGTAGATTGTCAGTTCTCTGCAAGTTCCAATTATAGAGAGATGTGTAAGGTACTGAGAGGTTTAATGATGTTGTGATAAGCAAACCCACATTATTATAATTTATAATACAAGTGTGGCAGCTTCTCCATGAGTGTTCCCCCAACTCACACTTGTATTGGCAGAACATATAGCATAGTTGTGGTTTCTCAAACTGTTAAGACTACTCAACTGAGTGCTTCCTGTTACCTACCACTTGAATTCCATTGTTGCTTAGACAATGACATTTTAATGCTGGCATTTTATAATAGAATATTTTCTTTAAAATAAGACCTAAATTCAGTGCTTTTCACAGATACCTACTACCTGGGTAAATTTGGGCAAGCCATTTAATCCATTAACCTGGATGGACATCAGTTTCTTTTTCTGTATTTGGATTCTATTGTGTCTAAATTTCTTTCTGGCACTGAATCTTTGATGCTCTACAAAGAGTGCATTTTCTTACTACCCACAAAATGTCCCTGGGGAGATTGGACTTATAGCCATAATTGAAAAGTAATGAAACACATGTGTAGAGAATACACATGTGTCGATATTGTTTTATTATAATAATGTGGTTTTACTCTAGTGCAAGCCTTCATTACCTCTTATCTAGATTATTGCTCTGGCCTATTGGTGGATCTGTTTGGTTCCAGACCAGTAATCATATCATTCTTTTTAAGGGTGATGCTAAGATTTTTCATTTATATTTCTTCTGTATGTTCTTGCCACCTATTCTTAATCTCTCCTACTTCTGTTAAGTCCCTACCATTTTTGTCTTTTATTATGCCAATTTCACATAAAATATTCCTTAATTTCTTGGCAAGATCTCTTGTCTTTCCCATTTTATTGTTTTCATCAATTTTTCTGCATTACTCATTTATGAAAACTTTCTTAACTCTCATTATTCTCTGGGATTCTGCATTCAGTTGGGAATATGTTTTCCTTTTTCCTTTCCTTTTTTCCAAATCTATTTGTAAAGCCTCATCAGGCAGCCATTTGTTTTCTTTTCTTTGGCATCCTTTTTTGCTGCTGCCTCTGGTACAATATTGTGAACCCCTGTCCTTGGTTCTTTCTCCCTTAAATCTATTCATCACTTTCATGCCATATTCATAAGGGATGCTATTTAGGTCACGCCTATGCAGACTGATGATATTTCCTAAGTTCTTCAAAATAAACCTAAATTTTTCAGTAAGAAACTCATGATCTGCATCAGAGACAGCTCCAGATCTTGTTCTAAGAAACTGCATACAGACTCTCCATCTTTGGGTGCCGAACTAAGAACTAAGAAACATGTTTGCAGGGTTACCTAAGATGAGCAAATCATCGTGAAGAGTTCTGACAAAAAGGGATCCACTTAAGAAGTAAATTGGAGACCACTCCAATATCTTTGCCAAGAAAACCCTATGTATAGCATTAAGATGATAAAATAATGCAACAAGGAAAGATGAGTCTCTCAGGTAGAAGGTGTGCAGCATGCTATTGAAAAAGAACAGAGAGGGTGGCTAGGTGGCACAGTGGATAGAGCACCAGCCCTGTAGTCAGGAGTCCCGGAATTCAAATGTGGCCTCAGACACTTAATAATGACCTAGCTGTGTGGCCTTGGGCAAGCCACTTAACTCCCATTGCCTTGCAAAAAAAGAGAAAGAAACAGAACAGAGGACAAGTACCTCCAGAGCTAATGAAGAGGCTGCTCAAAGAAAGTTGAGCTGTGGCTGTGTTTGGTGATAAAATGAAAATCTGATGCTGGAAAAATCCATATTGCAAATGAATCTAGAATAAAATCTATGAACCAATGTAAACTGAATGTGATCAAATAGGAAATGGAAGATTAAACCTTCACATTTTGAGTGGCAGAAAATTACATGGATGCTAATGGAACAATTTAATTCAGAGGATCACTATATAAACTAGGGTGGGCAAAATTTCTCAGAAGAAAGGGAATAGTTCCAAGGGTCAGAAGGGGGGGAGAAAAGCAGTACTGGGGTACAATCTCAAAAATGACAGAATTGTATCTATTTGAATTCAAGGAAAACCTTCGATATCCCAGTAATACAAGTCTACACTGTAACCACTACAACTAAAGAGGCCCAGGTTTATGAAATCCATGAAGATCTACTGGGTCTTCTAGAAATAACACCCCAAAGGGATCACATTTATCACAGGGATTAGGATGCTAAAGTACGGAATCAAAAGAAATTGGAATAATAGCAAAATTAGTTCTTGGAATGCAAAATGAAGCAGAGAAGAGACTAATGTAGTTTTGTCAAGATAACTTGCTGATATTGCATGGTACCTAATAAATAATTAATGCTTGGTGACTAATTGTAAGATTTTAGAAATACAAGTTATAGCAATAAGATCCAAAAATGAAAAAAAAGAAATAATAGCACCAGTTATTTAGAAATACTCAGAGGAGGAATGAAGAAGGTCATTTGAGTGATCAATAACTATAGTTAGTTTTTAGGATACAAAGAAAGTTTCTAGAAATCATTAGCATTTCTAAACAGCATTAACAAAAATTAGGAGTAAGTGATAATAAGAGGAACTCTATTCCAAATAACTATAAAATGTTAACTTACCAAGCTATAGTGATGATTTGTATGAATATAACTATAAAACATTTTTGAGAAAAGTAAAGGGAAATAGATAACTAGATAGATGCTTTCTGCTCATCATCAGGCCATGCTGATATAGGAAAAATGATAAGACTTTAAAAATTTAATGATTTATTAATATTCCAATCAAATTACTGAGAAGGTAGTTTTTAGAAAGACAAAATGATAACAAAATTCATATGAAAGACAAAAAACATAGAATTTCAAGAGAATTATTTAGGAAAAATTATAGCATGACATTGAACTCTATTATGAAGCAGCAATCTCCAAAACAATTTGTCAGAAAGGAAGAAATATAAGCAATCCAAAAGTTGTCCACTCTTTAAGCAACCCAACAAAATGACTTAATGGAGGAATGGCTCCCAGTTTATATAGAAAAACTGGAAAGCAGTTTGTCAGAGATGAGTACTGGAGAAGGAATTTTTGCATAATTCCATTAAACCAGCTAAGTCATTAAAAAATAGCAGGTACCATTGTCAACTAATGGTATTGTTTTCAACTAATGCTAAGTGAATATTACTTCATCGGGCAAAAGACAAAGGTACTCCTAAATTTTGGTTGCAAAAAATTATATATGATTGTTTTACACACACACACACACATTTGTGTGTGTGTTTGTGTGTATGTGTATAGATGTATTATATACATATGTACAAAATGAAGAAAGTTGACTATATGCCATTTAAGGTCTCTTTCAGCTTTGACTTTGCTCCTATAAATCTGATTAATATCATATCAACTATCCAGGTTTTCCTTCAAGTACTTGGGGACAACAACCTCATCTAAAAGTTCAGTTTTCATACCAAAAAATTATTTCTACTGTATTATGACTAATTTTAGAAGTGATTGCATTCTGGAATTTTTCAGCCCATATGGCTTTTATTCTGCAATTACCCACTTCTGTGTCCATTGTTTCAGCTCTGTAAGTGATAAAATGCTGGAGAGCCATGAATTTCTCATATCAATCTAGTTCTCAATAGCCCTGATCTTTTTTTTGTTTTGTTTTACAAGGCAATGAGGCTTAAGTGACTTGCCCAAGGTCACACAGTTAGGTAATAAGTGTCTCAGGTCACATTTGAACTCAGGTTCTCTTGACTACAGGGCTCTATGCTACCCAGCCCTGTTCTTGATTGATTTCATATAGGCATAATATAGCAAGGTAAAATTTGTGCCAAATATCTAGTTCTACTCATTCCTCACCCCAAACTCAAGAATCCCTGGTTTTTCAAGTATCTTATACTATCACTTATTACATGAAGTCTTTCTGATACTTCCAAATCTTCAGATTTCTTCTCTCTTGAAATAACTGTTCATGACTTTGTATATATTTTATATTTACTTATTTATGTATATGTTAAGTTTCTACAGTAGAATATCAACTCCTTAAGGTCAGGAACTTGTTTTTCTTTGTAAACTTACAGTACATTGCACACAATAGATTGCTTGATAAATATTTTTGAACTTTTTAAAAATAAAAAGCAACACAACTAATGGAATCACCCTGCTTGTCATATATGCTTTTTTCATTTTTTGCCTCAGTGAACCAACATTTAGGAAGAGCTAAGAACACTGAAATAAGTGTCAGAGGTCTCAGATTTGAATCCTTTGCAATTTATTGCTGTATGTCCTCATCCCCTTTTCAGGTGCCACAGAGCTAAAAGAAACAATTGATAGAGGTCATAGAAGAAGCAGGATCACAAAAGTATAAGTAGGCTAGAACATTGGCCTAAATCAGAGATGAAGAAAGGTGTTTTGGGTAATGGTTTGAACTTGGGTTCAAAAATCATATTCATGAATCCAAGTTGGGTGAGGCCTAGTGAGAGAACCAGTCATTGGAAAAGTTTAGTCATTGGAGCCTTTAGTGAAGGACAAGCTCAGTATGAAATGAGAATGATATATAGAAATAAAACCTTAATGTCTTTTTAAGTTATATTGAGAGGGATTGCATCCTGATTTGGTAGACCCACATGCACAATATTGTTTCCAACTTCAATTGTCCAGTTTTAGGAAGAATTTTGATAAAGAGTGTCAGGAAGATAGGTGCTGAAGGCTTCTTGAGAGCACGGTGTGATGAGCAATTAAAGAAACTAGGAATGTTTATATTCGAGAAGAGAATTCTTAGGAAGGCCATAAGACCTTTCTCCAAATATATGAAGACTCATTACTGGGGAAAAAAGGATTAGATTGTTCTTTTCATTGCAGAGGACAGAACTAGGAACAATGGATGGATACTATAGCTAGAGAGGGAGATATTAATTTAATTTTTAAAAGTCCCAGAATTTTAACCCCTCCTCATAAAAGACAAAAGCAAAACTGATATGGCTTTCAAGGGAAAGCTGGATGACTAGTTGTCAGGAATGTGGAAGAGGGATTCCTACTTTTGTCTGGGTTAAAATAGATAATCTGTGAAAATCCTTTTCAACTCCTTAATTCTATATTCTAAGATTGGAGACTTTGGACAAGATACAAAGAGGACTTTATTTCATCTCTGAAATGAAAGAGTTGAACTAAGTAATCTCTGAATTTATCATTATATCAACAAAACTGTAATTATTCTAAAAGGGAAATGAGTAATTAAGGCCAATATCATCTTTTTAAAAAAAGTGATATTCAACTTAATAGGCATTTTTTTTTAGGAATCCTGTTGATGAAAGGCACAATACTGGGGCCTAGGGCAGATACAGGGATATATAAGGTATAGAGCCCATCTTCAAGGCATATCCAAGTTTGCATCTCAGAATTGTGCTTCTTACTAGTAGGAAGCAATAAATGCTTAGGGTCTTTAAGTTGTGGAAAATTTGGGGACAAGAATTCTTAATCTGGGGTCCATCCACTTCTGTTTTTTAGATATGTGCTAAATATATTTCAGTGTGATCAGTTTATTTTGAAAGCCAGAGTCAGAATTAGAGATCATGATCGACCCAGAATCAAGTTTTAATCTGATTTTAGATACTAGATGTATGATACTGGGAAGCTGTTTGCCTCAGTTTCCTCAATTATAAAATAGGGATAATAATAATGCCTTCTTTCCAGAGTTGTTGTGAAGAACAAATGAGCTAATATTTGTAATGCTTCCTCATTTCTTGCCAATGACTTCCCAATGCCCCAGCAAGATCATTATTGACAAAATATCATCATCTTGTAAGATATTATCAGTTTAGGAATCCTCCTCTCCCTTTCTAATTGAAGGGAGAAATCATGAACTTCCAAGCCTTCCTCTAAAGAGTGATCTCAGGTCAGAACATCTATTCTTTTCTCTGCTCTGAGGAGGGAAAAAACCCCAAACCTACAGAATCTGAATGAATACTACATTCACTCTTTAAAAATTTCTCTTATGTTTTTCTTTCTTTTTCCTTAATCCTAATTCTTCATGCAGAAAATGATTAATCTATAAATAGGTTAAACATAAAGGTGTTTTAATACGTATTGAGGGGAGATAGGAAGGAAGGGTGTTAGGAAATTATGTAACTTAAAATATGCATATGCATGTGGATGAATGTAGAAAAACTTTCATAACATGTAATTGGGAGAAGAAAAGAAAATATCAATTGAAAAACTTTTTTAAAACTGAAAATGGGAATAATAATAAAAATTACTTTCCACAATTAAAAAAGAGACTGCTCTGATTTTCCCCCACGCCCTCTTGATGGGCAGCTTCTCTTGTGTCTCCTCTACCCGTATCCCCATTTTTTTTAGCTTTCTTTAGTATATTGCCTTCCTCCATTAGATTGTAAGCTTCTTCAGAGTAAGGACAGTCTTTCTCAAATTTGCATCCCCAGTACTTTGCAGTGTCTAACTATACAAACACTAGTTGTTAGTATCATTTTATGCATTTAAATTTTATTCTGAGGAGAGCATAAGTTTTACTGTACCGCTAAAGGAATCCATGGAATAGAACAAATATGAACCCATATGCTAAGGGATAGTCTCATATTAGAAATATGAGAAACCATACCAAAGACCATATAATCAAAAACACATTCTTTAATGTTTTCTGTATACTAGGTCCCACAGTGCAAGATTCTGGGGAAACAGAGGCCAAACACCGCAGCCTCCACTCTCTAGGAACACACAGTCTATTGAAAGGACGACGCTGACCATGTGCTGCTCTGTATTCTTGCAAGGTAAAGTTGACAGTTGTTGCTTCTGTATCTAAAACTAGACATCCTAAAGATTTGCATGCATTCCTTGTATTTACTTCTGCCTTATCCAATGTGCATTTGCTCACAATAGGGCTGATGGTGAGCTCCAATTGTAGTGTTCATCTGATGAACACCCTTAGGAGCTCTATCTCCTATAAGGAAATTAACATTATCTGGGACTAGGGAGAAGCCTTGTGGGGCAGTCATTCAATTCTTCAATTAAGAAACCACATTTACCATTTTCTCATTTCAATGAAAGGAAAATAAAATCAGACTATCTAGAGTTTCAAACTCAGAAAAGAAGTTCATTTATCACTTATACTTTTATTCCCTATTTTCCCCTTGGTGTTTCTGAGTATATCATATTGTTTTAATCATTCATGCTTGCACCGATTCATTCATTCAAAAATGACACTTCATATATCAGGGATTATAAAAATAGTGTGAAGGTGTAGATGGTATCAGTGACTTCAAATATTCTTCCAGCATGTACCCCAGGGGTTCTGCACATGAGCTTCCATTTAATTTTGAAAGGGATGGCAAGGTTCCACCATGACAAAATCACAGGTTGCTAATGTATTTACACAATGAGTATGTGCATGTGAGAAATGCATATGTTTACATGAGTGTGTTCACATGTATGCATAGACATTCATACAAACCAGTGCTTACACAAGGATGTCAAAACTCAATTGAATCTATATTTCAGGGGTTGGCTCCACAATGGAGATTTTAGTTCAAATACACCTCACCATTCTGGATCACTTTTATTTCTGACTTTCTGAAAGTTCACTCTATAGGGTTGATCCATCATGCTGAGTGTCTTCTTTATTTTTAATCTGCATTAAAAGTCTTCTAGTGTAATATTCTGGTCAATTATATGGCTTCCATCTCACCTTCTACATGATTCGTCCATCTTTTTTTTTTCTTTCTGTCATGGAATTCCTTGATGATATCATTAGCTTCTGTTTTTTGAACTAGGGCTCTGTATATGCATATGCAACAATCATTTATGGACTCAATCTCATTGCTAATAAGGAGAGAATCATGAACTTGTTCTAGTTTGTTTTTCACTGGGACTGGGTGGTCCCATATCATTGGTGCCAGGCTTACCATACGGGCACAACATACTACAGTATAGAACTTCCAAGCTCAAATGTTCCATGAGCCTTGTTCCATAATAGTAGAAATAATAGGGATGTACCACCACATGGAGCATTTCTTTTTTTTAATTTGGAGTTTCTCCTTGATTAAATGTTGAAGGCAGCTCACACCTAGTATGTGTGTCTCCCTTGCCTGCTGTGCAATACTCATTTTTAGCTCTTCAGAGGCAGTGGGTTCCGTGTTTTGCTGCAACATGTCATCCAAAAAATGTTAATATTTAATAGATGAGACTTTTCTTTCTTGGGAAGTATGAGGTTAGAAAACAGGTAAAAAGACTTGAAATCATTCTAATCTGCCTTTAAAGAAAAAAAACACTCTCATTTCAATTTATGGGAGGACTTGGCATGGTATAACCAAGAATAGGGAGATATTGATGTATTGTGATCTGCATCACCAGAAGGACAATTAATTAAAAATATTGGTAAGACATTGAGAAAAGCACAAATCCACCAAATATATCTACCATTATCACATAGTCAAGATCAGGGTAACAAACATAGGCATAAAGCCATCTGAGAAGTCCCAATTATGTCTGAGCACAAAGAAAGAATAGAAATGACCGACTTTTCTAGAATATTTTCAAGTTTACAAAGCATTTTATGCATATTATCTCAGAATAATATGCACAATATTATTGATGCACAATGATCCACTGTGTAAATATTTCCATAAGAACAAAAAAGAAATCTCTTCCAGGGAAGATATATTTGTTAAACTTATAGCCTTAAAGATATTCAGCCAAAAATGGTCCAATACCAGAGGAAGAAAAGATGAGCAACATGTTTTAATGAATAAAGAATATTGCAAGGTGAGTCAAAAAACCTGAGTCCTAGTTCCAATCTTGATAGTGACTTTAGGCAAATCATTTAACATTTGCAGGTTTCCATCTTCCCATTTGTAGGAAGGGAGGAAGGAAATAAGGGAAGATAGGATGAAGGACGAAAGAAGAAAGAAGGAAAGAAAGAAAGAAGGAAAGAAGGAAAGAAAGAAAGTCTGTCTTAGATCTTTCCTATTATTATACATTAGTAGCTTTGAAGCTACAGTCTAGTTTATATAATATTTGGAAAATAGCTGGTGATTGAAACTCCTATAGGACCTGAATAGCTGAAGTTTGGGAGGTGGAACATGAAGACAAGAGAGAGGAGAACACTTCCTTTGCTCAAGTAAAGGATGCTTTATTCTATTCAAGGTTCTAAGATGGAGCAGGTGCCAAAATTTTGTGCTATAGAAAGTTCTCATTTTTTAAAATTGTGTCTTATCTCTTGCCTTAAATTTGTCATGCAATTAACAAGGCCTAAGGGAGTTGAGTCTCTACCTTAGCTTTCTGATTCCAGCATAGTTCACTTTGAAGAAATATTCTTATATTTAACATATAATGATCAAAAAATCTTAAATTTTAATCAGTAGTTGATAATTTAAAATAATTATGCTAGGCAATCAATTCAATGCTGAAATGTGACAGATGGAATACTTCCCCACTAAATCATTATTGATAAATTTTACTTGCAGCATGTTTACAAAACTTTAGGGGTATAGGCAGTGTTCATGGAAAACAAGCATCTCTAGTAAAAGGGTTTACTAAGTCCTCTTTTAAGGTTTCTCACCCACCTTTGGTGTGTATCTGTTCTTTAACTCTCATCTATGCTTCCAGGAAGCTGTAGATACACAGTGGCCATACCCCAGTAAACCATCTCCATAAACCAGTCATCGAGGTTGAGGAGAACCAATGGACTTCAATTCATGGATGAGATAGTGGAATGTCTTCCTCTAGCATGTGAAGATTTCTCCTAGCCAAAGATGTCTCCTAACAAGAGCATTTTTTCCAAAGGCCATGAAAGAGATGATTTTCTAAAGTACTATAGTTTTAAATAGTTTTCTGAAAATCTGATGTAACTATTGAATTATTCAGGATTTGAGATGCAATGACATTCTTAAAGAACTCTTTTTTTTCTCACAATAAAATATTTAGATTAACCAGTCCTGGGTACTCTTTAAGTAAGGACTGACTCTATATCTGTATAGTTCAACTTATTCCAAAGAGTGATGAAGATGAATGAAAGGAAGGAATATCTTGTTGGCAAGGGAAGTGCCCCGGGTTGTCTTAGGATTGCTGTATCTTCTTCTAAGTCTGGCTTTTCCATTCGGATCCTGTGATATGTATCAATCAACTATAGAAGAAGTAAGAATGGGAAGAAGAAAAATAATCAAGAAATAATTACATTATTAGCAAGAAAATAAACACTTTAACTAGAAAAAATATCACTTGAGAATGGATCATATTCTGTGAATAGCTAAAGGAACATTATGGCAGCCTATGCTTCTTACTACACACAAGATTTTGGGACAATTATCTTTGTAATCATCTTGCTTAATTATACTATTTGTTTCGACATGCCCATGTTCAAGTAGCATGTTGAGGGCTAATGATTATACAGATTTTACCAAGTCATATGGTTGAGGGATAAGTCATCTGATCTATAGAGTGTTTGGTTATAATTTATGAGATCTGACTTCTGGGTAGTTTTACCAGGATTAGTGCAATGTTTGAAAAATGAGAGGGGGTGGTGTCTAGGTGGCATAGTGGATAAAGCACCTGTCTTGGAGTCAGGAGTACCTGGGTTCAAATCCGGTCTCAGACACTAGCTGTGTGGCCTTGGGCAAGCCACTTAACCTCATTTGCCTTGCAAAAAAAAAGAAAAAAAATGAGAGAGGATAATGATAAAAAAAAGGCATTAAGTGTTTTAGATGGTGCAATTAAGTGTTTTAGATGGTACAATGAACAAATTTCAACAAGACATATATGCTTAAGGTGTCCAAGTATCTCTATTCAACATTATACGAGTAAAGTGGAAAGAAAAGGAAAGTCTTCAAAAGTTTCCTAAGGTTCACCCAAAGGATGCTAAAGAAATAACTTACTAGTTTATGGGGGGAAATCTTAAACTTTTTCTTAAATACTTGTTTTTTGTGGTCTTATTCGGCAGTATTTTGTTTGTTTGTAGGCCATTCTTCTTGAGTCCATTTCATTAAATAGTTATATTTTCCCAAACTCATATAGATGGCCTATGCTGGGATGTGGTTGGGACGTAGTCAGAGCTGTAATTGCTGGCATAAGTACTGGCATGATAAAGGAGTATTATTGATCTCATTCAGAATACAGAATGTTCCCAATTTATTACTGTGACTCTGAAAGAACTTCAGAACCTTCTGAGTTAAACAGCTCCAGAGTCTCCAATAGATTTCTTTTATTTGATTTCTTGGGGTACTTTGCCACTCTTTTAGAACATTCTGAGTAGCCACATTGAGACATTTAACTTTCCTCATTTGAATATGTTTGAGAAAAAAATGAAATGTTCAGCAAATATTAAAGTGATCTCATGTCAGACTTTATTTTCCTTACACAATACACATTGGTAGAATTGAAGCTGGAGTGCTTTTTGTTTAAATTTAAAGCATTCTACATTTTTGTTGTGTTTTTTGTTTTTTGCCAGAAACAAAGAAATAGTTTGAGCAATAAGGGTGTCCCACAACAAAATATTTTCTGAAAATTACAAAAGAGTATGATTTACAACCCCAGATAGAGGTTATACAGAGAAGTAGTAGCTAGAATCCCATACATTTTTGACAAGTATTCAGAATTGAATTTGACACAACCTGGGAAATCACCTTTGTGTTAAATCAAAAATACATCTATATAGTGAAATTTTTCATGGCATGGACAAGAATGTTCTTTTCAATAGTGTAGATCAAAATCTTTCCACATCTCCTTAGCTTGGATAAATTTTGCCCACTTTCTGTCACAAATCTACTACAGAAGTTCCCATATATTAGTTATATTCCTGTAGATATTGTACCATTGAATATTACTTGCCTACTGGTTGCCCCTTGCTTTAATTATGTGACCAGGGAAGCTTCATTTCTGTTCCTGGTCTATCTTTTGTTCTCTTGTACAAATCTTCTCTAGTGCAACTTTGCCCTTGTTATCGATTATGATGTTCTCATATTTACTAGATCCATTTCTTTGTCCAATGTGTGATATATTTGGATATTGAGGGATTTCTGATTTGGATATGGTCCATCTCTGAAATAACCAAAACAAAAAGAAGTTTGAATTATGCAAGGCATATAGCCCAGGTCCCAGATAAAACCCATTCCCCTCATTGCACAATGCATTATGAATTTTCAGCATGTATCCAACATATACCTTCACATGGTCCAGATCTATTGACTGTATGTTCAATTACATATCAAATTGGCCAAAAACATTCCTCACCCAATGACATCTTTGTAATGAGGTCTTCCAACAAATCCCAGATTCAAGTGTGGGTCCTGAAATGAGTTTGAATCCTGACTGAAATTCTTGATGACTCTGAGACCATTGCTAAGTTATTCCATTCGTCTGACCCTCAGTTTGAACATGGGGTGAAATGGGGATAATACTAACAACTGCTACACCAGATTGTAATGATGAACCAATGGGAGACACGCACACGCACACACGCACACACACGCACACACGCACACACGCACACACACAACCTGTCAAGCAGGAAAACAAAGATTAAGATCCTATTCTATCCCAGATGACAGAAACCAGAGGCGGATTAAGTTAAGATATAATGAAATACTAAGTGAAATATAATGAACCCTGGCCAGAAATGGATGGAATGATTCAAGAAGTGGATTCCTCATCCTGAGAGACTATTAGCAGATACTAGATCACCGCCCACCTGACAGGTTGCTTAGATTTCAGAAGGGAAGGAAGGCTTGACCTAGGCTATTGAAACAAGCCATAAATCTTTGCTAAAGCAATACATTATTTCTCTATGAATGCACCGATGCAGACATTCTTCTTCTTAAAAGTTTTCTTATTGTTTTGATTTTCTCACAGATTTGTTGTTATATTTTTGCTTTTGCTAGTGTTCTTTTTTTGCCTTGAGGAAGGATGGCATACAGCATTATAATTATAGCCAACATTTAGATATAACTTTACATATCTTATCTCATTTGATCCTTCCAATAACCTGAAGATGTAGATGAATTATTTTCTTCATTTTGCAAGTAAACAAACTGAGACTTAGAGAAATTAAATAACTTTCCCAGATCCCACATTTAATAAATGTCTGAGATAGCATTCTTACTTATCTCTTCCATGTTTTATGACTACTCTTAGAGGCATACCTAGATTTGATTCTTGTCTCTCTTTTGTACTATGTATGTGATCACAGACAACTCATTTAATCTTTTGGAGTCCAGTTTCTTCATCTTTCAAAATTGACTAATCACACCTCTAATACCACCCTCACTAGGATGCTACAAGTTCCAAATATTCTCATCTAAATTCACCATTCCATTAACCTTAACATGCTATGCAATGGCAGCCACTAATTCTTATTTTGAACACATTCCATTTATACCCTTTGCTCCCATTGCATCAATTTAAAAGCGCTATCCCCTTCAATTAAACATTGCCACAGCATACCCCTAATCACATAACCTCGTGGCTGTCACCACCTCTCCTGGGTGTATTGTTCTCATTCCCAAACAAATCCTCATTATTTCACTGATCTGACCTCATTCCTAACTATTTGGATAGTTCAAAGAAATGAGAAGCTGCTCTTTCAATGAAATCAGTTTTGAGCTATTTCCCAGGCCACTAAAAATTAGCCTGTTTTCTGTCCATACTGGAATCTTTCCCCATATTGTTATACTTATAGTGAAGGAATGTAAACTCTTAGTTAGGAGTCAAAGGTTGGCCCATAAATATAACCATCTTCTCTGACCCCTGGATGTTTCTAAAATTCTTTTCACGCATAGATGGGGAAGACAATAAAACATATTTCTTTTGACTCTTTTGTTTTAAGTAAGAATAAGAAACTGTGATTTATTTTATTTTTCTTATCCTATGCAAAATTCTGATAAATTTTTATGACTTGACTATAATGCTTTCCTCTGTTTAAATATTCTTTCATGGTGGGATGAAATTAATATTTGTACAATTGCTCTGCAGGCAGGGGAGCCTTCCTCAATGATAGCTATAGCTGCTGACAGGGATGGGATGGGCCGCCTGACAAATTTCATATCTAGCTGCGATCCCCATCGTGACCTCATCTTCTAAAGTCACACTTGAGAGGCCACAGAAAAATAGCTAGAAGACTTGGTGAACTTTTAAAATGTGTCTCAGAGAGTATATGCACTTGAATATCTGTTGGTGAAAAACCCTAAAAGGAGGCAAACTTCTGAGATGTCTGCATTCACAATTTTCTTTTTTGAGAATAGTTTAATCTTTAGATAGAATGCAAAGCATCTTCTGTTTCTTGTTGGGGAGTGGAATATATGGTTATTTTTGTCAAATTTGTAACATAGACATAAAGTATAGTATGTTGAAGGAAAGGAGGATGAACTATAAAAAGGATATTTTAAATTTGTTATCTTTTTCTTTTTTAAAAATTCTCAGAAATTGAATATATCATCAAAACAGCACTAGCTACTGCCACATAGTGGGTCCTTAATAAATGGTTGCTGATTGATTTAGGAATTGAGTCACTTGGCTCTTGTCAAGGGGCCAGAACATGCACATATGTATCGGAGATAAAAATAGGATATAATTCACACCAACTGTACTCTGAATTGCCTAGGAAAATTCTCCATATATGGAACTGGTAAAAAATTAATTCTGGGCTAAATTCATCTGCTGTATTAACCAAGATGGCAATCTTTTAAATGACATCAAAGTAGACATGGATTTTGTAAAACTCTATTGAGCCTATGAATCAAGTGACTGTTTATGCATATACCACTCGATGTAATTCCAAATTTTTCACCATTTGGTCACCAAGTGACAATGGATTACATCCAACTAGTTCAATACCTTCCCTTAGTCTATCAGGGGACCCCCTATGGAGAATAATGGATAAGAATACCACAAGATGAAAAATATTTTCTTCTGCTGTCTCTGTGCCTTTGAATGTCCTCCTTTGAATGGACTCATCTTCTCTGATTCTATTATGACAGTTTGGGTCCTACATCCTTTTCTTTTTTTAGAAAGACTTTATTTATTTTGAATTTTACATTTTTTCCCCTAATCTTGTTTCCCTCCCCCCCACCTCTGAAGGCAGTTTGTTAGTCTTTACAGATCAATGCATAACATGGAAACAACGTAAAGCCTACATCCTTTTCCAAGTCTTTTCTAAACTCTGCAGTAATTAGAGTTCTCTGTCTCTTTTACTTAAGGTTATTTCTATATGTACACATTATAGCAACATACAACAAATATACGTTCCTTCAGGGTCTATCTCCTTTTGCTCTTCTAGCATGTAGCATGGTGCTTTTTCTTTTCTTTTTTTCCAAGGCAATGCAAGTAACTTGTCCAAGGTCACACATTTAAGTAAGTATTACCTTATTAGCCCATGTAAGTCACACCTTAAATTTGGGGCCCCAAATTTGAAAAAAAAACTGTATTACATGATGTTATCGAATCCATTATAAAATCCATACATCTCCTCATCACCGACCAAACCCCCATCCATTAACTTGTCCTCATCTTGTGTTTGATGATGAATCACTGTCTTAGGAGAGGTTCTACCTATTCTCCTGCCTGGCTCTGGTCTGAGGTTGACCACAAGTGCTCCCTGGGCTACTCTGGGGCATGGATGCATGCTTAGTTCATTCCATTTCATGAACCTGAAGCACCCATTGTGTCCTCCTTGGAAATCAGTCACTTCTTTTTTCATCAGTCATTCTTCTGGTCTCCTGCTGAACCATCTTTGTAGACACAGGGATTCCAATGGCCCTTTGCTCTTCCATCCATCTCTTTAATTCCCTCTTAAATTCAGGCCATTTGACTACCTTGCCTGTCATGGCCTTCTTCTGTTGGGCATTTTCATTTGAGTTTCTTCTGCCTGTAGCCAGTCTCAGTTTGTTTTCTCAGTTGGAGGAAGACCAAATTGACATTCAGCAGCACGATTTCCATCCCCTTCTGCAAACTGTATCACTTTGAAATTGAACTCAACATTGGATGAAAATCTTTTCTGAGTCATTCCTGGGCAGAATGTGGCAAAATGTAACCTAATATATTGGTAACAAATGCTAAACAATGAGCGCAAAGACAACAAACTTGAAAAAGCAGGAAATGAAAATCAAAATATCTACAACCACTGGAGAAGATGTACCCAGGTTTTAAGGCCCCAAATTTTTTGAAAAAGGCTGAGACTTATACATGGGGAAATATGGTAAGTGTCTGAGGCCAGATTAGAACAGTATTTATCACATTTTGGAAACTTCATAGATTTTGATTGAATTGAATTGAATTAATGGACATGGGAAAGAACTCCATCTCTGAAAGATCTAGACATCACAGATGCAATAAAATATAACTTTTTGTGTGGAAATATTCAACTTGGCTCAACAGCTAATGATAGCTATATTTTATCTGTCTCTCTTGGAACTCTTTCTTATCCCAACTTGAGATATAACTCCTAGATCTTGACAAGTGCCTTGCAGCAGGCATAGGAGACATGGGCCATTCCTTCTCTTTCCAGGATGAGAAGTAGGACCATACTTGTGAGACACAAAGACTTGAATTGCCAGCCATACTTTTGATTATGATATTGTAGTTCATAGTGACCTGGAGTGTAAATAACATGTAAGGGAATAGAAAATGGAGCCTTTGACTTAATGGTAGGCTAGGAAAATGAGGTATCATATCACTTAGCTCTCTTATTCTTGCCAGCTCGCTTTGGAGAATGCCAAGTATGGATGAGGATGGCTCCAAATCTCATGACTTTTTATGGAAGCCAGGATGTGTCTTGGGAAATCAACTCAAAGGCAAAAGGGAAATTCATGGTGACATGCCATATGACCCTATCTCTGCTCTAGAAACCCTAGATTTCTTCCAGAAATCTGGGCCATGTGATATGGATACAGAAGATTATGAGAGTGGAGTTCATTTCAGCTAGGTGATTATTCCAAGACCTCTTCCTTTACTGATTTGATAGCTAGGAAGAACTCTGGCCTAAGGGCCTTGATAAACCCATTAAAAATATTTCAAGGAGAAGGTAAAATCTGGCTCTGCTTCTACTTTCCATATACCTATAATTTATTTTATCAGAAAACTTTATAAAATGTAATGACTTCTGTGGGACACATTGAACCCATCACAATCTAACCAGCCAACTTTTCTGAGATGATTGTTTATTACCACCTTTCCATTTACCCCCCCCACCCCATGCTCCAACAGATGTGCTACAATCTAGGTAAACTTACCTATTGGCTGGACCCTCCAACAGCAGTCCCAACAAGGATACTTAGTCACCCCCTAATTTCTCCTCTTAGAATTTTTATCAAACTTGATCTTGGGTCACCTCCTTCAAGAAGTCTTCTCCCCCCACAACCAGCTGTCATTTTTCTCACTCATGATTAATTTTTAAGTATTTCATCACCTTGTCTAGTACCCTCATCTTAAGGCTTAGGAAACAAAGTTCCAGAGGAGCAAATTGGCTTTTTAAACATCACAAAGCAAGGCAGTAGGAGAATTTAATTTATAATGTAATTTTTTTCTGACTTCTAGGTCATAATATTTTCTATTTCTATTTCTTGTCCCCTGCTTCTCTTGGGGTTAGTACTGCTGGACATATCTGCCATTGTTGAGAAGGCTTTTGGCTAACTACAAAGAAGTGATATGTGTGTCTGTGAGTGACTGAGGGGTTGGGGCCAAAGAGGGCCTGGATAGATCCACTTCTCCTCTCTCATACACACAGATGAGAGAGAATGTCACAAAAGGTTCTGTTGGAAAAGAACTGGCTTTTGTGACAATATATATTTGTTATCCCTCACTTTAATGCCTGGTCACCCTTAATTATTTGTTTCCTTTTTTCGTTTTCTTGAAGGCACACTAGATAGTAATGACATCTATCATTTATAAAGAACCCAAATCTCCTGCCTCTGTATCCAGATTTCTTTCCATTTTGTAATCTGTTTCCATTTGTGTGGATAGGGAGCACATTTTCCCCTTCAGAGGACAAATGGAGCACAAACAGGAGGTAAGCTTTTGTGCTTGGTACAAGAAAGAAGGCAGTTTGACACCTGACCTCCACCCGCAAAAGTGACCTGCCTTTTGTGTTACTACAATACTTCTCACTAGGATTAATTAGTTTCAATGCTGAAGGGCTCAATCCTTAGACAATTTATAAGACTCCTCATTTTAGGATTCTTAATAACTGGATAATAGATCCCAGAGCAACAGACTACAGAAAGTGTAGGGCAGTCAACAAATAAGCATATGGCTTACTTTAGCTATGGAGCTTTGCATTGATTTTCATTTTCTTCTAACCCATGCATCAAAAGTAGGTAGAAAGGACCCCAATGGGAGAGAACCAATCAACATTGAATAACAGACTCTTCTGGCAAATGTCTAAAACCAGATGGCATCATCATCCAAAGTCATGTGAGAATATGTGTTACTACGCATTGCAACTTAGGTGGTCCCTTGAGAGCAAATACAAGGTCATAAGAGATAGCCTGAATCTCTGAAAATTCTTAGCATTTTAAATTGCCCGTTTTCCTGTGGCTCTAGGAAAATTCCTCTTTTGGGACAACTTGTGCTATGACATCCCTAATCTCTGAAAGGATTTGTCTGATGTTTTAGAGTCTCTCATTTTCTGTTAAGTGCTATCTGTTTCAGCTAGTCATGCTTTCAGTAAGATACATCCTGAACTAAATTTCTTTCTTTATCAAACCATTTCCTTAATATTAGTGTATAAACTACAAAGTAAAAATACTATTTCTGTGAAATATCTAAGAACCTGATTATTCTACATGGCTATAAGACCAGAACTAAAATCCCATCTGTCACTTTTTATATGATGGGTAAGTCACTTATCATGTCTGACAGTTTTTTCATATGGAAATGGAGCTGATAATAACTTGACTCCCCACTATCCAGGCTCATCAGTATTCTCAATCAAATTAATGTATTTAAATTCCTAGAGCAACTTTAAAGAGCTATAGAAATGAGTTATTAAAATTTGGAACAACTGATTCCCTAGAAGACTGGACAGTTTTCTCTCTTTTTTGTTGGATTATCACCTATATAGCCTTTTCCTGCATTATATTAAGAGCACTACCAACTTTTCAGTTACTTGATTTTATAACATAAGTTTTCTAGAATATTGATTCCCAAGACACCCATGCCCATTTATTTTTGTGGTCTTTTTAATTCTACCTCCAAGAAATCACAAAATGTCAGGATCACCCATATGTTTGAGTGAAATCTTTGTATTGCTCTTTAGTATTGTTTTCTGAATGGTTCTCTGGCCTTCACCTGAGTTTTGTGTCATGTCCCTACAAATCCCCAAGAGGATGTCCATTTCCTCTCCTTGTCTCATTTTCCATATTGGACTTTACATTGGATTTTGTCATCCAACTGGTCTTGAGGTCATTGCTGAACATGTCTCCTACAACCAACTTTTGTCTTCATTTGCATATTGGTTCAACTTCTGGAAATTTACAGGATAACAGAAGTCACTGGTAGCACAAGATGACAAGTCATGAGTGGGTTGTGATCTGTACCATTTCAGGGAATGACTTCTATCTACAAGATTAAGAATCCACCAGATTATCAAAGTAAGCATTTAAAGTTATTGATAATGCGTTGGAAGTTTTGATAAAAGCATCTTTCATATTTAGAGTAAAAACATTTAATGCAAAATTCTTTTTATCTATTTTGCTTTTTAATTTCTTCTATTTAAATATATGAATTTCCTACTCATATTTTTGATACATAATTTTATTTTCTTATCATTTTTATATTCAATATTAAAATAGGTGTTATTTTTGGAGTGATAAATGAATCTAATTCCATCATCATATTCTGCAGACAATTTATAATAAATTGTAATTCCTCTCCTTTATGATTCCTGATTTTGATTTGATATTCTATTTTATGGGTTTGGTACTATTTAGACTGTCTATTCTGAATCATTGATTCCATTTATCCAGTTTATCTGATACTGTATGGTGATGATAATTACCATTTTACATGTAATTTTAATTCTATAAGAATGTATCCCTCTTTCCTTTGTTCCATAATTCCCCTTGATATGAACATTATTTTTCTATGAACATTTTTTAATTTTAGATAATTATATTAAGTAGCTTATTGATTATTACTGTGGTAAAACCATATACTGATTTGGCTCCTGATGGTTCTTTATTGATTTACCTTAGACATGGATGAGCTGTGATCTAGCAATGAACAAGATTCTGATTTTTTATTATTAATATAAATTGTATCTTTCTTTATATAAATGATAGGGTTTTGTCCATTAGATATAGAAAATGCTAATGATTTTATGAGAATATCTTAAATTGAGTGCAAGTAAATGGTGCAGTAGATAGAACATATGGTCTGAAGTTGGCAAGGCTCATCTTCCAGAGTTCAAATTTTATCTCAGATGCTTACTGAGTGACATTGAGCTAATCACTTAACTATGATTGCTTCTGTTTCCTCATCTATAAAGTGATCTGGAGAAGGAAATGCTAGATCACTTCAGTATTTGTGCCATGACATCACAAAGAATCTGAAAAGACTGAACAACACTGATCTTTGAGAATTCTATCATCATATTGAATTTTTTTTTTACATTTTACTAATTTTTTATGTTTCCTTTTTTGTCTTGCCTATATTTATACCCTATAGCTCAGCATATCTAAGTACAATGCTCAGGAAAACTATATATAATTTTGTAAATGTGGAAAAGGAATTAAGGAGAGAAGGCTGGCTACATTTGATCTGGTAATATCACCCAGAAGGTTCATTTTTCTTTTTATGTTTTTAAGATCCTCATGCTTCTTATAATTTATATGACTTTAACTCTCTCTCTCTCTCTCTCTCTCTCTCTCTCTCTCACTCTGTAATTTTCTCCATGAAAGGAAGGTTATGAGAGATTTAGCCATCATTCCAAAAAAAGGTTCACATAACCACATAACCAAAGCAATATTTTATTTTTCCAGTAGCAATTTATGACTGTGTGAGTTGGACTATAAGAAAAGTTAATCACCATAGAATAGAGAAAGAAGGAAGAAGGGAAACATATGGAGGGAGGGAAACAAAAGGAATAAAGGAGAGAGGAGGGAGAGGGAAAGAGAGAGAGAGAAAGGGTCAGAGAAGGAGAGAAAGAAAGAAAGGGGAACCCCATGTTACAGTTGAAGAAAACTATCCAAAGCGAGGTTAACTGAATTTCCTACAGTAACACAGTGAGTAAATGTGTTGAACTGATGTTCAAATCTGATTTCACTGTTTTCGAAACACCACTCTTTTTTGGTTCTCCTCCTGCCTATCTGATTATTTTCCTTCTGTCTCCTTTGCTGAATCCTCATCCCGATCATATCCTCTAATTATAAATACCACTCAGTTCCTTGTCCTGGGTGCTCTTTTCTTCTTTTTCTAAACTACTTTATTTAATGGGGCATACAGGTATTCAGGGAGGACTAGTAACTCTGTGTGAGGGCTGCCAAGGTTTTTCAGGACTGGTTTTCCCTTTATTGTCCAACTGATTATCTCTATAGGAAACAAAATGTCATGGATGCACTACATCTACTCATCGAGTCACAATACTCCCATCATGATGATTTTGATGAAAGTTATGGGGCAATACAGAGACTGGTAAAAGGAAAAACATCAGCTAAACAGTTTACCACCTCTTCTATGAAAGAGTTAAAAATGCCATCAAAATAATATACACATGAAGCTAACAGTGATTACAGGATTCTTGACTCAGAAAGAAGTCAGATAAACTTTAATTTGACACTGATAGTAATCAAATTGCTTTTATGGTACCCTGAATGCTGTGGGCCAAAGACCTCACCTACTCAGCATTGATAAAACCCACATTGAATAGTGATAGGATCAGGATCCTGGAGAGATGGGCTCAATACTTAGATGGCATTCTTTTTTTTTTTTTGACTGATATTTTATTTTTCCAATTACACGTAATGAAAGATTTTCAAAATTTCATTCACTTGCATAATTGTGAGTTACACAATTTTCTTCCACCCTCCCTTCCCACCCCCTTACCTTCAGTAGTAAATGGTATAGGAAACATTGTATATGTACTTTTTTGAGTTAACATGTTTATATATTAGTCATTTTGTGAATGAGAAATTTGTACTAAAGGAATTGCAAAGAAAACATGGGATAGAAAGGAAGAACAGAAGAGAAATTTTTAAAAAGTGAACATAGTGTTCATTCAGACTCCATGTTTTTTTCCAATTTTTTTTTCCCCTCTCGATGTGGATGGTGTTGTCCATAACAGGTCTTCCAGGATTGGCCTAGATCTCTGAACTGCTGAGAGCAGTTGCAGCCATCATAATTAATCAACCCACAATATTGTTGTTAATGTGTACAATGTTAACTTGGTTCTGCTCCCTTTCCTCAGCATCAGTTCATATAATAATTTCTATGCTTTTCTGGAGTCAGACCATTCATGGTTTCTTAAAGGACAATAGTACTCTATAAAATTCATATATGATAACTTGTTTGATCATCTCCCAAATGATGGGCATCCCCTCAATTTTGAATTCTTAACCACTACACAAAGAGGTGCTATAAATATTTTTGAACCTGTGGGACTTTTCCCATTTTTATAATTTGTTTTTTGGATATAGACCTTTTCTTGGTATTGCTGGGTCAAAGTTATGATCAATCTTACCAGTTTTTTGGTCATAGTTCCTATTGTTCTCCAGAAGGGTTGGATTACTTCACAATTCCCCCAACAGCACATTAATATCCCAATCCTTCCACAACCCCTTCATATTGATTCTTTTCTCTTTTTTTGTCTTGTCCAATTTTTTTTTCATAAAATTATATATATATAGCTTTAATTTATTTATTTGAAAACTGTCTGTTTCTATCCTTTGACCATTTATCAACTGGCGAATGACTTGTAACCTTATAAGTTTGATTCAATTCTCTATATATTTTTGAAATGTCACCTTTAGCAGAACCCTTAACTGAAAATTGCTTCTCAGCTTTCTGTTTTTCTTTTAATTTTCACTGTATTTGGTTTTATTGGTGCAAAACCTTTTTAAAATTTGATTTAGTGATATCATCCATTTTGCAATTTATAATGTTCTTTATTTCTTGTTTGGTCACAAATTGCTTCCCTTTTTTATAATTGATTTAAGATATCACCCTTTACTTCAAAATTCTGTACCCATTTTTACCATATTTAGAGATAGGGTATGAGATGTAGGTCTATGCTAATTCTTGCCATAGCATTTTCTCAGCAGTTTTTTTGAATAGTGAATTTTTATCCAAGAAGCTAATGTTTGTGGATTTGTCAAATAATAAATCACTATAGTCATTTACTACTTTTTCTTTTGTTATCTATTCTAATACACTGGCCCATTATTCTATTTCTTAACCAGTATCAGACAGTTTTGATGACAGCTGCTTTACAATATAGTTTTAGAACTGGTACAGCTAGGCCACCTTCCTTTATATTTTTCCATCAGTTCCCTTGATATTCTTAGCCTTTTGTTGCTCCAGATGAATTTTGTTACTTTTCTATCTCTGTAAAAATAGTTATTTGGTAGTTTTATTGGTATGACACTAAGTTATTTAATTTGAGCAGAATTCATTTTTGTTATTTATTTATTTGTTAATTATTTACTATATTAACTTGGTCTAACCATGAGCAATTAATATTTTTCTAATTGATTAGATCTGACTTTGTGTGGAAAATATTTTGTGATAGTGTGCATTCCATCTTCGGGTTTGGCTTGGGAGGTATTTTGTATTGTCTAAAGTTATTTTAAGTGGAACCTCTCTTACCCTTGGGCTTTGTTGTTCACATACATAAATGATAATGATTCATGTGTGTTCATTTTATATCATGCTTCTTTGCTAAAATTGTTAATTGTTATATGTAGATTTTTAGTTGATTGTCTAGGGTTTCCTTAAGTATCACATCATATCATCTGCAAAGAATGAAAGTTTTACTTTCTCAATGCCAATCCTAATTCCTTCAATTTTTTTCTTCTCTTATTGCTAAAACTAATATTTCTAATACTACATATAATAGTAAAGGACATCTTTGTTTCATCCCCCCATTATTGGAAACGGTCCTATTTTATTCCCTTTACATGAAATATTTGTTGATGGTTTTTAGATAGATATTGTTTATTATTTTAAGGAAAACTCCATTTATTCCTGTACTCTCTAGTGTTTTAAAATAGAAATAGATGTTGTATTTTGGGAAAGGCCTTTTCAGCATCTATTGAGATTATATTGTTTCCCTAAAATTGAACCATCACTGCTTACCTGGTATAAATCCTACCTGATTGTGGCATATTATCCTAGTAATAACTTGTAATCTCTTTGCTAAAATTTTATTTAAGATTTTTGCATCAAAGTTTATTATGGAGATTGGTCTATAATTTTTTTTTGTTTTGGCTCTTCTTAGTTTAGGTATTAGCATCATATTGTTGTCATAAAAGCAATTTGGCAGAACTCTTTATTCTCCTCTTTTTAAAAATAGTTTATGTAAAATTGAAATTAATTGTGCCTTAACTTTTTTTAGGGAGTTTATTGATAGTTTCCTCAATTTTATTTAAATGAGATGAGGTTAAGTATTTTTTCCTCTTCTTTTAATCTGTATTTTTGAAAACATTCACCAATTTCACTACTAAGGTTGCAAAATTTGTTGGCATACAAGTGAGCAAACTCTCAGAATTATATTTTCAATTTCCTCCTCATTTGTAGTAAATTCATTCTTTTTGAAGGGGTATATACATATATATATATATATATATGTATGTATGTATATACTGTTCAATGTTCTTGACTAGGAATTTTCTATTTTCCCCCTTTCTATTTACCTTTTTATGCACCTCTTGTATTTGAAGCTTGAATTTTCAGTTCTGTTCTTTTTATCATAGAATTTTGAAAGTCCTCTCTTTCATTGAAAAATCCATCTTTTCATTTGACAGAACATGCTGAATTCTGTAGGGAAGTTAATTCTTGGTTGTAATCCAAGGTCCTTTGCTCTCCAAAATATCTTATTCTAGGCACTCTCATCTTTGAAGATTGAAGCTGATAAGCATATGTAATTATGATTGTCCTTCCTTTGTATTTAAATTACTTCTTTTTGGCTGCTTGAAGTATTTTCTCCTATATATGAGAATTCTGTAATTTGTCTATGATATTCTTTGGAGTTTTTTTCCCCTGTGGTCTTTTTCTGTACATGTTCTGTGTATACTTTCAAGGACTATTTTGTCTTCTTGAGCTAGTATATTAGGACAATTTTCCATGATAATTCCCTGAAAGATATTTTCCAGGCTCTTTTTTTGATCTAGGTTTTGGGGTGTCCAATTATTGGAAATTATCTCTCCTGGATCTATTTTCCAGGTTATTTGTTTTTCCTGAAAGGTACTTTATATTTTCTTCAGTTTCTTTTTAGTATTTGATTTTTGTTTGATGGAGCTTTGATGTCTCATTGAATCATCCATTTCTCTTTATCTAATTCTAATTATCAAGGTTTTGATTTCTTCAGTTAGCTTTTGGATTTCCTTTTCCAGTGGGTTAAGTTTACTTGAATTTTATTCCCTTTTCCATTGATTGATTTTAGTTTTTGATGAGTTATATTCTTTTCCCTATTGGTTATTTCACTTTTGAAAAAGTTGATTTCTTTGGTCAATTTTTCATAATTTTTCTTCATGGCTCTCATTTCTTTTTTTCTATTTTTCTTCTTCTTTACTTCTTGGGTTCTTAATCTTTTAAGCTCTTCCATGAGGTTTTGGATTTGAGTCTAAATCATAAACTCCTTTGAGACTTCCCATGTAGCTAATTTCTTCTTTTCAGATAGAGATGATAAAAATGCCATCTGAGTAGTAGCTTTTGATGGTTGGCACTTTTTTTTATTTTGATAGTTGAGCTCTTTTCCTGGGGTATAAGGAGTATAGTTCTGAGTTTTTGTGTGCAGGATTTGGGGTAAGATCCCTGGTTTATTGCTTGCCAAAGTGTTGCCTTGTCAGATAAAGCATTGCCTATGCAAAGGTGTGTTTTCAATCCAATTCTGTCTGCTCCCTCATTGTTCCCAGGGCTTATATTTTTGTCTGGGGCCTTCTCTCCTGGACTTATTGTCTAGTTGCTGGGACCTAAGTCTCTGCTGGCTTTCCTGCTTGCCTGCATAGCTTAGCTCTATTTCCCCTTTTCCCTCAGAGACATATATTCACTGTCTCTTATTCTCCCATATATAGGCAGTTGGCAAGGCCTGTTAATTTTACTTCTGCAACATTTTCAAATGTGTCTCTCTCCTCTCATACTTCCATCACTCACTCTAATGTAGACTTTTTTACCACATGCATTGGTTATTTGCTTTTGCTTGTCCTTCCTTTTGTAAGAGGACCATTAACATCAAGAAGGTGACTCTCGTGGCTTACAAGTGAATTGGATTTAAATGAGACAGTGCTACACAGAGCCACCAGCTCACTCTCTTCTCTGGAGCCATCTGGATCCAGTGACAAGCTATAGATCAGGAAAATTGGAGATTGTGATGGATGTTGTGGGGGACATTGATTTTTTAAAACTAAGTTTAGTCTATCTGAGGCAATGTCCATTCTGTGATAAAGGATAGGTAAGAAAAAAGGCAAAAATAAATAAGTCAAAAAAAATAATGAGTCTCAGAGGGTAAGATGCCTCCTTTCCGGCAAAACAGAAACAATCTGATCCCTCTTACCCTTCAGTTTATTTTTCTCCAGTCTATCTCCTTTTTTGCTAACTTTACTCTCCTGCCTTCTTCATCTTGAGCCCTTGGTGAATCAGATACATTTTGACCTTTCTTCTTTCCCAGTCCCTTGCCTCCCTATCCTGTTGATGACTGTACTCTAAGTCATCAAAACCCAAACAATGGCCAAGTGAGTTTTGGACTGGGACCTATTATTGACCAATCCTTGAAAGTCGGAGTGATTTGAGTTTAAGGCATGATCCTTCAAGAAAAGAAGTCTAAACCATAACCGCCCCCCCCCCCCCAGATGTCTTGGAAGTTTTCAGCAATCAAAGTTTATATTCCTTTGGGCAGAGCAACTGCATGTAAGGGTATAATTCCCTATGTAGACAGAGAATGTGTAGGGAGAGCAGGGAAGGGAGGAGAGAAGGAAGAATAAAGGGGAAAAAACATATCTTGATTATTGCACTATCTGGATTATAGCTCTGCCTATTTCAAGCATTTCCTACTCCAATTCATCCTTCATTCAACACTAAAGTGATTTTCTTACTCAATAAACTCCAGTGGCTTCATATTCTCTGCCATTCCAAATCTTTCATAACCTAGGCCTTTCATATCTTCCCAATTTTCCTATACTTTACTCTTTGACAATTCAGTGACCCTGGCTTCCTGGTTGCTCCAAGAACAAGACACCCATCTCTTGTCTCTAAGCCTTTTCTCTATTTGTCCCCATTCCTAGAAGGGTCTTTCTCTTCTTCTTTGGCTACTGACATTTCTGGTATCCTCTAAGTTCCAACTAAAGTTTCACCTTTTTGAAGTCACTTTTAATTAGGGGATCTTCCCTCTTAAATATTTCCTATTTATTCCATACATTTTGTATATATTTGTTCACATATTAGACTGTGAGTTCCCTGTGGGCAGGAACTGTCTTTTGTCTTATTCTGTGTCTTCATGACTTAGCACAGTGTTTAGGACAGAGAAAATGTTTAATAAATGTGCACTTAGTGATTCATTGACTTACTATATGCCTAATCTTTGTTTGTATCAGTTACTTCATCTGTAAAATTGAGATATTAATAACATGTCCCTCCCAGAATTTTTGTGAGCATCAAATGACCTAAAATTGCAGAGCATTTAGAATAGTGTCTGATATATAACATAAGCTATATATAAATGTTAACCAATTATTACTAAATTATTAAAATAATAATTTAAATAAATAACTAAATTATTACTAAAACTCTGAAGTCAAATTTGAACTCAGAATTTCTTGATTCCAGGACCAATACTCTTTATCCTAAATCACCTAGCTACCTTTTGCACGTAGAGGTATTTTCCTTGACAAGAAAAAAATATCTTCACATAATACAGAGGTGAATGGCGGGAGGAAAATGTGTGATATGAGAGGAGGAAGAGATGAAAATAGTCAGCTTTTGGTAAATGGTCTCATTTTACCCAGTAAAATATGAGGCCATTATTTTTTGCACCTGAGAGGGTAGGAGTAGAAGAAATCATGGGTGGTTTGAGATGTGATAAAAAGGTTTGTAAAAAGAAGTGTGGCTAAGGTCATGAGGAATTGATTAGGGGAATATAATATGGATCCATTGGAATTTATGTCACAAATTTATAGTAGACTCAATCATCAGAGTTTTATCATTTTCTCTAGTTTCATTTAGCATCATATGAATAGGAGTAAAAAGAGAAGACAGAGTAATCTGAGGCTATGGCTTGGCAAGGTATAGTCCTTAATAGGATAGGGAGGCAAGGGAGTGGGAAATAAGAAAGGTAAAACACATCTGATTCACCAAGGGCTCGAGATGAAGAAAGCAGGAGAGTAGAGTCAGCAAAAAGGAGCTAGAGCAGGGGAAAATAAACTGAAAGGTAAGAGGGATCAGAAGTTTTGCTGTTGATAAAGAAAACTAGGCCACAATAACAGATTATATAGTTGGATAAGAGAATTTCAGAGTTCATGACAATAACCATGGAATGCTTGTGGGTGAGGGCAAAAATACATTAACAGATTTAAGATTATGCATCATTACCAGGCGGGCATTTTTCTGAGTAGGAAAAGCTGTTTCATCATGGCCAGGATTCTTAAAATAGTGCATAATATTTTAAAATGATTCTATTAAATTACTTGGTGCATATCTCTGGATTTTATTGATGAGGAGGACTCATTGGTGCGATAAATTCCTCTTCCAGTGAAGATAAGCACCTTGTTTGCAATTTATAGCCTTGGAGATTTGTCCAGAGAACCAAAAGGTTAAGTGAGTTTCTCAGGGAGCAAAAACATATTGGGAGTGAAACCTCATGTGAAGCTCTCCACATTATTGAGGGTATTAATAGAACACAGGAAAAAAACTTTTATAAAATTACATTCTTGTTCATGAGAAAAGATATTGAAGTTAATAAAAATGGTTGAATTTTTCTTTAGTACATGCACACTCACAATTTCCCTCATATAAAACAATACCAATGCACAAATGTTAGACAATTCCCCATTTTCCTCATTTAATCACTTTATCACTTTAACCAGATTTTCTAAATCTATATTAGATCATGAAGACCCATAACCTTGAATATTGAATATTATCAAAGCCCATTTCTGCATATGTTGGAAGAGATAGGTAATGTGCATTTTTTGATATAACATATAAGATTGATTATTTTTCTTATATTGATCTCTTTTTGCATTCCTGGTGTAAACAGTACTAAATAATAATGAATACGTCAATGTTGTGGCAAGGTAGCTGAAAAACAAATCAGGGTTTATGCACATGAACTGGCCTGTCTAGAATGCCATATCTAATCATGGAAGAAAGGTGATTCAAAGCCAGACTTCTCCTGACTCCAAGACCAACATTCTTTTTATTATTCTGTTGTTATTTTATTATTCTGTTGCCTTAATAATTATTTGGTAAATTGAAGTGTTTTCTGAGTTCTTCAATTAGATAACAGGAGCCCTAAGAATCCTGGAATAGATTCGATTGCCAGGAAATTGATCTCTTCACCTATATTATTTCCCCCATTAGTCATGTTGCAGACCCAGGAAATTAAAATGGAATTCTAAAACACATACAAAATAGTGTTCCTGAGGTTAATGTGAACTCAAATTTTTTGAGCTTTCCTCTTGGGCATATTATATGCTTTACTTAAATATTTTCATAGCTATGCTTTGAAAGACTTGGCTATACTAAGTAGATTTTAGCATTCTTTATAAAATCAGTTGGTACTATAATAATTTCATTTAGTGTCTATCCATAGTTTAAATTTTCAGAGCAGACTCACAGTTTATTAAAAAGGTTGCTATTGTTATTCTCACTGATCTATAAAATGCACAGCCTAATGTTGGAATGATTATTTATAGACTTAGAGAGGCATCAGAGGGTGAATAATGTTTTTTGAAAGGAAGGCTGGCATGACACATTTATTTGAATGCAAAAATTACTTTAGAAGAGGGATTTCATGGGGGTGGAGCCAAGATGGCAGAGTAAAGGCAGGCATTCATCTGAGCTCAACCCCAAGCTCCTCCAAAAACATTTATATTATGAACAAATTCTAGAGTGGCAGAACCCACAAAACGATGTCATTGGGGGGGGGGGGGCTAGGTGGCACAGTAGATAAAGCACCGGCCCTGGAGTCAGGAGTACCTGGGTTCAAATACAGTCTCAGACACTTAATAATTACCGAGCTGTGTGGCCTTGGGCAAGCCACTTAACTCCCCTGGTTGCCTTGCAAAATAGGAGTTTTCCAGTCCAAAACATTGACAAAGACAACAGGATATTCTAGAATCTGAGGGCAAAACAGAAATTGAAAGAGTACATTGATCCCCTCCTCAAGTACTCCCAAAATGAAAACTCTCAGACATATTGGAACCAAATTCCAGACTTCTAAATCAAGAAGAAAATACTATAAACAAGAAAAAAGACAAAAACCCAACTATCATAGAACCACAGTCAGGATAAGATAATATTTAGCAGCTTCTACCTATAGAGTAGCCAAATAGCTAGGATTACAAAAAACTGAGTATAATCCTTCAGGGGAAAAATGTATATTCAGTGAAATAGAGGACTTTCAAGCTTTCCTGATTAGACCTGAGTTGATTAGAAAATGACTTTCAAATACAAGATGCAAAAGAATAATAAAAAGGTAAATAGGAAAGAGAAATCATAAGAGAATTTAATAAAATTATACTCTTTATAACATAAGAAAATATTTATAACTCATAAACAATTTTAATTATTAGGACAGTTGGGAGTATACATAGACAGAAATCAGAAGTATGAGTTAAATATGGTGGCATGATTTTCTAAAAATTACAATTAAAGGTTGAGAAAGAAGAATGCACTAGGAGAAAGGAAGGAAAGAAAGAGATAGAATGACCAATTATATGACACAAAAAATGTCTGACAAGATTTTAAAATGGAAATGGGGCAAGCAAGAAGTTAAGTACATGAACCTGATTTTCATTGGCTATAACTCAAAGAGGGAATAATATGGAAACTCGGTTGAATATAGAAATCTCTCTTACTATATAGGAAGGAAAGGGGTGAAGAGAAGTGAGGAACTCATAGATGGAATAACAATTTGGGGAAGGTAAAAGTCAGAAGCAAAACACTTTTGTGAACGGACAGAGTAAAAGAAGAGAGTAAGCAGGATAAAAGGGAAAACAGGATAGAAGGAAATACAGTTGATAATCATCAATGGGAAAAAATTACATTGAGTTTCTCTGATAATTACTTCATTTTTCAAATATTTAGAAAATGGAGTCAAATTTATAGAGATAAGAACCATTCCTCAATTGATAATTCACAGCATATGAACAGTCAGTTTTCAGAAAAAGCAATCAAAGCTATCTGTAATCATAGGGAATAACTAACTAGCCAACTAATAACTAATAAATACCTATTGATGAGAGAAATACAAATTTAAACATTCTGAACTATTACATCACAATTTGTCCGATCGGCTAAGGTGACAGAAAAGGAAAGTGACTCAGGTTGGAGAGGATGTGGGAAAATCAAAACACTAATGTACTATTGATAAAAGTATGTACTGATTTCAAGCATTCTGGAGAACACTATGGAATTATGTCTAATGGACTATAAAGCCAAGCAATCTCTTTGATCAGACAATACAGCTATTTGGTCTGTATGCCAAAGAGATTAAAAAGGACAAAAAAGGAGAAGGACTTATATGCACAAATATATTTATAGTAGTTCAATTTGTTGTGGCAAAGAATTGGAAATTGAGGGAATGTCCACCAATTGGGGAATGGCTGAACAAATTGTTGTATATGAAAATAATGTTCATGCACCCTTCCTCTTCCTGCTTCCCCATTTCTCTTTCCGCTTTATAATCTTGATCAGGTCTCTTTAATGTCAAATAATTGGCGATTCTACCTCTCCCTTTCCTTTTTTCCCAGTATATGTATATGTCATATATGATAAGAAATGATGAGCAGTATGCTCTCAGAAAAACATAAAGACATGTTACTTTTTCTTTATTTTTCTAGGATTTTTTGGTCTCTATTTTCTTTCATAGAATGACATAAAAATAAGTTTTGCATGACTATGTATAGCCTATGTCAAATTGCTTGTAGGAGGGAAGTTATAAAGGGATGGAGAGAATTTGGATTACAAAATTTGGGTGAAAAAAGTGTTAACTTTTTTTTACATTTAATGGAGTAAATTAAATAATTTTTTTTTAAAAAAGGGATTTTGAGACGTTCAATAGGACCTAAAAGACCAATTGGCAATTTCCAAAAATCAAATGAAGCTACCTAAATGTTTTCCCTATTAACCCTCAAAACTCAGATTAAGGTCTGATCACTTGTTCCAGTTTTTTTGAGGTACAAGAGCTCAGAAACAGATAAAATTAATGAACTAACACTGAAAAGGTTCTTATTAATAATTTATTTTCTCTTTGCCTTCTCTGTGGTATTCACACTTGGCAAGATGCAGCTGTGAATTCCAAATGGGAGTTCTCACTTTCTGGATTCCTGCCTACCATCAAAGCCAATGGGAGGGAGATTGGCTCAGCAAAACTAAAGATGTTAATGCTAAAATTTTTGTCTCCCTAGGTCATTGTGTCTACCTGACATCTGGTCTACCATGAGACCAGCTAAATCTTGAAACAAGTCACAGATGTTGTGTCTAATATCCATATTGCTATTAGGATAGAGAAAGAACAAATTTTGAGTAAAGCAACTAAATTAAGAGCCCTAATTGAAAGATACATAAATATAATGCAGAAATTTCTATAATAGGAGTTCTGTTAACTACAGTGCTGTTTATCATAGTCTATTAAGTCTATGAGGTTGTATTTTTTCTGACTTCTCTGATAAACACTTGGGTAATTCCAATAGCCTGCTCTGCCAGCCCTCAATCTCTCCCCATTCCAACCTATGCTCTATTCAGTCATCATAGTGAGTTTTCCTAAAGCCCAGGTGTGATCATGGCACCTCTTGACACATTACATTCAAACTCCAGTGCCTCCCTATGACTTTGAAGTTCAAATGTGAAATGCTCTGTTAGTCATTTAGAGTCCTTGACAACCTCCCTTCCCCCTTCTACTTTTCCAGGCTCCTTACACCTTACACTTCACTTTGTCCCAGGCACTGTGCTAAGTCCCTATTATCTCATTTGATTGTTTAGCACCCTGGCAAATATTATTATCCCCATTTACAGATGAGAATCCTGAGGCAAGCTAAGGTCCTGCTCTATCTACTGCACCATCTAACTGCCCTGATATCTGTGTGTCATCTTCACATTAAGATTGGGAGTTCCTCGAGGGCAGGGACTGTCTTTTGCTTCTTTCTGTATCACCAGGGCATAGCACAGGGCAAGACATGAGAAAAGCCTCATAAATGCACACTGACTGATTAAAGGATTGATTCTACCCTGGCGTTTTGAGGTGTCATGGGTATAGTAGAATCAGGAAGACTTCAATTCAAATCTACCTTCAGATACCTGCTGGATATGTGACCCTGGGCAAGTCATTTACCCTATTTGCTTCAGTTCCCTCATCTGTAAAATGAACTGGAGAAGGAATGGCAAATCACTCCAATATCTTTGTCAACAAAATGGCAAGTGGCTCATGAAGAATCAAACATGACTGAAAGAAATGAACACCACCACTCAGGAGTCTTCTAGCTCACCAAAATAGCCTTAAATTGAGTAAAATTACAATTATAGCAAATTCTGTTACTTTCGTGTTCCCCCTTTCTTTTGTCTTCAGTGCCTCCCCTTCCTGATTTGGGGAAATAGGAGCAAACTTTGGGTGATATCCACTCATCCCTTGGTAGGGTTGCTCTGGACCCTGAATGGCTCATACAAATAGCTAGCAGATGTAGGATCCTGAATTCTATCCACTCTGGCTCTAACTACAAGTTTGCCTCTGTTTGAGTCTAGTGATGTCCTTCACAATTATATGTGACCTCCACCCAGGCCATGAACCTATTCTTCCATCTTGTCCCTGATGTCAGAATTCTTATTTCAGGGTTTGGAGATTAACTCTCTGGTACAGATTGTAGCCCTTTTAAAGCTAGGCAGTCTATCTTCATGTCTTGTCCTGAATGAAAATAGGGCAAAAATATCATCCCAAAAGAAAACAAACAAAAACAAAAGCCCACCTTTTGTTGATGTTTTTTCAAAGTTACTTCAACAAGTCCTGTGACATGGAGGTCATTACCAATCTTTCATAAAAAAAAAAAGGTTTTTCTTACTCAAAGGACAGGAGCTTTAGATCATTAACAAAACATTCAATGGCCTAGCCTTTATTATCCCAAGTGCATCCCTATGTCAGGAGGAAGCTTCAGAATTAAGAGACTTTTTATAACAGAGAAACTGTAGAAACATGGTTATTAATTTTCAACAATCTCTGGATCCCATCTCCTTTAAGACTCAAGATCTGAGGAAGCTTTGAACCTCATCTATAGCAATAAATAATTTTTCACTTGATCCATTAAACTATCAAAATTTGCACTTACTATATCCTACTTATGCCAACCTTTTGTTCCTATGGTTGTAGTTTATATTTACAATTAAATCAGAAGATCCTGGAGGGTAGCAATATTTTCTTTGAGATTTTTTCATCTTTCCCCTTATGATCAAGTATGTGACCCACATTATATGTTCAGTGAAGTCCTATTTTTCTCTAAATTCAGAAAATGAAATTCTACAATAGGTGAACATTTTTCCATTGGTTTTAAGTGACAGAAAAAAGGGAATTTCCATGGTGAGGCACTTCTCTAATTCTATATATAACCAAAATCAATTGGTTAAACAGAAAAATTCCAAGTAGGTTATTCCTTTGGTGTCATATAAAGTTCCAAATATTCAATATTTTATGATACTTGCATGTAGAAAGAATCTAAGAGATTTGATTACATATAGTTTTTTTGGTAAATTGAACTGTTTCAAAGACCTACAGATCAGTAATAAGATCTTTGCCCAATGGAAAGGGAGAGGGGAAAGGAAATAGTTTCGATAATTCTAGGGAAACAATTTCTCAAATGACCACATTATATGAATATCCATCAAATGGATCATTAATGCCTATGAGACAATTAGTATGGTTATGGAAGGAAAAGAATAAAAAAAGATTTATTCTTTTAGGTCTCATGGGGACTTTCAGATACACCACATTGTTTTAATATCTCTTGATCAGGTCATTATTCCAAATCTAACTTAATTGAACATAATTGCACCATTCTCATTTTCCCATGGGATGAAAAATGTACTCATGGGGGATTTCTATTAGGTCAAAATCACTGGTAAACTCCAAGGATTCTAATTCTCATGGCACAGATTTCACTCCCTTTGTGCAATGTTCTCTTTGGCACCTTTCCAATGGAAAATTTAAATTCATCTTGTTCTTATTAGTTTTCCCCTGCCCATCCCATATGGAAATACTCTGAATACTTTGTCCCAGAAATGCAAGTCCAGGACTCGGAATATCTCTACTGTATATTATAAAGACTAGGGAAAGGTAGAGGAAAAAAAGATAGGAATTGAAAACTCTTACCATTCTAAGACAATCTGTTCAACAGAACACACCTAAAAATTCTTTGGCAGCTTCACAGACATCTTTCTGATAGAATAAACTAAATGGCTGATCAGCAGATTTAATTCCAAACAGACTTCATCGCTAGCTCTTTGGATGGAAAAATCATCTGCATATTAAGGAGGGATGAATTAAGGAAAAATCGAATGTAAGTCACTCCTTTTCCAACACTACATTTGACAGATTTCAAAAATCATGTAGAAACACAATGTGGGAACTCTTAATTTAAGTTTAGCAAAGGGCCTTATAAATTTTGAAGCATTGTATAAGTGTTATTTGTCCTTTTTTGCTTTGAGTGTGTAATGCATCAGTTAAAGCTATCCTTGATAAGGATACAAGACGGTTCCCATTACGTGCTATGCATTGTTAAGTACTGGGAATAAATATGCTCACTTATAATGAGCAATTTCAAGAGACAGAGGATGGAGAGAGGAGCTACACTGTCTTATCTTGTTTCACTCTTAATGAAGCTACAATAATATATGGTTCCCCAGTGATTCATGTGAAGTGGGGTGAATTAGCAACAGGGTAGAACCCACTTGATTGAAAAATGAATTGGATTTCAGAAAAAACATAAGATAAGGCACAACTTGAGTGACAGGAGATAACCTAGATGAGACCTCCTTTGAGAAGGAATCATTCTGGTGCTTTCAGATTAGCTCAACAAGATCAAGATTTTCTTAGCCCATCAGATAGTAGATCTTGAGATGGAAATATCAAACTTTTCACTGAAGCACATTGAGTTTAGATGATTTGTCCAAGGCCATAGAGGGAGTAAATTACAAAAAGGGTCTAAAGTCAGGTCCCTGATGTCATAACGATGACCTAACTCTTCCCATTCACCTTGGACTGCTCTCTTTCTATATGACTGAGTGACAAATATCTTTCACTGACTTCCCTCTAGTAAGAACTCCAGGCCTTGATTCAAGGTTCCTTCTCTCTGTTGATTATTTCTAATTTATCTTGTATATAATTTATTTGCATTGTTTCTCTCCCCATTACAGAGCATTTATTAGGCCAGGACTGTCATTTGTTTTTAGACATCTTTTGTTAGATTCTTTGTCTAAGCAATTATCTTTCTCAGTATCCCCAGTGCTAAGGACAGTATTGGTATTTAATAAATTTATTTAATTGGTATTTAATAAATTGACTGTGATTTTTTTTTCTTCAGGGAAAAGTTCTTGGTCACTTAGACTTTTAAGTGATTATGGTGTGGGTTCTGCTGAGACATGGACTAGTATCAATGACAGGCCATTTCCATCCTTCTTTTAGGAAAAATTATGAGTCATAGTTTTAGGATCAGGATTTGGTTAAGAATCTTGTTTTCATTAAAATGTTGTCACTCTTGATAGATTTGTGTGTTTGCACTGTACTAGGAATTTCCCCTTAAACTCCAAGGGCTATTAATTCTCATTTGATCTGTTTCTAGATCTCTTTCTCCCTCAGTTTCTGTTTTTCTGCCCCTTTCTTGAGGCAACAATATGGTACAGTGGATCTAGAGGGATGAACCTGGAGTCAAAAAGAATGCAGTTCTATCTGCTTTCACATATTTAACTAGCTATATGACTCTGGGTGGTAGTGATGTAGTAGTAGTAGTAGTAGTAGTAGTAGTAGTAGTAGTAGTAGTAGTAGTAGTAGTAGTAGTAGTAATAGAAATAATAAAGTATGTATATATGTATAATATATATTTTAAACATATGTTTGTGACATATGTATGTTTTGTTTATATGTATTTATAAATATATATATAATATATATAAATATATATGCATGTATCTTATATATATATTATATATATAATATATATATATAAATATATATGCATGTATCTTATAATGTACATCAATTGGGCTAAAAACTTTCCAAATAGAAATTCATTTAATCCTTTCAACAACCCAGAAGATAGGTGCTGTTATAATCCTCATTTAACAGTTGAAAAAATAAAGACAGACAGAGGTTAAATGACCTAGGGTAAAACAGTTGGGACCTGAGAGTACATTTGATTGACCTAGAGTCCAGAGCTCTACCCACTGGACGTTTTGCTGCCATTGTATGCCACTATTAATTTTGTTTAATTCTTTTATTTTTGTTACAAAAGGGAATTCCCATCCAGGAAAGGTAAGCTAGAAACATTTATGTTGTAAAATAATATATTTCAATAAAACTTTACTAAAACTAAAAGAAAAAATGAGAAAATGTAAAGAAAGCAGTTTTTTCATAAAATCTAGTTTTTCTCTTTTTTCCCCCTTTGAATTTTGACATTGCTGCCAAATAAGATACTATTGCAATTTATGGAGCATACTCAGTGACCAATTTAAACTCCACAGTCTGCTTAAAATCCATCTGTCCAGGCTCAGAAGCCAAGGGGGAAGGAGAATTTGACCTGTTCCCTCATCTTCCAACCTCTAAGATGGTAAATAAAGACAATGAAGAGAAACCTTCCCAGGCAAGTGGTCTTCACTCAGAACTCTGGCTCCTATCCTTAAAAGTCATGATAGCAAAACAAAAACTTTTTAAAAATCATTTTAATTTTTTTTCCAGTAATTAATGCTCTTCCCAAATTATATGGACCATGTCAAAAATGACAACATGCCCTAGGAATCCTGAAGGTGTAGAGAGCTGATTGAATTTAAGACCAATCAAGTGTGTGGGACTCCTTTACTAGTAACCTAAGAGGGCCAGTTGCCAAGCAGAAGATGATTTTTGTCTGTTCTAAGTATTTGCACATGGTCTTTGACCCTTTTATGCTTGCTTGGCTATGAAAATCATACAGATTCTTGATGTTGATATGTAGGAATACTGGGCAGATACAACATCTAATCCCACTGGGTGAACAGTTCTGACCATGAGCCTGAGGCCAGGACTGTCATTTGTTTTTAGACATCTTTTGTCAGATTCTTTGTCTAAGCAAGAACTTACCTCTTCTTTTCTTGTAACTTTCAATGCAATCTACACCCAAGCGATCTTGGGTATTGTCTCTTCCCTGTTGTCCCTTCTGGTTTGGACATGTCCTTTTAGAATCATCTTGTGACTAACTTTAACTTGATTACATATTCATCACATTCCTGTCTGCCCCTCAGATATTACACAATGGTTATATCTCAGTGATGAAAACAATCCAAAAATGTGTCTTCTCTGCAGTGTTGGACCCAACCCCAGCTGTCTGAACCATTTTCCAAGGTGTCTGATTACTCCTCAGTCCCTTTTGTTGGAATTTTATTCAGGTCATTGTCACTACCTATGGGTATCCCTCAAGCTCTGTCTTTTCCTCTTCTCTTTTCCCTCTATACCAGTTAGTTTAATAATCTCATCATCAGTTCTCATGGATTCAAATAGCATTTCTAAATATAATTGATTCTAAGGTCTATTTATTCAATCCCAATATATTTCTTCATCTCCATTCTTAATTTTGAATTACCTTTTGGATATCTCAAACTAAATATCATATAGTCATCTAAGTCTCACCATGTTGAGAATAGAACTCATTGTATTTTCCCCTAAATCCTCTCCCTTTTTGAAGATAACATTATAGCCAAGACCATTACCATCTTCCTAGGTATTCAAATTCAAAATCAGTGTCATACTTCATTTCTCACTCAAACTCACTCAATATATTCAATCTGTTTGCCAAGTCATACTGTTTCTACCTTCCAACACCTCTCATAGAAACTAACTTCTCTCCTCTGAATCAGCCATCACACTGCCATGATGCCTCTGGAATGTGGCAATGAACCCACATGGCGGTCTTTCCACCTCTATCCTTTCCCTACTATTGTCCATCCATATATTAAGGCAAAAACATAGTCTTCCAAAGGTACTAGTCTTACCATGCCATGTCCTTTACTCAGGAAAACTCAATGATTCCCTATTGTTCCCAGAATCGAATATAATATGATAGTTGGATTTTAAATGTTTTATTTTCCCAGCCTCTTTCCAGTCTCCTTATAGTTTTAATCCTCTCTACATTCTTCAGAAACAGGTGGTGAAGTAGTTGGGGGCTGGGGGGAATAGCACTGAGCCTGGAGTCTGGAAAGCCAGAACTCAAAAGCAGCTTCAGACACACCATCTGTGTGACCTGGCAAATCATTTAATTTGTATGCCTCAATTTCCTCGTCTCTAAAATGGAGATATAATTAGAACTATCTCTCAGGATTGTTAGGAGGATGAAATGTGAGAACATCTGTAAAATGACTGGCAGAGTGCTTGGAACATTCCATATATTTAACAAATATTCATTTCTTCTTCCTTCATACAGAAACACTGACTTTCTTGGTCTTCCCTGCATATTTCCCATCATTATGTATTTTTATGTTTTATTTATTTTATATTATTACAATAGTCTTGTTGTATAAGTAAACATAAATCTTCCCCCCCACACATAGAAAAACCCTAAGAGACATGAAGTGAGAGAAAAAGAAAGTGTACTTCAGACTGTATTCAGATTCCCATAGTGATGATGGGAAAAAACACTATGATGGGCAAAGCCATTCGTGGGCATCTGGAGAATAACCCTGCCCTGGAGAAACTGCTGCCTCATATCCGCAGGAATGTGGGTTTTGTGTTCAACAAGGAAGATCTGACTGAGATTAGGGATATGTTTCTGGCCAATAAGGTACCAGCTGCTGCCCATGCTGGTGCCATTGCCCCATGTGATGTCACGGTGCCAGCCCAGAACACTGGTCCGGGTCCTGAGAAGACTTCCTTCTTCTAAGCTCTGGGTATCACCACCAAGATTTCCAGGGGCACCATGGAAATTTTGAGTGATGTGCAGCTGATTCAGACTGGAGACAAAGTGGGCGCCAGCGAGGCCACCTTGTTGAACATGTCGAATATCTCCTCATTTTCCTTTGGGCTGATCATTCAGCAGGTGTTTGACAATAGCAGCATCTATAACCCTGAAGTGCTGGACATCACAGAGGAGACCTGGCACCTTTGCTTCTTAGAGGGTGTCCATAATGTTGCCAGCGTCTGTCTGCAGATTGGCTACCCAACTGTTGCATCAGTGCCCCACTCTATCATCAATAGGTACAAGCGGGTCTTGGCTGTAGCTGTAGAGACTGAGTACAGTTTCCTGCTTGCTGAAAAGGTGAAGGCCTTTCTGGCTGACCCTTCAGCCTTTGCAGTGGCTGCCCCTGTGGCTGCAGCTCCAGCTGCTGCTGTACCAGCTGCTGCTGCTCCAGCCAAAGTAGAAGCCAAGGAAGAGTTGGAAGAGTCTGATGAAAATATGGGATTTGGTCTGTTTGATTAGCCCATGGGATACAACTATTTTGCCAGTTTATTTGTGGAACAAAGAAATAAAAATGCTCATTATCTCTGAAAAAAAAGAAAGTTCATCTTTTCCCCCTGAAAGAAGACATTCAGTTTTGCTGGGTAGTTGATACTCAGATGTAAATCAAGATCTTTTGCCTACCAGAAAAGCATATTCCAAATCCTATGAGCTCTTAATGTAGACAAGGCCAAATAGAGCCATGATAGTTGAATTGCTTCTTTCTGGGAGCTTTTAGCATTTTCTCCTTCACTTGGGAGTTTTGGAATTTGGCTATAATATTCCTGAGAGTTTTTCTTTTGGGAATTCTTTCAGGAGGTGATTGGCGTATTCCCTCAATTTCGATCTTACCCTCTGCTTTTAGGATCTCAGGGAAATTTTGCTCCATTATTTCTTGAAAAAGAAAGCCTAGGCTCTTTTCCTTGTAGTGACTTTCATGTAGCCCAATAATTTTTAAATTGTCTCTCTTGGATCTGTTTTCTAGGTCAGTTGTTTTTCCAATGAAATATTTCACATTTTCTTCTCATTTTTGTTCTTTTGATATTGTTTTATTGTTTCTTGATTTCTTGAAAAGTCATCAGCTTCCTTTACCTCTATTCTACATTCAAAGGAGTTCTTTTCTTCACAGAGCTTTCTTAATCTCTTTTTTCAGCTAGCCAGTTCTGCTTTGTAGAACATTCTTCTAATTTGCATTTTGGCTAAACTGGTTTTTAACAGTATTTTTTGATATTTTGCTGACTTGATTTTCATTATTTACCTGCATCACTCTCATTTTTCTTCCCAATTTTTCCTCTACCTTCCTTACTTGTTTTGAAAAGACTTATCTGAGCTCATTCAGAGCCTGAACCCATTTCCTATTTTTCTTGGAGGCTTTGGATCCAGAAGCTTCAACTTTGTCATTTTCTGAGTGTATATTTTGATTCTCCATGGCACCAAAGTAATTTTCTATGACATGTTTCTTCTTTTTTTCTGTTGTTTGCTCATTTCCTCAGCCTATGACTGATTTATTGATCTTCCAAGGCTTTGGGTGGGTTTTAGGGACACCCCATAGGAATATTAACTCCTCCAAAGTGTTATGACAGGCTCTGACTGCTCTCTTGCCTATGTTCTGGTCTGTGGATGTCCACAAGCCCTCCCCTCCGCCCTGGAGCTGTGAGGAGGGTCCTGCTCAGCAGTGGTAGTATGGGGGCCCCAGACTGCAATCTGGATCTGAGTGTGGACAAACAGTGAAGTCCTGTTTCAGGGATAGCAGAAAGACCTCTGCAGTCTCTCCTGACCCCCTTACCATCTGTGGATTGGGTGCTCTGTATGTACTAAGGGGCTCCGCAGGTTTCCACCACAAGGCTGCTTCGAGTTTGGCACTGGCCCTGGGTACCATGCTCACTCTGGTGCTTTAGTGCTCTCTCATCCCCCTTCAATCTGTCCCTAGTGATTCCTGGGTAAATAGGTCTGGAAAACATCCCCTCTGCCATGGACCCAGGTGACCCCCTATTATACATTTTCATACCTTTCTTCTTATCTTCCTTATCCTTATCTCTTGTGTTCACTGATTCCCACCAAGTCTAAACTAAAATTCCCACCATCTAGATCTTTCTCTTCTCCAATGCTAGTGTTTCCTCCCAGAGACTACCCCCAAATTAATCTTGTCTAGGTTTTTTTTAAGACATAATTGTTTGCTTGTTGCTTCCCTTTAGACCAGAAACTCATTTACCTCTCCTTTTTTATCCCCAGTCTGGGCCTAGGGAACTTAGTAGGTACTTGATAAATGTTGGTGACTGACTGAATAATGAATACTCACATCTACATCTCGCTTCCAAAATTAGCAAAAATGCTTTAAATAGATACAGTAGTTTCCCCATTTCTGTTCCATAAATAGGGGAAATCCAGTTCTGAGAAATCAACTGGTAGGTCACTAGTTCTTTGGCACTGGCACTTCTTCCATTACCCTGTGATTCCTGTCATTTTCTTTCTAATATCCCACTTCCATGTGTACTGTCCTCCCCAGGAAGTGGCAAGCACCTTGAGAGCATGACTAGAGTTTATTTGGTTTGCTGTATTCCCAGAATCACAGGTCTTGGGTTGAAAGGGAACTTAAGAGCCCCTGTATGTCATAGCATCACATTTATATATGGGGAAACTGAGGCCTAAGAAGTGAAGTGACTTGTCTAAGATCCTCAAACAGTAAATAGTATGTCAAGAAATCACTGAATCTGGGATGAAAGGGACCTTATAGTCCAACTGTTACATTAATAGAAACCTCCTTTACAATGTTCCTGTTGGACGGTAATGTAGATTTTGATTGAAAACTTCCACTGAAAGTGAACCCTCTAATCTCCTAAGGAAACCCATTCCCTTTTTTGGGAGAGTTCTGATGTGAAGAAGTTTTCAGTGCCACTTACTGGCATTATCATGAATGAAAAGAAAATCAGTTGAGTCTTAGAGAAATCAAATTCAAATCTTTCCATGAGTTGCTTCCTGAGTGACACTGGTCCAATACCTTCCCTTTTCAAGCTCTTCATCTGGAAGAGTAGACTGTTAGACAATGGCCTCTAATCCCCTTCCATGTGAAGCCCAAGATCCCCATAATCAAGTAAAAAATTGCTTTGTTTCTATTTCTACTCATTGCTCTAAGCTCTGACTTGCAGAGGCTAATGCTCCTCTCACCCTTCCTCCACCCCTCGCTTTCCTGACAAAACAGTTTCCAATGCTTTGGTTCTATTTGGTGCTATTATCTTCATCTAGAGTTTCTTTAGATCATTGAGGTCCTGAAACTGAGAAATCCAAAACTGAACAAAAAGTACTAAACGTCCATCATCACAATGTAGTGAGTAGATCTGAAATTTGAACCTGCTACTTCTAAAAACATTGTGTTTTCTACTGTACAATGTTCTAGTTCTTTTTTATTTTCTAAAATCTTTTGGAACTCACATCAGCCAAGTTAGATAAGAAGCATGTTATTATTCTCATTTAACAGATGAGAAACTGAGGTCCAGAAAGGTAAAGGGATTTGTTTTAGTTCACATAGCTAATATTTTTTGAGAAATTGATCCAAAGGGAACAGAATCATGGGATTATCTAGGCTCATCATAACAGAATTGGAAGAAATTTGGAGACCAAATTCAATCTCTTCAATTTATTGACATTGAAAACAATGCAGAGGAATCATAATGCTCAGGGATAGGACTTTTGAACTTCTGCCTCCAAGAACCAAAACTATTCACTCCACCATGCCACCTTATTGGGCTAACAAGGTTACTCCTCATGAGATTAGAAGGAACCTGGATGTGTTAGCTCATATTTGCAGAAAATGAAGACCATTCCTCTCCTTCTAAAAAGGCAAAATCATTTTCTATGAGGAACAACTTCTACTTAATTTTCCTTTTCTCATCTATGGATTAGGAGTCATTTCTAGCAGGTGAAAGGGATGAGAAAGCAAAATCATCTTTGTTCTTCATCCAAGGGGTGGGGAAAACAAGTCTTAAAAAGGGGTTTTATGATCATTTGCTGAAGTTGTTCTATTGTTTTCTCTCCTGATTCTCAGAGATGGGGTGGAACTATTAGGGATTTCATTATTAGAGGCTGGTGCCTTTGTATTTGTGAGGATAGTATATTTTAAATTATATTGTGTCATGTTTCCTGAGGTCTTTTGGCATCCAGGGAGATGTTAAATAGATCTTCAGCATTACTGTTTTGTTTGCCCTCAGGAAAATGTGCACACCCTGAGATGGGAGGGGGAAAGAGAGAGAGTCAGAAAGAGCTTCAAAATCAGAGTTAGAGATGGAGACAAAGGCAAACAGAGATAGACAGCCAAAAAACAGGACAGAAATAGACACACACACACACAGAGTGAGAGAGAGAGAGACTGACTGACTCATAAAGAATGGAGAGTCCAGAAATTCAAGAATTGAGACTGGTTCCACAAATAAAAATTTTTTCTTTTACCAATGCAGTAGTTTTTGCTGAGGAGCTGGAGGGTTTTTTTTTGTTGTTGTTTTTTCCTAACCTTGATTCTGCCATGCTGGGAATTTGGCCTCCAGGTTCTCCCACAACATTAAGCTGTCTGGGGCTATGCTTGTTTATGATTGCCAGAAGAGCCAGGTGCCCAGGTGTGGCAAAAAAGAGGACCCAGGGACCTGGAAACTGCTGATCAGTGATCCCTTAATATAGGAGGTACAATCTAAGGTTCTATTATACTGAAAAGAGGCCTGGCCCATTTGTCCCTGGTGGTGACTGTTGTGGTGGCATCAGCAGACAGTGTTGTTGATCAATTCAAAGAACTATTTATTAAATAAATGTCTGTCACATTCCAGGTGCTGCCTTAGGTTTTGGAACCACAAAGACAAAAATGAAGGATGCCTGTTCTCATTAAGTTGAAAATGCAATTGTTGGAAAGAGTACACAAGGTCATACATTTAGAGAAACAGGCATAGAGAGTCACAGAGATACAGAGAGTAACAGAGAAAAAGAAGCACATGCACACACAGAGACAGAAAAATTCACAAAGAACAGAACTTTGGAAGTCATTGAGTCCAACCCAAGCCAGGACAAGAATGAGAAGGACTCAGCCTGGTTTTTCTTTTCTTTTCTTCCTTTTTTTTGAGGAACTTCATTGAGGAGTAAGAGTCTCAAGGATCACAGGCGTACCTATTCAGATGTAGAGGGCATCTGTGAGGCTACTGAGGGCAACTGTCTCATTTACTAGATGATGAAGTTATATAACTTTGACCAGCATCAGTCCAAAGTCTTCCTGACAAAGATAGACCTTGAAATAACTTCCATTTGTAGTCTGAGAAGTGAATACCTGCTGCATTGTAACTTCCCTATAAGGTTTGCAAGCACCAAAAAAAAGAAAACATTAAGAAAATGAAGCTGAGTCCAAATATTCTCAAATGTCACACCTCTCCACACACTTGTGAGCATCTCTGTCTACTTGAACTAAGCAATTTGTGGTGCGTGGCTTTCCCCTGTGCTCTCCAGACTGTTCTCACCTCCTGATAGTGCTGTGTTGTCAGCTGATATCAGAATATTCTCAACTACTAATTGTATTACTTATATCAACTAGTAATAATCATATCAATAATCAATTTTTATATTAGTATCTAACTTAATTTGTGATCCACTATTTTCTTTCTAATTCTGCTGAGGTCCAACTCCTGAAATGTCAGTCAGCCTCTGAAGGGCATGATTGACTGATGAGGTTCTTTTTTGTCTTCAAAGCATGTCTACATTACTTTTGGGTGGGACCCGTAGAGCCTAATTTCTCTTTAGAGTAGAAACAGAATCCAATCTGGGCAGTCTTTCGTCCAAGGGAAGAACCCCTATCCTTTATCCCCTTGATTGGAGAGCAAGACAACCCAGTTTATAAAGGAGAAAACTAGATGGAAATGTCTGGATAGAAATGATTTGCCCTACTCAGATTTTTTGTGGCTGCTCCATTTCATGACCAGGGCAGATTCTCATTGGGAGGAACTGCAGTCTTTTAGCCTGTTCTCATTAAGTGTCCACCACTAAGGCTTGGATTTCACTTGACAGAGGAGTTTCCTTTAAGAAGGGATCTAAGGCATTTTTGTATTTTTTTTCTATAAATATAAACATTCTTTCAGGGGCACCATCTTTTGGGAAGGTTGCCCCAAATCATGGTCACTCTTGCTTGACCTAGCAGGGGCCTGAAGAATTCCTTTCTACCCGTCATTCCAAAAAAGAAATTTGCTGGATCTGGCTCAGGCCAGCTTCAGAAAATGGATGATGAAATTTTCATAAACATTTATACCATTTATATATGGTAATGGGAATAGACTTTAAATCAATACTTGAATTATTTTTTAAGGATTGCTAGATATAAGCGATGGAAATATGTTAGTAATGCAAGTTAAGTTTAAAATTATGTTGTACTTTTTAAGAGAACCAATTGTTAACTATTTACCAGGATATCGCTAGTAAAAAGTCCTCTTTTCTGAAGAGGTACAACTAGGTTAAAAGAATACTGATAATGGAGATTATGATCGTTCATAGTAGATAACCAGATTTCACCTGAGAATGGATAATTCCATATTTATTTCCTGATTTATTGTGCTCAATACTAAGATTGTGGCAATAAAAAAATTGAAAGAAAACTGAGCCATCACCTGGACTGACACCTTCCTTTCCAGAGCCTCTTCACTTTCTCAGTGAAGTCTAAGGAGTGAGGGCTTCCTCAGCAATATGCTCATAAGGGTTGTCCAAGTCATAGCAGATGCCAACCTTCATCCCAAAGGGCATTTTACAATCTGAATATCTGGGTTTTTTTTCAATTTTGCATAATCAACAAATCTAAGGCTGTGTGGTGTGATAGTAAATAGTTAACCTCAAAACCAGAGGTATCTTGGTTTTATTTCTACCTTTGACATATATAGGCTCTGTGACCCCAGGGAAGTTGCCACTTTTCATTGCCCAAAGAAACTCTCTAAGACTAAAAGTTACCAAGAAATTGCTGATCTGTATGAGTAGAAAGAATTTTCTCACCTGGGAGTTCTCTAATTTAATCAAGTCTTGCCTGCTCCTATTCCCCTGCCCCCTTAAAAACTAATTATGATGCATGATGGTAGAAATTACTATCTTTACTGAAGAAGCATAATGGCAGTTGTAGAGACATCTACCATGCCCAAATCATTGCATATTTACTTTTATCCATTTTATATTTTTTCCTTCTATAAACATGTTTCTTTTACTAGAATAGAATGTTCTGGAGGGCAGGAACTGTCCCATTGCTATCATTGACCTTTAGTGGCTAGCAGATTATCTGTCAAAGAGTGAGCATTTAATGATTCCTTGGAATTATTGAGGAAAGAATCCTGGATTTGAACATAGAGGAACCCAAGGTCCAGTCTTCCTTCTACTCCTCCCCCTCTTTGTGAAGTCCATGAATAAGACACTGGATCTTAATTTCTGGAATTCAGAATCTTGTGCTGGAGCAGCTAGGTAGTGTCTGAAACTCTTATCTTCTTGAGGGTAATTCTGACCCCAGACACTTTATAGTTGTGTGACACTGAGTAAGTCACCTACCCTATTTGTCTTGGTTTTCTCATCTGTAAAATGATCTGAAGAAGGAAATAACAAACTACTACAGTATCTTTGACACGAAAACCACACATGGGGTCATAAAGAGTTGGAGGTGAATGAAAAAAATGACACTGTAAACTTCATATAAAGACCATATTACTTGAAATTGGCTTCCATTTTTGAAATCTTATTATCCAAGAATATATCATACAAGAAATTCCAAGTTTACATGAGAGTATTTTTAAGGTCCTCCTGACTCTAAATCCCATGGAGACCTTGGTCATCCAGAACAGTCTGGAATGTTTCTCCAACTATCTCCTTTCTGGCTCCTTGTAAAAAACCACAACAGTTCTGGCAGCTAATTATAATGTTCGTTCTTCCTTGGGAATGAACAACATACTGTCCATGAAAAAACAAAACTGTAATTAGGGATTTGGCTCTTGATATTCTCTTTCTCAGACCCTCTACGTTATCCCTACTCAGTATGTCCTAGGACTATTTATGATTCAAATAGCACATTTTTATAAAAGAATATTTTAATTTGCTTTTGGAGTTTTGATTCACTATTTTTCTCCTGGTAGAAGAAAAGAGAATTCACATAAACAGTTCAGTGATTGAATTTTTCCATTAACTTTGTTCCTTCCACAAAATGCAAAGTATCACAAAAGTTTTCGGTCAAAACAGCACTTTGGGGAAACCCTTCACATTTCTTAGATCCAATCATTTATTCAATAAATAATTATTTTGAGCTACCATATACAGGAGTATTGTTAGGATACCTTCCCCTAAATTATAGGGTTATAGTAAGGAAGGCAAAAGAAGATAAACTGTGGGTATGGAATTTTTCCTCAAGAGTAGGAATTCCCTCCACAACAGAGATGACAATCCATCAGTCACCTAGACAAATCTTAGTAAATTTTTGGAGGCATAATACTCAGCAATACATGTGTCTGGAATTGAATCTGAACCCATGTCTTCTCAAGATCTAGAAGAAAATATGTGTGAATAATTGCAAAATGGATGATTTTGGCCATATTAAGTTAAATATTTTGCACAAACAGAATCAAAAAGAAAGGAGGACTCTAGAGTCCCAGGACTTAAATTCAGATCCAGGCCTGCTACTTCCCACCAGTGTCAATGATTAAGTGAATTCACTTTTTCCTACAATTCTTTCTTGAAGTGCACAAGAGTTTTATTGAGCTAAGTGGCCTCTGAAGCTCCTTCCATAGAGCTCTAAAGTTTGTTCTATGACTCTAGACCCAACATCATCCCTTTTATGTCTTGTTTTGTTACCTATGAGAGATAATACATTTTTAAAATTGATGTTCTTTCCAGGAAAAAAAAACCAACTTCAAAGGATTTGGACACATTGTATCTAAAAAAAAAAGATTAGTGCTGCTTAAATTCATCCATGATTACTCTTTCTTTTTTTTTAGATGAGGAATTAATGCTGCAGAGACATGAAAATTTCAACAAGAAGGTCATTTGACTAAATGGAGAAAAGACAATTGAAAGAATTATTCAATCTTTCCATGTCATAAATGAATGATTGTTCACATGTTGTTTTCACCAATCAGATTGAAAGACCCTTGATGTTAAGACTGCATTCAGAGGCAGCTAGATGATACAGTGAACAGAGCACCAGGCCTGGAGTCAGGAGGACCTGAGTTCAAATCCGACCTCAGACAATTAATAATTGCCTAGCTGTGTGACTTTGGGCAAGTCACTTAAACCCATTGTCTTAAATAATTTAAGAGATCGTATTCAGCTTTATCTGTATTCCCAATACTTAACATTTTCACTAACAAGTCTCTAAGATTGTCCTTGATCAATGAACTTTTGAGAGGAGTTGCATCCATGCTGGTTGATCATCTCAAAATGCTGTACAATGTTCTCTTAACTCTGTTTAATTCACTCGTCATCAGTTCATGCAAGTGTTTCCATGTTCCTCCAGTTTGTCCATTCTTTATTTCTTACAGAAGTAGTACTCCATAACATTCATACAACATAACTTGTTCAGCCATTCCTCAACTGATGAGCATCCCTCAATTTCCAATGCTTTAACACTACAAAAAGAGCCGCTATAAATAATTTTGTATCTTTGAGTCTTTTATGGTTTGTATATGATCTCTCTAGGATATAGACCTAGTAGTTGTACAAAGAGTATGCAGCTTTTGGTCATAATTCCATATTGTTCTCTGGAATAATTGGATGGACACGACTCCATCAATGAGGCCTTAGTGACCCAATTTTCCCACATCATCTCCAACATTTTCCTTTTTGTCATCTTAATCAATCTGATAGATTTGAGGGAGTACCTAATAATATTATTTTGAATTTCTTCTTTTTTTCAATAGCTTTTATTTCTTCATCTGGAAACTGCCTGTTTGTATACAGTGACCATTTATCAATTAGAGAAGGATTTGGATTTGTAATCTCATAAATTTGATTCAGTTCTCTCTTTCTCTCTCTCTACATATATATATATATATATATATATATATGTATATATGCTATAAATGATCCTTTATCATAAATTCTAGCTGTGAAAATTGTTTCCCAGTTTCCTGCATTCCTTCAAATCTTGGCTGCATTGATATTGTTTGTGCAATAACTTTTTAACTTAATATAGTCAAAATCATTCCTTTTGCAATTTATAATGTTCTCTCTTGCTTGGTCACAGAGTATTTTTGTTCTCTTAATTTTTCTGTGGTATTACTCTTAACATGTCAATCCTGTACTCATTTTTACCTTATTTTGGTATAGGGTGTGAGATGTAGATCTATGCCTTGTTTTTATGAGACCATTTTCCAGTTTTCTTAGCAGTTTTTTTTCAAATAGTGAGTTAATATCCTAGAAACTAGGGTCTTTGGGCTTATCAAATAGTAGATTACTGTAGTCTTTTACTATTGTTTCCTATGTAAATAATCCACTGACTCATTACTCTATTTCTTAGCTTGTACCAGACAGTTTTGAAGACTATCCCTTTATAATGCCATTTTAGACCCAGTACGATTCAGTTATCTCTCTTTGCATTTTTTCATCAATTCCCTTGATATTCTTGATCTTTTATTACTCCAGATGAATTCTGTTGCTATTTTTCCTAGCTCTTCAAAATAGGTTTTTTGGTAGTTTGATTGGTATGGCACTAATTATAGAATTTAATTTGGGAAATATTATCATTTTTATTAAATTAGCTGACCTAGGATATTTTTCATTACTTTGTTCTAATATTTACTCTTTTTGAACTTCTTTCTTTATTTCTACTTCTGCTCATGGCAGCATGTGAAAATCCCTGGATCTTAAATCAAATTACTCTGCTGACCCTCATGATCAATGGAATCCTGGACAAATCCCTGGAAAATAAGGGGAAGGACTAGATGTTCTCTTGAGTCCCTTATGGGTTTAGAATCATTGAACACAGGACCATAGATTTGGAATCCTATGATCCTGTATCCAATGATTCAAAGCCATTTATCACCAGCTTTGAATGAGTAAAAGTCCAGTCCAGTTTAAAGTCTAATCACATATATCAAGCTAAAGTCTAGAGTGTTGTTATTTAAGGGTAACGAGTAGGAGAATAGGCAGAAAAATTGTAGGGAAATTATGAAGGACGGAGGAGAGAAACAACCTCGTGGAGATCACACTCTAAGTCTGGAAGAACTATAGTGGTTGTTGTTTAACCATTCTGTCTTAAGAAATGAAAACCAAAAAAAAGTAGCTAGAAGTATATGCAAGTGAAAAGGAAGAGAAATTGTGAAAATAAGATACAAAATGTAGGTCTGAAATTCAGGAAATGAAATTAAAGCAGATGTTTTGCCTCTAAAAGGATGTGTTGGATAGTAGCAAGAATGCTTGACTTGGATTTGAGTAGAACTGAGTTAAAATGTTTTCTCTGACATTTAAAAACTAGGTGGCCACTTAAAGTATTTGAGACTCAATGTGCTACCCTAAAATGGGGGTAAAATTTCTGTAGCACCAATCTTTCACAATGTTATAATCTTAGCTTTAATAACTTAGAAATGCACTAAGACTTCTGGGACATCTTGTATAAAAACCATTTAACCATTCAAACCCACTCAAAATTTAGACTCTAATGTTCCAGATAAAATTTGTAGATTTAACAATGGGATCCTTGTGGGATCCTAATTATATCACCATATATACTCAGATGTTGGGAAGTGGAGTGATACAAATTATAGGAAGTATCCAGTTATCAGGTACAATCACATGATTTTATGATGACTTTCCACCAGGGAAAAAACAGTGAAACCATTATCAACCATTATCAACACAAAACATTTTTATCTGTCTTGCAATGGGGACGCTTAGAGAATTCAGAGAGGTTCCTTACAATAAAACTGAAATTCCCATGTGAACTTGAATTTCCCCAATCTGTAAATTTTTCTTTTCAGCTATAAAATGATGGAATCAGAGTAGATAAATGATAACTCCACAAACAGCAAGCAATTACTAAATTTCAGTCACATACAAAGAATAAGGAATGAGAGGAAAAAGTTTTTCTTTCCTTCAAGAAGTTAAGAGTTGACTAATGGCTATAACATAACTATGCAAATCAAAAGGAATTAGAAGAGTGAATAGTGAAAATTGTGTGTGTATGTGGGGGGTGGAAGGACTGGGTAATTATGGGAATGAAGAATCAAGATGGGAGGTGGAGCCTGAGTTGAGTCCTAGAGAAAGCTAGGGATTCTCAGAGGCAGAGGTGTTGAGGAAGAGCAGTTCAAATATGGAGATCAGTTTTATCAGTGCATGGGCTAAGACATGTTAAGATCAGGACAGACCAAGGCCTAGGAAAATTACTTGAAATTATTCTGATAAAAGAAGGTGGAGTCAGATCATAAAATGTTTTATAAGCTAAGCTGAAGGAGGTAATATTGGGATTTAATAAATTGCTTTGGTGGTGGTAATAATAATGAAATAACTGGCAATTATTGACATAATATGTCAAATTTGCTAAATATTTTATAATCATTTGATCCTCATGGTAATCTTGGTTACAATTATTATGATTTCAATTTTTGCATTTCAGAAATTCAGGTTAAATGACTTGTTCAAGGTCACAGAGCTAATAAATTTCATGCTAGCATATTTTTTAGGTTTTTGCAAGGCAAATGGGTTAAGTGGCTTGCCCAAGGCCACACAGCTAGGTCATTAAGTGTCTGAGGTCAGATATGAACTCAGGTCCTCCTTACTCCAGGGCCGGCGCTCTATTCACTGCACCACCTAGTCACCCCTGTGCTAGGATTGAACTCATTCTTCTTAATGCCATATCTAATTCTCATCTAGTGAGCTAATTCATGGAATCTAAAAGAAAGTAGAGAGTTAAAGGAGGTTGGGAATTGAGAAATGGCCAAAGGGAAAGATGAGGCCTTCGATGTCAATAAAATCGTTGTGGATTGGGATGGAGAGTGTAATATGGATAATGTTTTGAATAAGATGAATTAGAGATGATGATAGAACATTCAGATGGAGGAGTTTGGCAGGCAGTAGGTGATTCAGAGGGGCAGCTAAGTGGTAGGTAGATAGAATTCTGGACCTGAAGATTTTCTTCCTGAGTTTAAATTTGACTTCAAAAACTAGATGTGTGACCTTGGGCAAGTCACTTAACCCAGTTTACCTGCATGAACTGGAAGAGGCAATGCCAAACCATTCCAGAACCTCTGGTGTGAAAGTCCCAAATGGGATCACAAGGAGTCAGATACAATGTAAACAGCTGAACATTATTATTTATACTGGGAGTTTAGGGGAGAAATTAAGGACAGATTTAAAGATTTGGAAAACGTAACCAGATAGGTGCTACCTGAGCGAATGGGAACTAATTTGAGCAGTAGGAAAATATTTTTAGATATTTTGCTATAAACAACTGTCGATTTCCAAATGTCAATAGCTACAAATGGAAATCTAGATATGAAAACTGTATTACATATTTATTGACATCCTGTTTTGTATAAAGCCCCGGGCTCATCAAACAATATAATTTTCAATGGATCAGTCTATTCATTGACCAAATGGGAAAATGAAGCCCCTAGAGGGGTAATACTTTGCTTTTGGTCACACAGAAACAAAGAATGAGAATCAGAGCTCAGATCTACTTTTGCAGTGAGCATTCTTTCTGTTATAGTATATCCACAAGATAAATAAGATCGAAAACAAATCGCTGCAAAGTCGATTTATTTTTCCCCCCTCAGATTTTGCTGCTATTTCAAATTGATGGGAAGATTTCCAGGGGCAGGGAGTAGGAGTGGGGCTGCAATATTGCAGGTGGATTGCAATTAGTTAAAAATTAAAATTGAGGTTGAGAAAGGACTATTAGGGCTAAAGGCTAGAGAAGCAAGGTGATTCCATCCTGGACTTAGTTCCCTCCTCTTCCATGAGCTTTACATTCTTGGTCTTAGTCAAACTGTTCTCCCCCTTGGGGATTGGGCTAGTTTGGTAAATTGATTGAAAAATTCTCCCATGGATTTAATATGGATAGTGAACTGTCAGGCAGCACAATTTCTTTTCCTGATCATCACTCTGATTTAACCTATATGAAACCAGACCCAATATCACTTGGACCAATGAAGCTAGAAAGTTTCCTAAGGTTACTAAAGTAAAACCATAAAAGGTAGAGCCCTAAGTATCTTTGGTCAAGTCAGATGCCTAAAGAAATTCTAGGCCTCACTTTGCTTACACATAGAATAACATGGGGTAGGTAGTAGATGATTTTGACAAGCTCTTCAAAGATTTGCTAGAGTTGAGTGTAAAACTTAAAGTAGGAATTTAAATATCACAAATCGGTAAATGTTGGAAATCAGGCCTTCATTACTGTTGATTGTTGAAAGTTAAGTAACTGATAGAAATGCCATTCAGAGAACAAATCATTGATTCTGAAATACAGAGCAAAGGATTACAATATTCACTTTTAAAAGCCCTTCTTAATCGATCATCTTTTCTTTTCCCTACCTCCCACTTCTTCTAGTATCTAGCACCTTTCCCTCAGTCCTCCTCCACCTACTCTTCTTCACCTACCTATCATCTTTCCCTATGCCACGTCATCTTTTTCCTCCTTCGCTCATCACCATCCCCCTTTTCCTGTCTCCGTCTTCATCCATCAACTCGCCCTCTCCCTGACATCTCCTCGATCCATCATTTTCCCTCTCCCTCTCCCTTCCTTCTTCTGTTCCTTCTCATATATCATCTTTCCTTTCCCCTCTCACTAAATCCTACCCTTCTTCTTGCTCTATCATTTTTCCCTTCTCCCTCACACTGTCATTTTTATCATCTATAGTCTGGCCCACTCTCTATCTCTGCCACCTTCTTCATCTATCATCTGTCCTTCTTTCTCCTTGCCAATTTCTTAAACTCTACATTATCTCTCCTTGCCTCCTTCTTCTACCATCTCTCTATCCTTCCCTCTCCTCCCTGCCTACTGTGCCTCCTCAGCCTCCCCTCCCCCTTCTCTTCATCCATCATCTGTCCCTCTCTCTCCCTGCCACCTATTGAAGCTATCATCTCCTTGTCTCCTATCATCGATGACCTTTCTTTTCCCCCCTCCTACTCCTCTTGTTCCTTTTCATTTATCATCTTTCCCTCTCCCTGCCACCATCTTCATCTATCTTTCATCTATTTCTAATCTTTCCCTCAGTCTCCCCCTGCCTCTTTCTCCTCCTCCTCCTCTTGCTCCTCTTAATCTATCATCTTTTCCCCTATCTCTCCCTGCCTCCTCCTTCGATCATCTGTGTTCTGTTCCTGTCTCACTCTCCCTGAAACTTCTTCTATCATCTCTCCCTTTCTCTCACCCTGCCACCCTCTTAATCTATCAATCACCTTTTCCTCATATTTCCCTCTCCTTAGCACCATCTTCTAGCATCAATCTCTGGGCTTTCCCTCTCCCTGCCTCTTAAGCCTCCACCTCCCCCTTCTCCTCTGCTTCATCTATGATCTTTCCCTCTACCTTTCCTGAATGCCTCTTCGCCTCCTCCTTCTGTTTTTAATCCATTTATCATCATTCTCTCTCCCTGCCAGCATCTTCATCTATCATCTGTTTCTCTCTGTCCCTGCAATCTATCATTTATGTCTCATTGTTCCCCGTCCTTGCCTCTTCCTTCTTCTATCATCTATCATCATTTCTGTTCCTTCTCCCTAATTTCTCCTCCTCCTTTTCTTCTATCTTCTTTCCTTCTTCTATCATGTGTCTTCTGTCCTCTCTCCCTGCCAATTTCATCTCTATCATATTTCCCTCTCCTTGCCTACTTCTTCTATCATCTTTCCCTCTCTAATGTCCTTCTCCTTCTGCTCCTCTAAGTCTCTCAATCATCTTTCCCTCTCCCTCATCCTGTCACCTTTCTCATCTCTGTCTCATCTGCCTCTTTCTCCCCCATCTACCATCTTTATTGTAGCTAACATGTATCTTCCCATCTATCTTTCATCCATCCCTATCTCTCTCCCTGCAACCTTCCTTATCTATCCTCTATCATATTTCCCTGTCCTTGCCTCCTTTTTCTTTTATCAACTATATGGGATGTTTCCTTGCCTCCTAATTCTCCTCTTCTACCTGCTCCTCTTAATCTATCAATAATTTTCTCTCTCCCTCTCCCTGCCTCCTTTGTCATCTATCATGTATCACTCATCTGTCCCTCTTTCTCTCACTACACTATCATAACTTATCCATAATCTTCTATGCTTCATCTATCATCTTTCCCTCTCTCCCTGCCACATTCTCAATCTAGCATCTCTACATGACCCTTCCCTCTAATTGCCTGCCTTTTTTTCTGTCATCTATCATTTACCTTCTCTCACCTTGCCACCTTCTTCAGCAATCTCTCATCTTGTTATCAATCTAGTTTCCCTCACCCTCTTCCTTTCATCATCTCCTCATCTTTCCTTCTCCTTTTCCATACGATGTTTTTCCTCTATCTCATATCAACAATCATCATTACCTCTCCATCTCAGCAATATTCAATTTCATTTCATGTCATCTTTCTTTCTCATTCACTTTGCCACCTTCATCATTTACCATCTATCTTTCCTCTATCCCTCTCATTCTCCTTTCCACCTTCCTTAACTATCAGCTAAATTACTTCTCTCCCTCCCTCTCTGCCACCTTCTGAAATAACCAGTCTGTGATCTTTCTGTAGCCCTCTCCCTGCCTTCTAATCCTTGTCCTCCTCCTCTTCCTATTCTATCATCTTTTCCACTCTCTCGCCCTGCCACCTACTTCCTCTATCATCTCTGTGTCATCTTTCCCCATACTTGTGTCCTTCATCTTCTATCACCTTTCTCTCTCCCATTCCCTACCTCCTCCTTCTCCACTTTCTTTATTAATCATCTCTCCCTCCTTCTCTCCCTTCCACTGATCTATCATCTGTCCCTCTTTCTCACTCTGCTCCCTACCACATCAGTCTTTCATCTTCCCCTCTCCCTGCCACCACCTGTTCCTCTTAATTTCTCTATCATGTCCTCTCTCCCTGCCCCCTTATTAATCTCTCTATAATCTCACTGTGATATTTCTTTCCTTGCCCCCTCCTCCTTCTTTCATCTATCATCTATCCCCTTTCTCTCCCTGCCTCCTACTGCTCCATCTATCATCTTTCTTCTTCCTCTCTCTAACTCCTCCTCCTCATCTTAATTTATTAACTTTCCCTCTCACTCTTCCTGCCTTTTCTACCATCCATTATCTGTCTCTCTCTCCCTTCCAAATTTTCCATCAACTCTCTCTCATCTTCCCCTCTCCTTGCCTTTCTCCTTGCATCATCTATCATCTTTTCCTCTTCTTCTCCCTGCCTCCTCCTCCTCTTCATCTATCACCTTTCCTTTTCCCTCACTCTGACACATTCTTCATATATTATCTATCAACTGTCCTTCTCTCTGTTCCTGCCAACTTCTTTATCTAGTGATCATCTATCTCTCCATTATCCCTCTCTCCTTCCCATCTTTGTAATCTCTCATCTGTCTCTTTCTCCCTTCCACCTTCTTAATCTTTCAATCATCTCTCTAACATATTTTCTCTCCTTGCCTCCTGCTTCTATCATCTATGATCTCCCTCTCCCTTTTCCTGACTCCTCCACCTTGTTCTCCTACTGCTTCTCTTAATATATCATTTTTCCTTTCCCTCACCTTGCTACCTTCAATATCAATCATCTACCTCTCTTCTGTACACCTTTGCCTTCCTTCTCCATCTCTCATTGTCTATTTATCATCTTTCCCTTGCCCTGCCACCTACTTCATCTTTCTATCATCAATCCTTCATCTTTCCCTCTTCCTGCCTCCTGTCACCTTCTGCTCTTCTTCCTCCTCCTCTCAGTTTATCTATCATCTTTTCATCTTCCTTGTTTTGCCACATTCATCATCTATCTTTTATCTCTCCCTCTCTCATTCACTGTCACCTACTTAATCTCTCATTTTTACCTTTCTTTGCCTCCTTCTCCTATTATACATAGGCTGGGCTAGTATAATAAAAATGACAATTCTTCCTAAATTAAACTACTTATTTTGTGCCATTCCCATCAAACTTCCAAAAATTACTTTAATGAGCCAGAAAAAATAGTATCTTAATTCCTATTAAAGAACAAAATGTCAAGAATATCAAGGGATTTAATGGAAAAAATGAAAAATAAAGTGACTTAGTTATACCAGAACTAAAATTAATTACAAAGCATCAGGCATCAAAACTGTCTGGTACTGGCTAAGAAATAGAGAGGTGGATCAGGGTAACAGATAATGTGCAAAAAAGAGAGCATGAAATGACTATTGTAATTTAATGTTGGATAAACCCAAAGATTCCAGTTTCTGGAAGAAAAACTCACTCTCCAATAAAAAAATTGCTGGGAATTCTGAAAGACAGTATGGCAGAAATTAGGATTAAACCAACATCTTACACCTTATACCAAGATCAGTCAAAATGGGTGCAGAATTTAGACATAAAAGGGAATGTTCTAAGCCAATTAGAAGAATATGGGATAGTTTATCTGTCACATCAATGAACAGGGAAGCAGTTTATGGAAGATATACAGAACATTATAAAAACTAGATATTTTTGTTACATTAAATTAAAAAGCTTTTGTACAAATAAAACTAATGTAACCAAGATCAAAAGAAATGTAACAAATTTGGAAAAAAAAGTTTTACAACTAGTGTTTCTGACAAAGGACTCATTTCTAAAATATAGAGAAAACTGAGTCAAATTTATAAAAGAAACAAGTCATTCAAATGGGTAAAGGTTATGTAAAGGAAATACTTGGATGAGGAAATCAAAGCTATTTATATTCAGATGAAAAATTGTTCTAAATCATTATTTATTAGAGAAATGCAAATTAAAACTTTTCCAAGGTATCACATCATGCCTCTCAGATTGATCATTTCCCTTTCTGATCATATTGGTCAACGTTGGAGGGGATGTGGGAAATATGGCATACTAATGCATTGTTGGTGGATCTATGAATTGAACCAAGCTTTCTGAAAAGCAATTTGGAATTATGCCCAATGGGTAATAAAAATGTCCACACTCTTTGATCCAGCAATACCACTACTAGGTCTGTATCCTGGAGAGATCCTGAAAAGTGATAAAAATTCCACGTGTATAAAAATATTCATAGCAACTCTGTAGTGACTAAGTGAAAATTGAGAGGATATTCATCAATTGGGAAATGGCTGAATCAATTGTGATATATGTATGTGATGGAACAGTTTTGTTAAATAAGAAATTATAAGGGACAGGATATAAGAAAAGCCTGGAAAGACTTGTGTGAATTGATGCTGAGTAAGATGAGCAGAACCAGAAGATCATTATACACCTTAACAACATGGGGTGATGATGATCAAGCATAAGGGATTTGCTCACTTCATCAATACAAAAATAAGGGATAATTTTAGGGGCTCTTTGATGGAAAATGTCTCTGTATCCACAGAAGGAACTGTGGAGTTTAAATGAAGACCAATGATTACTATCTTCAATTTTTAAAATTTGTTGTATGCATATAATTTTGCTATCTAATGTTTTCTTTCTTCCTTTTGGATCTGTTTCTTCTCTCAACACATTCAATTTGGATCTATTTGTATCATGGAAGCTAAGGTAAATATATCAGAGTGTTTTGTGTTGGGGGGCAAGGGGAAGGGAGGGTAGGAGAAAAAAAGGTTTAAAAAAATCCAAACCTTGCAAAAAATGATTAGTAGAGGGGATAGAGCACTGACCCTGGAGTCAGGAGGACCTGAGTTCATATCCAGCTTCAGACACTTAATAATTATCTAGCTGTGTGACCTTGGGCAAGTCACCTAACCTCAATGTCTTAAATGAATAAAACAATTTTCTTAATGATTGGTAGAAACTACCATTTTATGTAATTGGAAAACAAAATATTTCTATAATTAAAAAAAATCTATCATCTTTCTCTGTCACCCTGCCACCTTTGTCTTCTCTCATCTCTTACTTACTTCTATCCTTCTTTCTGTTCCTGTCATTTTCTTAATCATTTGGCTCTTAATTGTCCCTCTCTCCCTGCCACCTTTGTCATCTTTCATTGATGTTTCATCTGTCCTTCACTCTTTCCCTCCCACCAATGTTACCCATCTACATACAATCTGTCTATCATCTGTCCCCTCCTCTCTCCTCCACCACCTCTTCATCTATTATCCTTCCCTCTAGCTTTCCCAAACTACTCCACCTTACCCTCCCCTCCTCTTGGAGTTAATCCATATATCATCTTTCCCTCTCCCTGGCCCTGACACCTTCTTCATCTATCATCTACCTAGCATCTGTACCTCTCCTTCTCTCCCTATATCTACCACCTTTCCCTCTCCTTGCCTTTGTCTTTTTATTTATGATCTTTACCTCTCCTGATCCTTGCCACCTAATTCTCCTCCTCCTCTTCCTGCCTCCTTCTTCTATAATCTATCATCTGTCCTTCTCTCTCTCCCTGCCATCTTCTTCATCCCTCTAACATTCATCTGTCCCTCGCTCTCTCCCTTCATCATCTATCACCTATCCATCATTTATCCCTCTATCCTCTCCTGCCACATAGTTCATCTCTCTAATATTGATCTTTCATCTTTCCTTCTTCCTCTATCATCTTTCCCTCTACTTTACTGTGATTCCTCCATCACCCTCCTCCTCTCCTCCTGTTTCTATTAATTTATCTGTCATTTTCCTACTCCCTTGCCCTCACCTTGCCACCTTCAAAATCTATTATCAACCTTCCATCTGTCCCTCTCCCTTGCCCTGAAACCATCTTAAAGCAATCTATCATCTATCTACCAGCTTTCCCTCTCCTTGTCTCCTCCTTCGTCTATATGTCCCTCTCCCTGCCTCATACTCCTCTTCTTCATCTATTGTCTTTCCCTTTCCCTTACCTTCTCCCTGCCTCCTTCTATCATCTATCATCTTCCCCTCTCTCTGTCATCATCATCTATCTGTCCCTTTCTCATACTCTGCCATGTACCTCATCACTCTATCATCATTCTTTCATCTGTCCCATTCCCTCACCTTGATACCTTCTTAATCTCTCATTGATCTATCATCTGTTCCTGTCTCTGTCCCGGCCACCTTCTTAATCTATCATCTCTCCATCATCTTTCCCCTTCAGTCATCTGTTTATGATCTTTCCTCTCCCTGCCTCCTAGGCTGCCCCCTCTCATGCTCCTCTTCATATCTTCATCACCATTCCTTTGCACTCTCCTTGCTGCCTTCTTTTATGATCTGACCTCTCTCATCTGGCCACCTGCTTCATTTCTCTATCATCGATCTTTCAACTTTTTCCCCTCCCTCTCCTTGCCTTCTAAACCTCTTTCTCTTCCTTCACATCTGCCATTTTTCCTCTCTCTTTCCAAGACTCCAAATCCTCCTGCTCCTCCTATTAATTCATCTATCACCTTTCCCTCACCCTTGCCTTGCCACTTTGGCCATTTATTGTTTTAGAAAGATTTTATTTATTTATAATTTTACAGTTTTCCCCCTAATCTTGCTTCCCTCCCCCACCCCCACAGAAAGCAGTCTGTTAGTCTTTACATTATTTCAATGGTATGCATTGATATAAGTTGAATTTTATGAGGGAGAAACCAGATCCTTAAGGAAGAAACATAAAATATGAGATATAGAAAAATTATATAATAAGATAACTTTTTTAAATTAAAGGTAATAGTCTTTGATCTTTGTTCAAACTCCACAATTCTTTCTCTGCATACAGATGGTATTCTCCATAGCAGATATCCCCCAAATTGTGCCTGATTGTTGCACTATTGAAATGAGCAAATCCATTAAGGTTGACCATTGCCCCCATGTTGCTATTAGGTTGTCCAATGTTCTGCTAATCTTGCTCAGCATCAGTTCATGCAAATTCTTCCAGGCTTCCCTGAATTCCCATCCCTCCTGGTTTCTAATAGAATAATGGTGTCCCATGACATACATATACCACAGTTTGTTAAGCTATTCTCCAACTGAAGGACATTTTCTTGATTTCCACTTCTTTGCCACCACAAATAGGGCTGCTATGAATATTTTTGTACAAGTGATTATACCCTTTTTCATTATCTCTTCAGGGTATAGACCCAGTAGTGGTATTGCTGGATCAAAGAGTATGCACGTTTTTGTTGCCTTTTGTGCATAATTCCAAATTGCTCCTCAGAAAGGTTGGATGAATTCACAGTTCCACCAACAATGTATTAGTGTCCCAGATTTCCCACCACCCTTCCAACAATGATCATTGTACTTTATGGTCATATTGGTCAGTCTGAGAGGTATGAGGTGGTATCTCAGAGATGCTTTAATTTGCATTTCTCTAATAATTAATGATTTAGGGAAATTTTTGATATGATTATGGATTGCTTTGATCTCCTCATCTGTAAGTTGTCTTTGAATATTCTTTGACCATTTGTCAATTGGGGAATGGATGGAGAACATCATTAAAAACAAATTAAACAATTTTGATTACATTAAATTAAAATACTTTTGCACAGACAAAAGCACTATAACCAAGATCAAAATAAATGTAGTAAATTGGAAAACAATTTTACAACTAGTGTTTCTGACAAATGACTCATTTCTAAAATATACAGAGAACTCAGTCAAATTTTTAAAAACACTTTGGTCATTTATTATTTTTCTTTCATCTGTCCCTGTCTCTCTCCCTTCCATCTTTGTCATCTATCATCATCTATCATCTGTTCCTCTCACTTTCCACCTATTTCATCTCTCTGTCATTCATCTATCCTTTCTCCCTCTCTTTCTCCATGCCACCTTCTGAACCTATCATCTATCATCTTTCCCTCTCCCTCTCCCTGAGACCTCTTCATCAAACTCTCACCAATCATCATCTTTCTAACTCTGTCTCCATTCCATCTGCTTCATCAGTGTCTCAATGGTCTTCATCTTTACCTTTCCCTCTCCCTACTACATTGTCATCAATCTCTCATCAAGCATCATCTTTCTCTCTCCTCTCCACTCCACCTGCTTGATCAGTCTCTCAGTCTTCATCATTATCTATGCTTCTTCCTGCAATATTCTTCATTGATAGCTCAATCATAATCTTTTCTTCTCAAACTTCCTTCCACCTATTTCATCAATCTCTCCTTATTCAACCCTCCATTTATCTATCACTTTTCCTTCACACTCTCCATTCCAACAACCTCATAATTTATCATCTCTCAGTGTTCCCTCTTCCAATTCCTCATCATCTATTCCCTCTCCATCTTTCAGTCACCTCATCCTGCTTCTCCTCTTCTTTCCTTCTCCCTTTCTCTGTCACTTTCTTCATCTATCCCTCATCAATGTTCATCATTCCCTGACCATCTCCCTGCAACCTTCTTCATCAGCGTCTCATCAGTCATCATCTTTCCCTCTCTGTCTATACTCCACCTGCATCAAACTATTTTTTACCTCTTCTTCTTCCTGAGACACTGTTCATCAGTCTAATCAGTCATGTTTCCTTCTATCTAGCATCTGTCCTTCTCCCTCTCCCTTGCATCAAATTCAATTTATCATCATATATCTTTCATCTTTTCCTCACTTCTTCCCTCATGCTTTCTCTACTTCCTCCTCCTCCCCATTATTTGTCATTTTCTCATCTTCTTCTCCTTGCCAGCTACTCTTCCATCCTCTTCTTCCTTTGTCTCTCTCCATGCCACATTCTTCATCTATTACCTATCAATTGCTTTCCCTCTCCTTCTTCCTGACATCTTCTTCATCAATCTCTCATTAATTCTCATGTTTCCCTGTCCACATCCCTCTGCATCTCCACCATCTGTTAAATCAATCTCTCATCAATCATCATCTTGCCATGTGTCTACCCTGCTTCCACAGGTCCCATATTTTCAGCAAAGTTCCCATGTTACCAGCTGAGCCTCCCTCATCCATATAAGAGAAAAGGACTCTTCCCAGAACAAACACAGTAAAATTCCCCCCCCCCCTCCCAACAGGCTCAGATGTGGGCAGCAGATCTCTTTCTCTGTACTGGTGATAAGATTAACTACATAGCCTCAGGGCTCAGTCCACCTTGTTCAAGGGTAATTCAGATCCTGTTGCTACCCCTATTCCACCAGGTTTAGGAAATGGGCACCAAATCAAGGGCACAGACACTCCAGAGAAAGCCTCAAGCACATCCTACTGACTGGACCACTTAGAATTACTAAACCCAGTCAGCAAAGCCTCTATGGTTTGCAAAACCTAACATCTATGAACCAGCCCTTCCCCCAACACATATTCCTAGGAAAATGAAGAAAGGTCAGTGGAAAGGGGGGTCCATTGAAAACTACCTTGAAGATCCTAACTCAGAGAGAGTTAGAACTTCTGAGGGGAATATGACTTGGTCTCCAGCCCAGAAAGACTTCTTATAAGAGAACAGAAAGGAGTTTAAAAATCAATTGGAAAAAATGGGAAAAGAAACCCAAGAGAAAATTAACATCTTGCAATAAGAAAAAAATCCTTGGGAAACACAATTGTTTGTACAAAAAAATAATTCTCTCAAAACCACAAATGGGCAAATGGAAAACGTCTTCAAAAGAGTTGCAAAAGGTAAGTGAAGAATATTCTTCTCTTAAAAAAAGAAGGGAATCTGTGGAAACTAATGACTTCATGAGACAAGAAGAATCTGTTAAACAAAAACCAAAAAATAAGAAAAATAGAAGAAAACATAAAATATCTCATTGGCAAAACTACTGACCTTGAGAATAGATCCAGAAAAGACAACTTAAGCATCTTGGGCTTCCTGAATACATTGAGGATAAAAAAAAAATTGAATTCAGTATTTCAGGATCTTTTGAAGGAAATTTGCCCTGATATCATGGAACAAGAGGGCAAAATAATTATTAAAAGAATACATTTATCCCCTCTTGAAAGGGATCCCCAAATGAAAACACCAAGCAATATTGTGGCCAAATTTCATAACTATCAGATAAAAGAAAACTCTGCAAGCAGTCAGAAAGAAACAATTTAGATACCAATGAGCCACAATAAGGCTTACACAGAACCTGGTTGCATCAACATTAAGAGATTGAAGGGCCTGGAATATGATATTCTGAAAAGCAAGGGAGCTTGGAATACAGCCAAGAATTCACTATCCTGCAAAACCTGAGCCTTCTCTTTCAGAGAAAAAGATGGGCATTTAATGAAATAGGATACTTCCAACTTTTCCTGATGAAAATACCAGAGCTTAATAGAAAATTTGGACTTCAAACAGGAGACTCAAGAGACACATCAAAAGGTAGAAAGGGAAAAGAAAAAAAATGCTATCCAATAAGATGAAACTGGCTAAGTTCCCACCTAGGAGAAAGATTCTCATAACTCTTGAGTATTGTAACTCTATCAGAATATACTTAGCCAGAAGTACTAGGCATTCATGACTTGTCTGTGACTCAGTATGATTTAAAAACAATATCTCCTTAAAAGGGGGGGCAGTGAAGAGATGGGAGGATGGAGGAGCTTGGAAGGGGTAAATCATATTACATGAAGAGATACAAAGAACCTATTGCAAAAGGGGGAAGAGGGGAGGAGGTGAAAACTGCTTGAATCTTTCTCTCATCAGATTTGGCTCAAAGAAGGATTGACATACACACATTCAGTTAAGAAACTTATTAACCTTTCAAACATTAAAAGGAAAAAGGTGGAGGAAAAGGGGAATTAACAGAAAGAATGGAAAGAAGAAGGGGTAAAGGGAATGGGGAAAGATAGGGGAGGGGTGGATATAAGGGGGCAAACACACTGCAGGAGGTGGTATTCAGAAGTAAAATTCTGGGGAATATGGATAAAGTAAAAAAAAAAGAGGAAAAATACAGAGGGAAGATAGCATAGAGGGTAATAAAGAGTTAGTAATTATAACTTTGAATATGAATGGGATGAACTCTGCCAGAAAATGTGAGTGGATAAAAACCAGAATCCTACAATATGCTGCTTATAAGAAACTCATCTAAAGCAGAGTGATACATACAGATTAAAGGTAAAAGATTAGAGTAGAATATATTATGCTTCAGCTGAAGTGAAAAAGGCAGGAATATCAATCCTTATCTCAGGTGAAGCAGCAGCAAAAATAGATCTCATTAAAAGAGAAAAGAAAGGAAATGATATCCTCTTAAAAGGTAACATAGACAATGAAGCAATTTCAATATTAAACATGTATGCACCAAGTGGGGCATCCAAATTTTTAGAGAAGAGGGTGAATGATCTACAGGAAGACACAGACAGCAAAGCTCTACTGGAGGGAGAGCTCAACCCCCCTCTCTCAGATGTAGATAAATCTAAGCATAAAAATAAACAATAAGGAAGTTAAGGAGGTAAATAGAATGTCAGAAAACCTAAACATGATAGCTGTTTGGGTAAGACTGAATGGGGATAGAAAAGAATATACTTTTTTCTGTAGTACATGGCATTTACACAAAAAAATAATCATACTTTCTTCTCAGATCATAATGCAATAAAAATCATGTGCAATAAAGAGCCATGGAAAGACAGACCTAAAACTAATTGAAAACTAACCTCATTTTAAAGAATGAGTGGATCAACCAAAAAACTATAGAAAGAATTAATGATTTCATCCTTGATAATGACAATAACAAGACAACATACCAAAACTTATGGGATTCAGGCAAGGCATTTATTAGGGGATATATTATATCTTTAATTACTTACATGAATAAAATAGAGAAAGAAGAAATCAATGAACTGAGCATGCAAATAAAAATTTAGAGAAAGAACAACTCAAAAAAGCCCAATTAAATACAAAATTAGAAATTCTAAAAGTTAAAGGAGAAATTAATAAAATCAAAGGCAAGAAAACTATTGAACTAATTCATAAAGCCAAGAGTTGTTTTTATGGAAAAAAATAACATTGATAACCCTCTGGTTACTTTGATTAAAAAAAGAAAAACAAATTACTAATACCACAAAAGAGAAAGGTGAACTCACCACCATTGAGAAGGAAATTAAAATAATAATTTGGGAATTATTTTGCCCAACTGTATTCCACTAAATTTGATAATCTAAGTGAAATGGAAGAATATTTATAAAAATATGTTGTCCAGGTTAAATGAAGAGGAAATTAAAAATCTAAATAACCCTATCTCAGAAAAAGAAATTCAACAACCTTTCATTGAAATCCCTCAGAAAAAATCTCCAGGGCCAGATGAATTCAAAAGTGAATTCTATCAAGCAGTTTAAGGAACAATTGGTTCCAATTCTATATAAACTCTTTGTAAAAATAGGTGAAGACACAACTCTGCCTAACTCCTTCTATGACATCATTATACTGCTGATACCTAAACCAGGATGAGTCAAAGCAGAAAAAGAAATTTATAGAACAATTTCCCTAATGAATATGGCTATAAAAATATTAAATAAAATATTAGCAAAGCTATTACAACAGGTTATCACTAGGATAATACACCTTGACCAAAAAGAATTTATTCCAGGGATGCAGGGTTGGTTCAATTTTAGGAAAACTATTAGTATAATTGACTATATCAATAACAAACCTTATAGAAATCATGTTATTATCTCAATAGATACTGAAAAAAGCCTATGACAAAATACAATTCCCATTACTACTACAAACACTAGAGAGTGTAGGAATAAATGGATTGTTCCTTAGAATGATTAGTAGCATCTATCTGAAACCATCAACAAGCATTCCCAATAAGATCAGAGTGAAACAGGGATGCCCATTATCACCACTATTATTCAATATTGTGTTAGAAATGTTGGCTTCAGCAATAAGAAAAGAAAAATAAATTAGAATTGGGAAGGAATAAACAAAATTTTCACTCTTTGCAGATGACAAGATGGAATACCTAGAGAATACTAAAAAAATCATCTAAAGAAAACTACTAGAAAGAATTAGCAACTTTAGCAAAGTCACAGAATACAAATCCTCATAAATCCTCAGCATTTCTATATATTAATAGCAAGATACAGCAGCAGGAGCTAGAAAGAGTAATTCCATTTAAAATAACTTCAGACAATACAAAATACTTGGGAGTCTACCTACCAAGGCAAACTCAGAAACTCTATGAAAACAACTATAAAACTCTCTTCACATAAACAAAATCAGATTTAAATAACTGGACAAATATCAACTGCCCATGGATAGGTTGAGCTAATATAATAAAAATGACAATTATACATAATTTAATCTATTTATTTATTCCCTTTACCAATCAAACTTCCAAAAAATTACTTTAATGAGCTAGAAAAAATAGTAGCTAAATTCATATAGAAAAATAAAAAGTCAAGAATATACAGGGATTTAATGGAAATAAAAGGTGCAAAAGAAGGTAGCTTAGCCTTACAAGATTTCAAATCATACTATAGAAGCATCAGTCATCAAAACTGTCTAGTTTTGGCTAAGAAATAGAGTGGTGGATAAGTGGAATAAATTAGGGACAAAAGAGACAGTAGAAAATGATTATAGTAATCTATTGTTTGATAAATCCAAAGATTCTAGCTTCTGGGATAAGAACTCTCTGATAAAACCTGTTGGGATAATTGGAAGTTAGTATGGCAGAAACATGGATTAGACCAACATCTAATACCCTATACCAAGATAAGGTCAAAATGGACACAGGATTTAGACATAAAAGGCTATATTATAAGCAAACTAGGAGATTGAGGAATAGCTTACTTGTCAAATTTATGGAAAGGGAAGCAATTTATAACCAAGGAAGAGATAGAAAACATCATTAAAAAACAAATTAGGTTATTTTGATTGCATTTAAGTAAAAAGCTCTTGCACAAACAAAACCACTGTAACCAAGATCAAAAGAAATGTAGTAAATTGGAAACAGTATTTCTCACAAAGGACTCATTTCTAAAATATATAGAGAATGGAGTCAAATTTACTTAAAAAAAAAAAACAAGCCATTCCCAAATTGACAAATTGTCAAGAGATATGCAGAGGCATTTTACAGATGAGGAAGTCAAAGCTATCCATAGTCATACAAAAAATTGCTCTAAGTCATTACTAATAAGAGAAATGCAAATTAAAACAGCTTTGACATATCATCTCACACCTACCAGATTGGCCAATATGACCAGAAAGGACAATGTTCAACATTGGAAGGGATGTGGGAAATCTGGAACAGTATTACATTGTTGATGGAGCTGCAAACTCATCCAATCTTTCTGGAGAGGAATTTGGAATTATGCCCAAAATATAATAAAAATGTGCATACCCTTTGATCCTACAATACCACTACTGAGTCTTTACCCTGAAGAGATCATGCAAAAGGGTGAAAACATCCCTTGTACAAAAACATTCATAGCAGCACTGTTTGTGGTAACAAAGAATTGGAAATCGAGTGAATGTCCATCAATTGGGGAATGGCTTATATGGTATTTGTATGTCATGGAACATATTATTCTGTTAGAAACTAAGAGGGATGGGAATTCAGAGAAACCTGCAAAGACTTGCGTGACCTGATATTGAGTGAGATGAGCAGAACCAGAAGAACTTTCTACACCATGACAGCAACATGGGGGCTATGATCAACCTTAATGGACTTGCTCATTCCATCAGTGCCATAATCAGGGTCAGTTATAGAGCACCTGTTATGGAGAATACCATCTGTACCCATAGAAAGAACTGTGGAGTTTAAACAAAGACCAAAGTCTATTACTTTCAATTTTTTTTAGGTTTTTTTTTTGCAAGGCAAATGAGGTTAAGTGGCTTGCCCAAGGCCACACAGCTAGGTAATTATTAAGTGTCTGAGACTGGATTTGAACCCAGGTACTCCTGACTCCAAGGCCAGTGCTTTATCCACTATACCACCTAGCCGCCCCCTACTTTCAATTTTTTAAAAAGTGTTTTATGTACTACATATTTTTGCTCTCTAATATTTTATTTTCTCCTCAAGGATGATTTCTCTCCCACCACATTCAGTTTTGATCAATGTATAGCATGGAAACAATCTAAAATTATCAGACTGCCTTCTGGGTGGGAGATGGAAGGGGGGAGAGGAAAAATTGTAAAATTAAAAACTTTTCAGAAAATGATAGGTAGAAACTACTATTGTAAAAGTAAAAAAATATTCTAAAAACTCCCATCAATTATCTTTTCTCTCCATCTCCTTTCCATCTGCTTCATCAATGTCTATATTATCTCTTCCTCTCCCTGCCTCCTTCTTCACCAATCTCTCATCAATCATGATCTTTCCATCTGTCTATCATCCTTCCCTCTACCTACCTCCACTTCATCTATAATCTTTGATCTTTCCCTCACCTCTCCTGGTCACCTACTTCAATCTCTCAATCATTATCTTTCCTTCTACCACTACCTTACACATTATTCATCTAGCATCTGTCAATCATCTTTCCCACTTCCTCTCTCATCTACTTCAATCTCTCATCTATCATCATTTTTCCATCTATCATCTGTCCCTCACCCTGTTCCTGTTAATTTAATCATGTATCATCTGTCTGTCATCTTTCCCTATCCCCTCCTCTTTTTCTTCCTCCTCCTCCTCATCTATCATTGTTTCCTCCCCATCTCCCTACCACCCCTTCTTCCTCATCTTTCCTTCTCTCTTTATGCTACAATCTTCATCTCTTATCTGTCTACCATTTTCCCACTTCCACCTGCTGCCACATAAATCAATCTTTCATCATCATCTTTCTATCGTTTTTCATTCTACCTCTTCCAGACATATTATTCATTTATCATCAATCATTATCTTTCCCTCTCCCTCTTGCCTACTCTATCAATCTTTCATCAATCATCATCTTTCCATTTACCTATCTTCTGTTCTTCATGGTCTTTCTGCCAATTTAGTCATCTATTGTCTGTTACCTTTCCCCCACCATTTCCCTAGTTCTTCTTCCTCCCCCTTCTCTTCATCTATCATCTTTCCCTCCCAATCTCCCAAAACCTCTTTCCCATCATTCCTTCTCACTCTCTGTGCCACATTCTTCATCTATCAGAAATCCATCATTTTCCCTCTTTCTCTCGTTGCCACCTAAAATCACTCTTATAAATCATTATCTGTCCATCAAGCTTTCTTTTTTCTTTCTACCTCAACCAGACATATTCTTCAAGTATCATCTATCAATGATCTTTTCCTCACCTTCTCATCTATCTCCCATTAATCATCATCTTTCCCCCCTCTCTCCATTACATCTGCATCATAAAGATATCAGCAGTTCTCATCATTCTCTCTCCCTCTTGCTGCCACTTTCTTCAAACTCTCATCTTTCCCTCTTCATCTCCTTTCTATCTGCTTCATCATTTTCTCATCAGTCTTCATCTTTGCCTTTCTCTCTCTCTCTTCTACCTTCATCATGAATTTCTCAACAATCATCATCCTTCCTTCTAGTATTCCCTGACATTTCCATCTATCAATCATTTTTCCCTCTCCCTTTCATCTACTTCAATCTCTGATCAATCATCATTTTCCCACCAATCTATCATCTTTCCTTCTACCTCTGACAAATTTTTTCAATCATCTTTCCATCTCCCCCTCCCAGAAACTTTCTTCATCAATCATCTTTCCCTCTCCATCTCCTTTCCATCTGTTTCATCCATGTTTCATCAGTCTTTATCTTTTCCACTCCCTCTCACTGCCACCTTCTTCAATCTCTCATCAATCACCAGCTTTCCAACATCCTTCCCTCTCCCTCCCTCCTCTTCTTCCTGCACTTCATTTATCATCATTCCCTTACCTCTCCCTGTCACCTACTTCATTAATTCGCATCAATCACCATCTTTCATTCTACTACTCCCTGACACATTACCCATCTCTCCATAAGCTCTCCATCTCCCTTCTATCTACTTCATCAATCTCTCAGTCATCACCTTTCCATCTATCATCCATCCCTCAAACTCTTCTTGCCAATTTCATCAACTTCCATCTTTGCCCCCACCTTATCCCTAGCTCTTCCTCTTCCTCCATCTATCATTTTCTCTCCATCTCCCTCCTTCATCCTCTTCTTCCCTTCCCCCTCTCCGTGCCATTCTTCATCTATCAATAATTTGTCCTCTTCCTACCTAAATCTTCAATCTCTCCTCAGTCATCATCTGTCCATCAATTTATCATTTTTTCTTTCTACCAGATGGATTCTTCATCTACCCTTCAACAATTATCATTCCCTTTCCCTCTCCCTTCCCCCTATTTCATCATTCTCTCATCAGTCATCATCTTTACATCTATGTATCATTTGTCCCTTGCCCTCTTCCTGCCAATTTCAGCATCTTTCATCTGTCATCTTTCCCTCATCCTTTATTTAGCTGCTCTTCCTCCTCTCCAGCTATCATCTTTCCCTCTCTCTCCCTGCCACATCTTCCTCCATCTTCTGTCATCTTTCCTTCTCCTTCTCTGTGCCACATTCTTCATCTCTTATCTATCATTTTTTCTGCTTCCCCCTGCTGCCACATAAATCATTCTTCCATCATCTTTCTATCAATCTATCATTTTTCCCTCTACAAGACATGTTTTTCATCTATCATCTAACAATTATCTTTCCCTCTCCTCTCACCTCTTCTTAAATCAACATTTTTCCATCTACTGTCTTCCATCCTCACTCTTTATGCCAATTTAATCATCTATCATCTGTCACCTTTCTCTAGTTCCTCCTTCTCTTCATCTGTCATCCTCTATCTATCTCCCTACTACCTCTTTTCCCTTCAGCTTCTTCCTTACTCTCCATGCCACATTCTTATTCTATCATCTATCATTTTCCCTCTTGCTGCCACCTAAGTCATCAGTCATTATTTTTCCATCAATCTATCATCTTTCATTCTATCTCTGACACATTCTTCATCTATCAATCATCTTTCCTTCTCCCTGTCACTTTCTTCAGTCTCTAATCATTCATCACCTTTCCATTTCTCTATCCATTCCATCTGCATCATAATATCTCAGCAGTTCTCATATTTCTTACTCCCTCTCACTGCCACCTTCTTCATTAAACTCTCAATCATCCTTTTTTCCTCTCCATCTCCTTTCCAACTGCTTCATCAATGTCTCATTAGTCTTCATCTTTCCTTCTCCCTCTCTGTTACCTTCTTCAATCATCATCTTCCCATCTAACATCCTTTCCTCTCCCTGCCTCCTCTTCATCTTCTACTTCATCTGTCATCATTTCTTTCCCTTTCCCTTTCACCTAATTAATCACTCTCATCAATCATCATCCTTCCTTCTACCACTCCCTGACACATTATCTACCTATCATCTATCAGTCACTGTTCCCTCTCCCACTTCCTTACATTTGCTTTATCAATCTCTCATCAATCATCATCTTTCCTTCTACCACTCCCTGACACATTATCCACCTATCATCTATCAGTCACTGTTCCCTCTCCCACTTCCTTACATTTGCTTTATCAATCTCTCATCAATCATCATCTTTCCTTCTACCACTCCCTGACACATTATCCACCTATCATCTATCAGTCACTGTTCCCTCTCCCACTTCCTTACATTTGCTTTATCAATCTCTCAACCATCATCTTTCCAAACTATCATCAGTCCCTCAACCTCGTCATGCCAATTCAATCATCTTTCATTATCTGTCATAGTTTCTTCACCTTGTCCCCAGATCATCCTCCTCTTCATAGAATTATCATCATTTCCTCTCCATCTCCCTACCACCTCTTTCTCCATCTTCTTTCCTTCTCCCTCTCCATGCCACATTCTTAATCTATCATCCATCTATCATTTTCCCTCTTACTCTTGCTCCCACCTAAATCATCAGTCTCTTATCAATAATCATCTTTCATCTGTCCATCATCATACCCTCTTCCTGCCTCCTCTTCCTTCTCCATTTCCTCTATCATCTTTCCCTCTTCTCTCCCTCGCACGTACTTCATCAAACTCTAATCAATCATCATCATTCCCTCTCCATCTGCTTCACCAGTCTCTCATTGGTCTTCATCTTTAACTCTTCTTCTCCCTGTGACATTCTTTATAAATCTCTCATCAATCATCATATTTCCTTCTCCCTCTCTTTCCCATCAAATTCATTAATTTCTCATCAATCCTCACATTCCTATTTTCTATCATCTTTTCCTCACTCACTCCTTGCTAACTGCATCAATTAACTGTCATCTTTCCCTTACCCTTTACCTACCTTCTTCTCTTCATCTCTCTCTGCTCCTTCCTCCTACATGCTCTTCTATCTTCTCTTTCCTTCTCCCTCTCTAAGCCAAATTACTCATCTGTAATCTACCATTTACCCTCTCTCATCCTCTCAGTCTCCATCTTCCTTCATCAACTTCTCACCAATCATCTTTTCACTCTTTGTTTCCATTCTATCTGTTTCACCAATCTATTAGCATCTTTTCCTATCCCTTTCCCTGTCCCCGACTCCTCCTCTTCATCTATCATCTTTCCCTTTCCCACTCCCTTCCACCTAATCAATCTCTCCTCAATCTTCATTTTTTCCATCTATCATCTTTCCATCATCTTCTACTTGGCACATTCTTCATCTATCCATCATCTTCTACTTGGCACATTCTTCATCTATCCATCATTTATCCCTCTCCCTCTTCCTGCCACTTTCTTCATCAATCATTCTTTTTCCTTTTATCCATCATTTTACCCTCTGTGTTACACTTATTGTATTAATCTCTCATTAACCATCAACTTTCCATCTCTCAACTTTTCCTCACCCTTTCCATGACAATTTCATTTATCTGTCCTCATTCCCTCACCCTCTCCCTCCGTCATCTCCTCCTCTTCATCTAGCACTGAAATTTCCCTCTCCATCTTTCTGTCACCTAATCCTGATTCTCTCCCTTTTCTTTCTTCTCCTTCTCCCTGCCACTTCCCTCATCACTAGTAATTATTCCTTGTCCATATCGCTGCCACCTTCTTCATCAACCTCTTATCAGTCATCACCTTTCCCTCTCTGTACCCATTCCATCTGATTCATCAATCTCTCTAGCATCGTATTTACCTCTCCCTCAGACCTTTTTCATTAATTTCTCAGACTTCATCTTTCTTCTTCCCATGTCTGCCACACTCCACCTCAGTCTCTTGTAAATCATCATCTTTACCTCTCCATCACCATGTGACATTCTTCTTCAGTCTCTCATCAATTATCAACTTTCCATCTATAATATTTACTGCACCCTCTCTTTTCCACCTAATTTATCAATCTCTCATCAATCATTACCTTTCCATTTATCTATCATCTTTCCCTCACCCACTCCCTACTTCTTCCTCCTCCTACTCTTCATCTATCGATCAATTTTCCCCCCACACTTCCTCCTTCTCATCATTCTTTGTTCCTTTCTCTGCCACTTTCTCCATCAATCTCTCAGCAATATTCATCATTCCCTCTCCATCTCCCTGAGACCTTCTTCAAACTCTCAATCATCATCTTTCCATCTGTCTTCATTGTATCAGCTTCATCAAGCTTTCATTATTCTTCATAGTTACCTCTACCTTCAAGTTTCATCATCAATCTTTCATCAGTCTTTATCTTTATCTATCCTTTTCTATGTGGCATTCATCAAACTATCATTAGTCATCATCTTGCCTTCTATCTATTGTCTTTCCTTCTCAACCTTCTTCCCACCTACTTCAATCTCTCATCAATCATCATTTTTCGCTCTCCTCTTCTTCATCTATCATCTTTCCCTTTTCCATTCCCTGCCACCCAATTCAATATCTCCTCAATCTTCATTTTTCCATCTATCATATTTCCATCTTCTTGTGACACATTCATTTCTTCTCTCCATCATCTATGCCTCTCTCTCCCTGCAATCTTCATCCATCATCATGTTTCCTTCTACATATCATGTTTCCCTCCACCTTCCTGACTCCTTTACTCTTCATCCTCTTCATCTATCATCTTTCCTTCTCCTAGCCACCTATTCAATCTCTCATTAATTATCTTTACATCATTCTCTCCTTTTACATCTACCTAATACATTCATCTTTCATCATTTTCATTATCAATCATCTCTCCCTCTCCATGTCCCATTCCTCAATCTCTCACCAAACACCATCTTTCCCTTTTTCTCCATTCTACCTGCTTCATCAATCTCTCATTGGCCTTCATCTTTACCCCTCTCTCTCCCTGCAACATTCTCTAATTTCTTATCCATCATCATACTTCCTTCTATCATCTTTCCTTCTCACTCTCTTCCATAAAATTCATCAATTTCTCAATCATCTTTCCCTCACCCTCTCCCTGTCAACTTCATCATCTATCATCCATCTGTCATCTCTATCACCCTTTCCCTACTTCCTCCTCCTTTTTTATCCATCATCTTTTCCTCTCTCTCCCAACCTCCTCCTCCTTCTTCATGCTCTTCATCTTTCTTCTCCCTCTCTCTGCCACCCTTTTCATCAATCTCTCATAAATCATCATCTTTCCCTCCCTGTCTCCACTCCATCTGCTTCCTCAATCTCTTATTCATCTTGATCTTTCCCTGTGCCTTTCTCTGCCACCTAGTCTTCCTCCTCCTATTCATCTATCATCTGTCCCTCTCTCTATCCCTGCCACATTCATCACCATTCTCTTATGAATATTCATCTTTCCCTCTACATCTCCCTGAGACCTTCTTCAATCTCATATCAATCATCATCCTTCCTTCTCCATCTCCATTCCATCTGCTTCATCACTCTCACCAGTCTTCATCTTTACCTATCCATCTCCCTGTGACCTTCATCAATTGCTCATCATTCCTTTTTCCCTCTCCCTGCCACCTTCTTCAATCTTTCATTAACAACCATCTTTCCATCTGTCTATCACCATTCTCTCTCCCTCTCCCTGTCTCCTCTTCATTTACCATCTTTCCCTTTCCCTCTCCCTTCTACCTAATTGATATGTCTCTCATCAGTCATTATTTTTCCATCAATCTATCATCTTTCCTTCTACTTCTACCTGGCACATTCTTCATCTATCATCAATCCAATCATCTTTCCCTCTCCCTCTCCATTCCACCTATATTATCAATCTCTCACCAATCATCACCTTTCCCTGACCCTCTCTCTGCCAACTTCTTCATCATCTACTCTATTCCCTTTCCCTGACCATCTCCCTGTCACTCTCTCCTCATCTATCTATAACATTTCCCTCTCACTTTGCCTGTCTCTTCCTCTTCTATCATCTTTCCCTTTAACTCATCCTGACACATTATTCATCTATCATCAAGCTTTCATTTTTTCACTTTCCATCCAAACTTCTTCAATCTCTCATCAGTCTTCATCTTTTCCTCTTCCTCTCTCTGCCACTTACTACTCCTTGTCATCTTTCCTTCTCCCTTCCCCTTCCATCTTCAATTTCTCATCAGTCTTCATCTTTCCCTCACCTCACCCACTCCCTGCCACCTTCTTTATCAATATCTCAATCATCATCTTTTCCACTCTTTCTCTCTATCTTCTTTATCTCATCTTTGTCTTTCCCCCCCTTGCCACTTTCTTCATCTATCATCTCTTATCAATCATGCTACCTTTATGTACCTATGGGAGATGTTCTTTGAGTAGGAGATGAAGTAAACTATTTTTAAACCAACTTTTCAAAGTATAACATCTGAGCAAATATATCTTTATATGCTCCTTTTGATTTGCTTACTTATGATTCTCATCTGATAATTTTGGTGGGAAACATTAGTGAGATTTTGAACTGATTGCAATGGAGAATTAACTGCTCAGCATCCCCTTAAGACTCTGGGACCTTAGAGATTTATCTATGAGTGCATTTGAGATAGAGATCCTCAGAACTTTCATGAGTTACACACATAAAAAGGTTGAAACCCAAAGATTCCACATGATTTTCTTGAAGTTGAAAATTAAATCCATTCTCATCTACCTTCTTTCATATGGTCGCTCAGAATCAATGGCATAGTGTCTTATCCAGGAGCAATCCTCCAGTGTGTCTAGATCTCTACACTATGATATTGTCCTAGCATCTCTGTTTCCCCCAACATGAGCCAAGGTCTCTTGTTCCCTATCCCCCATTCAAGGATATTCCCCCCCAAATTGTTTGTTTTGACTCCAGTTTCATGGCTTATGGCACATAAAATCATTAGAAGAACCTTCCAAATGAAAGACCAGTTCTGTACTTAACTACATTAGTTTTAATACCATATATAAATAGAATATATATTGTAATATGAAATGTTTATCCACTTTCAGTGCTGAAGCTAATTTCTGCATAGCATTTCTGCATGTTCAGATTAGGTACTAAATGTTTAACAGCATTAATAACAGATTTAATTTTATGTGACCATACTTCAGTGTTGCAAAGCATCATCTATCCAAATGTTCCATCCATTGCATATGATTGTGTACTGAAGGCAAAAGGCTATCTTTAGCCTAGAATGCAGCAGACACTTATAATGTTTATTGATTAACTGATCACACAAAGTTCAAACCTCACTCTTTCATTTTAGTGGAGTACTTTCAATAATTGTGACTTGTTTCCCAGTGCAAAAGTGTTTAAAGGGTAAGAACAAAATTCTTAAAAGAATAAATGTTAACCGTTATGAACCATGTGGGAATTTCCAGAAGGTGGAGTGAAGATGACAGAGTTGAGGAAACAGTCAAGTTCTCCTACCCTCCAAATAACCTTAATTGCTACATGAAAATGAAATTCTTCAGTAGAAGAAACAATAGAAGAACTAAGAGAGACATCCTTCTAGTCCATTACAATTTAGAAGATCAGAGTGAGAATTTGTAACATGGGGTGGAATCTGGCCCAGAGGCTATGTGGATACAAAACCAGTGGTGGAACTAAGTGAAGGTGACAAGAAACAATAGCTTCAGGAGCTCTCAAGCCAGAGATGGTAATAGGACCAGCAACTGATTGGAAAGAGATTATAATTCTAATTATAGGTGGAAACAACAGGAGGAATTTGAGCTGATGGCAGTGAAGATTCACCCTCAAATGCTCAGGGTCCTTTAAAGTGATGATGAAAAGACCACAAATGTATAAAAAAAAAATGATCTTCCAATACAAAACTCAAAAGAAGTAATGTAAGGGTAAACATGTAAAAGAAATCATAAGGGACTGAATAAGCTTAAACTATTCATATTTCCATATGTGAAGATCATGCTCAGAAATTTGCCATTATTTGGGAAGTTTCAAGGATTTGAAAGAAGGCAAATAAGTGAATTGATTATATTGAATATCTGATAATGAATGAGTGAGAAAGAATGATTCTCAGAGAGAAGAAGGGATTGAAAGAAGGCGGGGAAATAATCTTATATAAGAGATGTGAAAAGAAGAGGGTTTTGCAGTGAAGGGGAAATGGGGGAGATGATGTTCAACAATTAAACCTCACTGATATCTAGATACATTCTAATAGTGAAAGATATACATATACATGCAATTGAATATATAAATCTATCTTATCCAACAAGGTAATAGGAGGGAAAAAGGAAAAGAGCAAGTGACAGATGTGAGGGAAAGAGACAGAGAGAGACAGAGACAGAGAGAGACACACAGAGAGAGACAGAGAAAGAGAGACAGAGAGAGAGAGAGAGAGAGAGACAGAGTCAGACAGACAGAGATGCAGAGGCAGACAGACAGAAGCAGACAGAGAGACACAGAGGCAGAGGCAGGCAGACAGACAGATGCAGAGGCAGAAAGACAGAGGCAGAGGCAGAGGCAGAGACAGAGGCAGACAGACAGAGACAGAGGCAGACAGAGAGGAAGAGGCAGACAGACAGACAGATAGACAGACAGGCAGAGGCAGGCAGACAGACAGAGAGACAGAGGGAGATAGACAGACAGACAGACAGACAGAGGGAGATAGACAGACAGAGGCAGAGGCAGACAGACAGACAGACAGACAGAGACAGAGGCAGACAGAGGGAGACAGAGATAGAGGGAGACAGACAGACAGACAGAGGCAGACAGACAGACAGAGACGGGGCAGACAGACAGACAGAGACAGAGATAGAGGGAGACAAACAGACAGAGGCAGATGGACAGACAGAGAAAGAGACAGAGGCAGACAGAGAATAAAAAAAGGCAATGATCTGAAACAAAATAGACTTGAGGCGAGAATAAAAAAGTGAGAACAAAAATAAGGAAATGGGAGGGAGGAAATGCAAAGTTAGTAATTAAAACTGTGAAGAGGGTAGCAGAATGAACTACCCTGGGGTGGCTAGGTGGCCAGTGGATAAAGCACCAGCTATGGAGTCAGGAGTACTTGGGTTCAAATCCAGCCTCAGGCACTTAATAATTACCTAGCTGTGTGGCCTTGGGCAAGCCACTTAACCCCATTTGCCTCGCAAAAACCTAAAAAAAAAAAATTTAAAAAAAGAATGAACTACCCCCCACACATACAATAATAGTTATATGTTGTTAAAAAGAAACACACTTGAAATAGTGAGGAACACATAGACTCAAAATAAGGAGCTGGAGCACAGTCTATTATGTTTTAACTGCAGGAGTAGCAATTTTGATAACAAAGAAAGCTTAAATACTCCTAATTAGAAAAGCAAGAAAGCCACACCTTACATAAAGGCATCCTAGACAACCAAGTAATATCAATACTAAACATATAGGTACCAAATGATATAACATCCAAATTCTTGTAGTAAAAATTAAATACAGCAAGTAGGAAATTGAAACCAAAACATACTAGTGGGGGTTTCTCAACTTTCCCTTCTCAGAGTTAGATAAATATAACTATTAAATAAGAAATAATTAAAGAGATGATTAGAATCAGAGAATAGTTAGATTATTTTAGACCTCTGGAGAAAATTAAATGTGATTAGAAAGGAGTAAAATTACTTTTGTTTTGATTGTATGTGGAAACTTAACAAAAACTGACAGTATTAAGGTTCAAAATATTATCATTTGATAATGCTTTTGGGTCAGGTGAATTACATTTCTAATGGGACAGTTGAGGGGAATGTACACTTGGACGACTGCAGGTATGAAGTGATTATGAAGTAATGATGTTTATAAATCAACCAATCAACCCTTGAGAATTGTATTAGTAAAGATAAAAGGCATATATTTGGACTGAGACTGTGCATGCAGGACAGGTATGAAACAATAAGGTCATGAAAATAAGGATTATATTGGGAGAAGGCAAGGCATCACAGGATAAAATAAAATGACATGAAGAGAAACAAAGACCTGTTATAGTGGAAAGAAAGAAAGAAGGGTATGACTACAGAGTAAATTTTACTCTCAACAGATTTGGCCCAAAGAGGGAATAATATACATTCTCAATTTAAAATTTTATCATACCCTATGGGGAACTAGGGTAAAAAAAGGGGAAGAAGAGACTGATAAAATTTAGCAAGGTCACAGGATATAATATTTTTCAGGAGAAAGGCTGGGGCAAAATATATTATGTTTCAACAGAAGTAAAAAAAAAATCAGAGGCAACAGACTTGATCTCAGACAAAGCAAAAACAAAAATATATTTCATTAAACGAAAGGAAATTACATCTTTTTTTAAGGCACCATAGACAATGAAGTTATATCATCATTATTAAACATTTCTATATCAACTGGTATATATCCAAATTCTTGTAGTAGAAGCTTAAGAAATTACAAGGAGAATAGACAGCAAAACTATACTTGTGGGGGACCACAACTTCCCTTTATCAGAATTGGATAAAGTTAACCACAAAATAAATAAGAAAATTAAGAAGGTGAACAGAATGTTACAAAATTTAGATATGATAGACCTCTGGAGAAAATTGAATCAGGAGAGAAAGGAATATATCTTTTTTTCTCTGTATTGCAAGGCAGCTACACAAATATTGACCAGGTATTAGGGCATAAACCCCCCTCAATCAAATGCAGAAAACCAGAAATATTAAATATATAATTTTCAGATCATGATGCAATAAAAATACATATAATAGGGGGTCATAGAAAAATAAACTAAAAATTGGATCAAACAAGGAATCAATGAAATAATCAATTTCGTCCAGGAAAATGACAATAGTAAGATATCATACTGAAACTTGTAGGATGCAGTGAAAGTAGTAATTAAGGGAAATTTTGCATCTCTCTAAATTGCTTACATTTTATATCTCTAAATGCTTACATAAAATAGAAATAGTAGAATCTATGAATTAGACATTGAACTAATAAAGCTAGAAAAAGGACTAATTAAAAATTCCCAATTAATATAAAATTAGAAATTTTAAAATAAAAAGAGAAATTAATGAGAGAGAACATAATAAACTACAAAATGGATGATTTTGACTATATTAAATAAAAATTTTTTGCTCAAATCCAATGCATCCAAGATTAGAAGGAAGGCAGAAAGCTGGAAAACAATTTTCACAGCTAGTGTTTCTGATAAATGACTCATTTCTAAAATATATAAAGAACTGAATCAAATTTATAAGATTATAAGTCTTTCTCCAATTGATAAATGGTCAAATGATATTAATAGCAGTTGTCAGATGAAGAAATAAAAGCTCTTTATGTCATACAAAAATTTTCCAGATAATTATTGATTGGAGAAATGCGAAGTAAAATAACTGTGAGATACCATCTATCAGATTGACTAATATGACAACAAAAAAGAAAAATGATCAATATTGACGAGGCTATAGGAAAATTGGGACATTACTGTTGATTGAGTTGTAAACTGATCCATCGCATTCTGGACAGCAATTTGAAACTATGCCCAAAGGTCAATAGAACTTAGTATACCTTTTGAGAAAGCAACATCACTATAAGGTCTATATCCCAGAGACATCATAAAAGTCAGTAAATGACAAAAAATATATAAAAATATTAACTGCAGCTCTTTTGTACTGGCAAAGAGGAGAAAATGAGGGGGACCCCCATCAATTCGGGAATGAATGAACAAGTTACAGTATATGAATGTGATGGAATTCTATTGTTCTGAATGAAATCACGGTTGTCCAGACTTCAGAAAAACATGGAAAAAAACTCCCATGAGCTGATGCTGAGTGAAGTGAACAGAATTAAGAGAACATTTTTCATACCAGTAGCAACACTGTAAGATGATGAATTCTAATGGACGCAGTTCCTCTCAAAAGTTCAATGATCAAGGACAATCCTGAAAGATCTGTTAAGGAAGATGTCATTCATATCCAGAGTGCGGGGAGTATGTTCAAAACATACTATGCTGAACTTTTAAAATCTTTTTATATTTTTTCTTTCTTTTTAATGCCCCCCCAGTTCTAATTCTCTTTCACAATAAGACTGATATGGAAATATGTAAAACACAATTGTATATGTACAACTTTTCCCCAATTGTTCACTGCCATGGGGAGGGATGAGCAAAGAAAGAGTGGTAGAAAAATGCAGAGCTAATAAACTAGCAAATGAATAAATGTTGAAAACTACATTTGCGAGGACGGCCCGGCGGCCGCCCGGGCTGAAGCTCACACCCGTGTCCTCGGCTACCTGGGCCCGCCGGCCGCGGGCCTCCTCCCCGCGCCCACTATGCCCGGAGCGGGCCATGCTGAGGCTCTGGGCACGCTCCCCAGAGTCGCCACGGGTGTCCTCGGCTGCGGCGGTGCCCGCCGCCTGCGGGGTGGCAAGACCGGCGTGTTCCCCACCTGGAGTGAATGCCAAGCACAAGTGAACCGATTTCCTGCTGCTCGGTTCAAGAAGTTTGCTACTGAGGATGAGGCTTGGGCCTTTGTCCGAAATACTTCAAGCCCTGAACCTACAACAGAGCAGACAAAGAAGTGCAACACAGAGGACCCCAGAGTGAAACCAAACAAGAGACCCTGTGAATCATCAGATGAAGACGAGCCTTGCAAAAAAATTGCAAAGCAAGATTCTGAACCTTTACTTAGCAAAGATAAATTTTCTTATATGGGAGATGCAACTGTGGTTTACACAGATGGCTGCTGCTCCAGTAATGGGAAGAGGAAAGCAAGAGCAGGCATTGGTGTTTATTGGGGACCAGACCATCCCTTAAATGTAGGTGAAAGACTTCCTGGGAGACAGACAAATCAAAGAGCAGAAATACATGCTGCCTGTAAAGCCAGTGAACAAGCCAAGAATCAAAACATCAGTAAGCTAGTTCTTTACACAGATAGTATGTTTACTATAAATGGTTTAGCGAATCGGGTTAAAGACTGGAAGAAAAATGGCTGGGAAACAAGCACAGGAAAAGATGTGATTAACAAAGAAGACTTCATTAAGCTTGATAAACTTATTCAAGGCATAGACATTGAATGGATGCATGTTCCTGGTCATTCAGGGTTTCCAGGCAATGAAGAAGCTGATAGATTAGCAAGAGAAGGAGCTAAAGAAATTCAAGATTCAACTTAGTATAATTTTTAAAATCTAATTAAAGAGCAAAACAAGTGCTTTAGTCATTATTTGTTTGAAAATTTGCCTCTAAGACATGAACAATTAAAAGTGGGTTTGGTAACATTCTTGTTTCATCAGATAGTTTTCTGTTGAAATATGGTTAAGTATATTAAATCATCCTTCACTTTACCCCAAAATATCTATTTATCTTTGGGAATCTTGTGAGATTAAGCATAAAGTATATTTAACTATTACCCAACATTGTTCTCAAATTTTTGCATTGAAGTTCAAGTCTGATATTGAGCAGTTAGGTTAGAAACTCAGTAAGTGCTAGGTAAAATAATAATGATGATAATTGTCTTCTGATTAACCCCATTCTCAGGCCTTTAGGAGATTAAAATTACTCTTTCCATATAGGAAAGTAGCCTTAGGAGTAATATTTTTTGAAAGCTAAATTAACTTCCTAGGTCTCTTTCCTTTTGTTTTTGGTCCTTGCAAGACAGTGGGGTTAAGTGACTTGCCGAAGGTCACACTGCTAGGTAATTATTAGGTATCAGAGGCTGGATTTGAACTCAGGTTAGGTTCTCCTGACTCCAGGGCCAGTACTCTATCCACTGTGCCATCTAGCTACCCCTCCCCTTTTTTAATAGTTACTTTACAACTAGAATAAAATTGAAAATGATACTGGAAATGATCTATAATTTCATCAGTATGAGCACTCCCTTCAAAAAGATTGCAAGCTCTACTTGCCTTGAATTCTTTGTTAGGATTTATTCTTTTGTTTTGACAGAAAAATGCATCAGTATATGTCCAGCCTCTTGATGTTAAGCTTCCCTGAATTTAACTTGACTGGTCTATGGATGATTTCTCTGCACATAGAGTTCATAACTAAATGCAAAAACTTTCTACCTTGGGTAGGACCTATCAGATCAGACAGAAGAATTACTTTCAGCAGCATAGGACAATTTATATGACATTGTTCAGGCATTGTAGAATCTAGTGGAAGATATAATCACATGGTATAAATGAAGAAATACAGTTGCACAAATAAAGTTTTCTTTGTTCATGTGAAAATGCTGCACCAGCAATCAAGAAATATATGGGATCCACATTATAGATGTTAGAAATATAATAAACTCATTAAATATAGTAACCCATTAAGGCCTTAAATGAAAGTATTCATAATAAATCTTTTTGTTGTCTTAAAGAGTGAAATAAAACATCGACACTTAAAAAAAAGAAAACTACATTTGCTTGTAGTTAAAAGTAAAAGTAAAACAGTCTATTGAATTGACATAGCACTCGTTTTATTAAAATGTAATAAAACATAAATTGATTAATTTGTTTTTTAAAAAGAAAAAAGGAAAAATATGAATGTCAAAATAAAAAAAATGAATTCACTGCTAATGAAGATGAAATCAAAGCAATTGTTAGAAGTAATTATGCCCAATTATAAAGGAATAAAATCGCAATGTAAGCAAAATACTTGAATATTTACTTAAATACAAATTTCTCATATTAGCAGCAGCAGAAGAAAAATACTCTAATACCCCTATCTTAGGAAAAGAAATTGATCTAGGCATTAACTAGAAATCTAAGAAAAACCTCAAGGATTAATGGGATTTAAAAGTGAATTTCCCAAATATTAATAAAAATAGTTAATTCATATACTAAAAATTATTTGAAAAATTAGAAAAGCACTACTAGAGATCTACCAAATTACTTTCATGACATTTAATTCTCCTTTTTTGGATACCAAAATCAGGAAGAGCAAAAAACCTATAGATAAATTTCATAAAAGAATATTGATGCAAAAATTTGAAATCCAATTCTACCAAAGAGATAACAATATACCACAGAAATCATGCCCTATGACAAAATAGGATTTATACTAGAGATGCAGGTCTTCTTCAATATTAGGTAAATTTAATATAAGCATAACTGATCATAATAGTAACAAAAACAACAAAAACTGAATAATCACAAATACCCATTCTATTATGATTATATAAAATCAATGGAGTCATTCTTTTAAAGATGATAAGTCATAGCTATTTAAAACTAAGAACAAGCATTTATTTAATGAGAAATTATTTTAATAAGATTAAGGGTAAAGTAAGAATTTCCATTATCATAGCTTATTTAACATTTTATTAGAAATGCTAACTATGTCAGTGACAAAATAAAAAACTTGGAGGAATAAAAATAGTAAATGAGCAAACAAAACAATCTTTGCAGATGATATGATAATATCTCTAGAGGATTCTAGAGAATCAACTCAAGTCATTTGAAACAATAACAATTAAATTGCAGGATACAAAATACACTCACAGAATTCCACATTTCTATAAGCTATGTACATAGTCCAGCAGGAAGAGAAAGAATCAGAAATTATTTAAAGGAATGGCTGGAAGTTTGAGATGAGAAAAGAAAAACTAAGATCTTGGCAACTTATCCCATTTTCTGCCATAAAGAGGGAGAAAAAAAATGAAATCCGTGTCAAATTTTATATTATTGAACTCAAAGATCATAGCTGACAATGACTTCAGTCTTGAAATTAAAAGCAATTTGTCCAGGAAGTGAAACTAAGATAAATTTGAAAAGAATACTAAAAATAAAGCTAATCACCTCACTAGCAAAGGTCCATATAGTCAAAGCTATATTTTTTCCAATATCAATGTATGATTGTGAATGTTGGATTATAAAGCGAGCTAAGCACAATAGAATTGACATTGTTGATTTGTGGAGCTAAAGACAATTTTTTGAGAGTTTCTTAGACAGCAAGGACAGCAAATCAATAAATTCTTAAAGAAATATAGTTCAGCCTATTCATTGGAAGAATATTGAAGCTGAAGCATAGGTACTTCGAACACATAATGAGATGAGACTCATTGGAAAGGAGACTGATTTTATGAAAGACAAGACAAAAGGAGAAGATGAAAAAAATGAGATGGATAGATGGTATCACAGAACAATGAAATAAGAGTTTGTACAGAATTTGGGGGATTGTGAAGCATAGAAGGGCCTAGTGTGCTATGGTCCATGGGATCAGCAAGAGTTGGACAGGATTCAATGAAGCAACAAAAGCAACAAAATCATTAATTGCTCTCTTAGCAATTGTATTCCCACCTCAAGTTATTCCTGGTTCTACCTTCTGGAACCTTATTTAAGAGTGGAATACTTCCTTCACCTGACAATCTCAAAACTATTTGAAAATGGCATAACTTCCCTTAGGCATATTTACCCAGTATCCTTTCCTCCAGATTAACCACCAGATTAATCAAGTCTGATATTGAACAGTTAGTTTAGAAACTCAGTAAGTGCTAGGTAAAATAATAATGATGATAATTGTCTTCTGATTAACCCCATTCTCAGGCCTTTAGGAGATTAAAATTAGTCTTTCCATATAGGAAAGTAGCCTTAGGAGTAATATTTTTGAAAGCTAAATTAACTTCCTAGGTCTCTTTCCTTTTGTTTTTGGTCCTTGCAAGACAGTGGGGTTAAGTGACTTGCCCAAGGTCACACTGCTAGGTAATTATTAGGTATCAGAGGCTGGATTTGAACTCAGGTTAGGTTCTCCTGACTCCAGGGCCAGTACTCTATCCACTGTGCCATCTAGCCACCCCCCCTTTTTATTAATAGTTACTTTACAACTAGAATAAAATTGAAAATGATACTGGAAATGATCTATAATTTCATCAGTATGAGCACTCCCTTCAAAAAGATTGCAAGCTCTACTTGCCTTGAATTCTTTGTTAGGATTTACTCTTTTGTTTTGACAGAAAAATGCATCAGTATATGTCCAGCCTCTTGATGTTAAGCTTCCCTGAATTTAACTTGACTGGTCTATGGATGACTTCTCTGCACATAGAGTTCATAACTAAATGCAAAAACTTTCTACCTTGGGTAGGACCTATCAGATCAGACAGAAGAATTACTTTCAGCAGCATAGGACAATTTATATGACATTGTTCAGGCATTGTAGAATCTAGTGGAAGATATAATCATATGGTATAAATGAAGAAATCTTTGAACTGATCTTCATAGGACAGAAGAATAAGGCATTTAATGAATGTGTCCCTCTGTATATTCTCCAACTACATCTTTCCCGAAATGTGATTCACTGAACAAAATTCTCCAGATGGGATCTAATCAGGAATGGATATGCCTCTGAATTATGGACATTAAAAGACATGTTCTGATGTCTCATTTTGCCTCAACTGTTCTCAATGATGATTTTACTGAAGTGGGAAGTTTTTAGTGACAAATAATTGACTTAGTCTTTACTATTACTTTTATTTTTCAGATACTGGTCTGATGGAGACGTAAAGACAACAATACAATAGCATTGCCTGTAGGAAGCTACATAAATGCACATATACATACAGATACAAAACGATGGGTGGGGGCATTCAGAAGAGGGGACAGAGACCTGACCTCAAAACCAAGGAAACCTATTTTCAACTCCTTTTGTTGCTACCTGTTGTTTGTAGGTAAATTGCCACCTGTCTCTGCTTTAGTCCATTCTGCATGATGCTAATTTGCATGGAAGACATTGACTTGCTCTGGCACAGCACTTCCTCACTTAAATCCAATTCACTTGCATGTAATAGCATCATCTCCATGATATTATGATCATCTTTAAGAACAAACAACTGACAGTGGGAGTTTCATTTTTTCAGCTCCTTATGTCTTTGTAATCACCATTTTTGGTCTCATATTTATCAAAGAAGAAGAATAGCAGCTCTGGGGAGCAGGAAGAAATACTTCATAAGCGAGACAGAACTTAAGAGTAAATGAGAGAGAGAGAGAGAGAGAGAGAGAGAGAGAGAGAGAATGAACACACACTAAATACTAAATCCCAGTTATCAAAATAAGTATCTATGAAACCGCATGGAAGTTGCATATGCCCATTATTCTATGAGAGACAATGCTTAGCCAAATAAAGATGATAAACAGAGATGACTAAATGAATGTTACAGAATGGCTGGATGAGCAGGTCAGTAACACTAATCTCTTTTCTACACATTGCAATTTATTGCTTTCTATTTCATAGAAAACTGCTGCTTTTGAATCTAATTCATTTTTATTCAGTAGTCATTGATTACATAATTATTAAATGCAAGGCATTGTGTTAGATGATGGGGATACTGAGAAATGAGAAAAATAACCCTTTACTAAGACATTTAAATCATATTGTGTGGATTTAACATCATCAAAATTAACAAATGTATATTGGGAAGTATAAGAGTATTGGAGGAAATCAAGAAAAGATACACTGAGGACCTGGCACTTGGATTGAGTCTTGAAGACATATAAAGATCCCATGGAGATAAAATAAATATTTAAACAAATATTTAAAAGTAAAATATTTAAAAATGTAAAATGTAAATATTTAAAAATGGAGACTGGGAGGCCAATTAGCAGATCAATAGGCAGGAAAGAGATAATGATGGCTTGACATAGGGTGGGATTGTGAGAATGGAGAGAAGGGTAAAAGATACAAGGTATGTTATTGTGAAATAAATTGAATTAGCCAATGATCAGATGTGGGGCAGAGGAAATAGATAGTGAAAAATAAAAGGTCACTTGATTCGATATTTGTGTAAGTTTTTTTATGCATCATTAGACAAGTGAGGTGCTTCATGAGCCAGACTTTTATGATGAAACTAATTATGAATAATAGCATGAAGAGTTGACCACTTGCATGATCTCAGGAAAATTGCCAGTTTTCATTATCTGCAAAATGGAGCTAATAGACTAAATGACTCAAAGTTCTCATGCCATTCTTATTCCTGTGAAAGAGAGGTTGAATGAGGCTGTACTAGATGAATCAATACTGCTCCTAAATGTCCACCAAATGTTTCAGCCAGAAACTTCATCTTACTTTGTTTCATTATAACACTGATTATGAAATATTTTAGTGGTAGTCACTGGCCATCCAGTTTGAACACAAAATAGCGATAGAATCTAATCATTCTTTCATATACTTCTTCCCCAAAAGATATATTAGCCAACATGTATACATAACTATAATGAAAAAAGGTCAGTAAGTTCCCTACCCCAGTTCTAAAATGTTAGAATTTACAAGAATGAAACAGAAAGAAAAAAATTAAATTCTAGAAAACTGATTCATGATTGCCACTTTTCTATGGTATAGACTGAGAATTCTCTTTTGTGATGATTGAAATTTCAACTCCTTAAAGTTTCATAAATAATATCAATGTCTGTACTCTTCAAAGAAAATATTTTAACCTTAATTTTCCTATTTTGATTCTAAAATATAGAAAAATCACACAAATGAGTCAATTATCACTTTGGCTTATTAATGTTAAACTGGCCTTAGGTGATAAACATCTTTATATTTTCATCAAGTTATTACAAAAGCTTTAGATATCTGTAGTTTTATATGTATATAGTATTAATATTTAATATATATTTCTACATTTATATATAATTTTGAATTTGGATATATTATTTCTATATATATGTATATATATGTATTTCTATATATCTATATATCTATTCAATTCTATATATTTGTGCATGTGTACACATCCACAACTATACAAATATCCACACAGAGGTAAGGGGAAGGATATTTTGGAGTAAGAATGCCCTATGAACTGTGGAACCATTCACAGTGAGAAGGCAGCCCAGGCATGGAGGTCAAGACCAGAGAGTGAGAAGTTGAGATGGGAGAGTGAAAAGATGACTAGCCTGGGCCTTTCCTCCAAAACAGAGAATCTGGAAAGAATTCACAAAATAGAGAAATGGGCCACAGGTGTAAGGATGTTCTAATGAGAAGGCCATAGAAAATATAAATATAAGGGAATATAAAAGCTGCTAAAACACCTTTTGTAATTCCTATAATTATTTAGTTTTAACATTCTTTTCCTTTTAAATTTTAAGTTTCAGATTTTCTCCTTGCTCCCATCCCTTCCTCATCCACTGTGAAGTCAAACAACTTATACTATCAAACAGACTATGAAATCACGTAAAACATTTTCAAGCTTCTACAATATTGTCAATAATGACCCCTGGGTGGCCTTTACACCCCCTCCTTCCTTATCTCTGCATTCCAGCATCTTTGGCTTAGTTTTTGAAGCTCAACTGCTATGGAGTTCATTCCTGACCATCACCCTCTATTTCCCTCCTCTACTAGGGTCTCTCTCTTGGACATTCTTTGTGTATCTGAGTATGTGTGTAGGAGTACCAATTACTCCAAGTAAGTCATAAGATTCTTTTGGGGGGAGGGGGGCTTTGCAAAGCAATGGGTTTAGTGACTTACCCATGGTCACACAGCTAGGTAATTATTAAGTGTTTGAAGTCAAATTTGAACTCAGATCCTCCTGACTCCATGGCCAGTGCTCTATCCACTGCACCACCTAGCTGCCCCCTTGGATGTAAGATTCTTGAAGGCAAGGATTGTTTAAATTTTTTGTTTAACACTGAAGAGAAAAGTTTTTTTTGAATCAAATTGGAATGTAGATAAAAATGGACTGGGAAAAAAAGTAAAGATTTTAGAAGTCAAGTTTGAGAAAATGTTTAACCCTAGATACAGTATGAATCAAAGGAGAGATAGAATGTATCATAGCCTTGGCAGTGGAAGCCTCATTCTCAGTTTGTCTAGCTGGCTATCCTTTCCATGATATTGTCAATATAATTACTCTGAAGTGACTGGAGATTAAGCTGATGGAAATTCAATTCCCTCTTCACTCATTCCGTACTCCCACACACTGGGGATCTCCACTGTCCAAAGTTCATGCATCTCATGTCTAATTTCATCACCATTTTCAGTAAGTTTAAAAATCTCTGTACAGATACATGGAGATTTAACACACGGAGTGTTAAAGAGATGTTCAGGGCTCCAATGAGCTAGAATACGATTATCTATCTATCCATCCATCTTCACTAGCAAAGAAGTAAACTTTCTTATAAATGACATTACTTGTGCCAATGATGCCTCATGGTGGCAAAAGAGAATGAAAACAAACAAGAGTATTACATGGTCCAGAAGGAATTGAATTCAAATCCAGTTACACAGAATGATTACTATTTCCTTATTATTCTTTTGACATTTACCAATTTCCCTATTTGCTGAAATGAAACCCGGAGATATGAATATAAAGCATTTTTCTTGGGATCTCCATGAGAAATGTTCTTTTGTTCTTTGTAATTACTTGTGAAACCTGGGGAAAAATACTCCTTACTAAATTAATAATTTATTCAAAGTGTCCATCTAGCAACAATTAAGTTCCCTGTGTATTAGAGAGTAATTAAAATGCAATTTCACCAAAATTATTAATAGCAAGGAACTGAATGCATTGTTCTTCATAGACTGGGTTCTCATCCATGAACCACAGGGGAAAAAATATTCCTTAACAATTATGACTCAAGGCCATGGGACCTGGGATCTGTTTCTGAGTCAGTCACCAGCTGCCTAGTCATTTCCCATATCTGAAAAATGGGTATATATAACTAGCCTAGTTTACAGGAATTTTAAGGAAAAAATGAGTGGGAATGAGAACTTTATAATAATTAACTGTAAGCTGTGAGATTATGCAACATCCTTGTGGTTCGAATTAACATTTTGATGTCAAAGCAAAAAATCATAATTTGGGCTTATTAGCACCCCATTATTTGTGTTTTTCTAACTATGTGTTGTCATAACGAAAATGTGAAATCTTTTTTCCTTTGAGGGTTTAAATACTAAGACCTGAAGTGGAATCCAAAAGCCTTACTGTTTTTTTCCTTGTTATTTCTATGTAATACAACCTGATTTCTGGTAAATTTTTAAATAAATTACTTTACAAGAAACTCATAGTATAAATATACATATAAGCTTCCCAAAATAAGAGTATATGACCTTTATTTGAAGTGTATCTTGCACAACAGACCTTGGAAGAACTGTGAACATTCAGGATACCCTTCCTTCATTAGGTGGTATGTTGCTCAGCACCCAGCAGTCATGATCCAAATGACAGGCTGAGGCACTTATCATATAAAGGACCTGGGGTCCATCTCATTAAAACGCCATAACTTGAAATGGTACAAATGAGAAATGAGTATAGGAAAAAAACAGAGACTAGACCATATCTTACCCTCTCAACTTATTCTGGCGGTCCCTCTTTTTCTCCTTGTCGAGGGAAATAAAAAGAATATTTAATAAAATTAGAGTAACAACTTGAGCTTAAAAGTCTATTATTCTGCTTGCTTTTTATTTTATTTTTTCCAATTACATGTAAAGATAGTTTTCAACATTCATTTTTTCCAAGAGTTTTGAATTCCACATTTCCCCCCTGCCTTCCATTCCTCCCTCCTCCCCTTGAAAGTGAAAAATCTGATAGAGGTTATACTTGAGCAATTATAGTAAATGGTTTTTCCATATGGATCATATTGTAAAAGAAGAACCAGAGCAAAAGGGAAAAATTATAAAAAGTGAAAATAATATACTTTGATCTGCATTCAGACTCCATAGTTCTTTTTCTGGATATGTATGGTATTTTCCATCACAAGTCATTTGGAATTGTCTTTGGTCATTGTATTGTTGGGAAAAGCTAAGACTCTCATAGTTGATTATCACTCCGTGTTGCTGTTATCATATAAAAGTCTTCCTGTTCATGATTTCTTTACAGAACCCAGTATTCCACGGCATTCATATATATCAGCTGTTTAACCTTTTCCAAGTTGAAGATCATCACCTCAATTTCCAGTTCTTTCTCACTGCAAGAGAGCTGTTATAAACATTTCTGTATATGTGGATTATTTTCCCCTTTTATGATCTCTTTGGGATACAGACCTAGTAGTCATATTGTTGAATCAAAGGGTATGCCAAAGTAAATGACTTCAAATATTTTAATCTGTAGGAGGAAATGACTGGTGTTGGAGTCAGAGTTTGGGGGTTCAAATCCTCACTGAGTATCATACTATTTGGTTGCCCTTGACCAAGTCAGTTGATCCCAGCATCATAGACTGAGAGGCAGAAAGGACCTTGAAAGTTATCTAATTTAATTTTATGGATGAGGGAACTGGAACTCAGAGGTATGTGCCAAAGTCAGCATTAGAATTGAGATCTTCTGTCTCCCTGGTCAGTATTCTTTCTTTAGACTTAGATTCCAAACTATCCTCAGATCCCTGAGGGAGAGAGCCCTCTACAGAATTAGATGTCACATGTAACCTCTTTACTTTGAAAAATTCAGAGTATCTTCCTCTCTAGGTGATGTGGGTGGTCAATCTTCTGTCTGCCTCTAGACCTTTCTAGAATTTGTCCAGGGATAGCAAAGATTAAGGCTACATTTAAGGTGAAGGACCAGGGCTGGAGGAGAGTTAATGTGAAGGGGAAAACAGGAAGGGGAAGGAAAAGAGGAAGAAAAAATGAAGGGGAAAGCAACTTTATGGGAATCAGTAATTTGTCTTTGTGATATCCTACATTTGCTTTATATCTCTTTGGTGCCAACTAATTATGGAGGCAAGATTGGTATCCACTGAGGGATTATTTTTCAAGACTAGAAAGTCTTCAAGACCCAAAGGAACAAATCTGGAATTGGAATTTTAGATATATTGAAAGATGATGGGGTAAATATTTGGGAGAGGAAGACTGATCCAATGTCCTTCAAATTAGACTCCATAGATGACTACCCCCTTCAATGGTTTTTAATATTTCAATGTCTCCTTAATGCAACTGTGATGAGATTTTCTCCTTTGATGTGGGACCCAACCCCTTCATTCATAGGTGATGTTTGTCTGTGAGTTCCTATAAATCCTCAGCTATAATCTATCCAAGGATCTTCCTCTAGGTTGATTGATATGCAATAGGTGTTAAGGAAACATATAAATGGACTTTCTCCAACCTGCCCTTCTGGCTTTTATTTTTCATACTTCAATGTCACATTACTCCCTTTTACCCACTCTTTAATCAGCCAAACATCCTCCATTTCAAGATCTTTGCATTTTTTGTCCCCTAGATCTGTCTCCTCTTAAATCCCATCTTTTTCTTAAGACTCAGATTAACCTTCTCTTGATCATCTTAGATGCTAGTGATAGCTTCTTACCATTTCCCAATCACTATATTTTTGTTTCCTTCAATGTAAAGTGAGTTTTTGGAGGATGAACTCTCATTTTTTATCTCCATTGCCTGATATAGGTCTTGATACCTAATGAATGATTAAAATACATAGTCATTTTACAAATAAGGAAATTTGGGGTGAAAGGGGTGAGATGACTTGACAAGGGTCACACAACTAATAAGTATCTGAGGCTATATTCAAATTAAAAACATTTCTACAGAAAAATTGCCCTGATATCCTAGTAGCAGAGAGCAAAATAGAAATTGAGAGAATCCATCAATCTCCTCCTGAAAGAGATCCAAAAAAAAACCCCCAGGAATATTATTGCCAAATTCCAGAACTCCAAAGTCAAAGAGAAAATATTGTATACAAGCAGTCAGAATGAAAGAATTCAGATATTGCAATGCTACAGTCAGGATCACACAGGACTTATCAGCATCCACATTAAGGGCTCAGATGACTTGGTATAATATTTCCAGAAGGCAAAAGATTTTGGAATACAACCAAGAATCATCTGCCCAGCAAAACTGAACATCTTCTTCCAGGGGAAAAGATGTACTTTCAATGAAATAGGGGGATTTCAAACTTTCCTGATGAAATGGCCAGAGCTGAACAGAAAGTTTGATCTTCAAGTATAGGACTCAGGTGAAGCATAGAGAGGGTGCATGAGAAGGGTAAATTATGAGGGACGTAATGATGATGAACTGTGTGTATTCCTGCACTGAAGATGATACTGATAATACTCATATGAACCTTCTCGTTTATTAGAGCTGTTAGAAGAAGCATATATAGACAAGGCACAGGAGAGAACTGAACTTGAAGGTATAATATATTGTAAAGATGGAGTTAATGGGTGAAAAGGGAATGGACTGGGAGATAGGGAGAGGAGAAGTAGAATGAGTAAGATATTTCATGTAAAAGAGTCAAGGAAAAAGCTTTTGCAATGATGTGGAAGGAGGGAATGGCTCAGAGAGGTAACAACAGACAAGAGTGTATAAAATCTATCTTACTATGCAAAGACAATTTACAGATGAGGAACTCGAAATGATCTGTAGTCATATGAAAAATTGCTCTAAACCAGTACTTTAATATTAGAGAAATGCAAATTAAAGCATCTCAGAGGTACCTACCATCTCACACCTCTCAGATTGGTCAATATGACCAGAAAGGACAAATAATCAATTTTGGAGGGATCTTGGGAAATCTGGGACACTAATGCATTGTTGGTGGAGCTGTGAACTGATCCAACCTTTCTGGAGTGCAATCTGGAATTACTCCCAAAGAGCAACAAAAATGTGCATACCCTTTGATCCAGTAATAACACTTCCCAAGTCCATACCCTGAAAAGATCATCAAAAAGGGTAAAAACATCACTTGTACAAAAATATTCAGAGTCCTGTTTTGTGGTAGCAAAGAATTGGAAATTGAATGTCCATCAATTGGGCAATGGCTTAGCAAACTGTAGTATATGTATGTGATGGGACACTATTGTTCTATTAGAAACCAGGAGGGATAGAAATTCAGAAGCCTGGAAAGACTTTCATGAACTTATAGATGAAGAGAACCAGAACATTGTACTCCCTGACAGCTTCATGGGGGTGATGGTCAACCTTGATGGACTTACTCATTCCAACAATGCAATCATCAGGGACAATTTTAGAGTATCTGCTACAGAGAATACCATCTGTATCCAGAGAAAGAACTTAAACAAAGAGCAAAGTCTGTTACCTTCAATTTTTTTAAAATGTCTTATATACCACATAATGTTGCTATCTCTAATATTTTATTTTGTCTTTAAGGATATGATATCTCTTTCAACAGATTCAATTTCAATCAATGTATAACATGGAAACAATATAAAGCTTATCAGATTGCCTTCTGTGGGAAGGTGAAGGGAGGCTGGAGAAAAATTGTAAAATTCAAAACCTTACAAAAATGATAAGTATAAACTACCATTGTATATAATTGGAAAATAAAATATTATTTTTTAAAAAAGAAATATATTTTACCCTAGAGGAAAAAAAGAGAAGGGCATAGGAGAAAGGGGAAAGGGGACAGGGGAAGCGGGTTTGGGTGATAGAGAAGGGGGTAGATCATGGGAGAGTCATATACAACACATTGTTTTTTTGCAAGGGGTGGTTGCTAGGTCTCTGGAATGGGATGTAGACTCCTGGCCTCCTGACCCCAGGACTGGTACTCTGTCCACTGTGGCACTCAGCTGCCCCATAGCACACTTTTGAAGAGGGATAGAGTGAAAGGAGAGAGAAAATAGAATAAATGGGAGTGGGGAGGAATTGATAGAGGGGAAATACAATCAGCAATAATAATTGTGGGAAAAATAGGGATGTAACTTCTTGGATGGACTTATGATAAAGAAAGAGATCCACCCCAGAGACAAAGCTGATGGTATAGGAACAAAGACTGAAGCACACTTTTTCCCCTCTTTCTTTCACTTTATTTCTCAAGCAGTTTTTTTTGTAGGGGGAGGGGGATTATGTTTACTCTTACAACAAGACTATTTTAGTAATGGATAAATAAATGAAAATGTAAATTAAAAAAATAAAATCATAATAAAATCATAGGCATCAAATAGATAAAATCTTAATTCTATTTCAGACATTTATATGTATGTATATACATATTCATAAATGTGTAAATGCATGGATATATGCATATATTGACTTATGTACTCATTTATCTCTATGTACATATTTTCTTTAACCAAAGCCATTATTTGATTGGAAAATTTCATTTCTGGTGCAATCCATTGGTGCAACAGATAGAATGCTGAGTCTGGAATCAGGGAGACTCAAGTTTAAGTACAATCTCAGATACTTACTGCCTGTATGACCCTGAGCAAAATCACTTAGTCTGTTCATGCTTCCATTTCCTCAATTAAAAATGAGAATAATGATATCAACTACCTCATCAGGTTATTGTTAGTATTAAATGAGATACTTAAAGAAACATTTAACACAGTAGACAGGCAATAAATGTAGATTATCGACCCCTCAGCCCTCCCACTGATACAAGGAATTGCCAGTGAGGAAATTCCTTCTATAACTACAGCTCACGAAACAGTCAACTTGTTATATAACCACACCACATTACACTATATTATATACCATGCCATATCATTCCATGCTAAGTTGCTTGGGAAAGGAAGGAATTCAATGACTTTTCTGGAATCATGCATCTAGTGTCCAAAGCAAGATTTAAATGGGCATATATGCTTAATAGTGTCACTCTTTATTACTATAAATGACTAGTCTCTTCTGAATGTCATTAGGTCCCCTAAAGATGCAAGACTCTCAAACCAGTCAGGTCCTACATATGGCAGTCTGAAGCATTTCCTACATGTGGTTGTGAAATCTCCATCATGGCAACAACTTTCCTCTTTTATTAAATGACTTTGAGTAACTCACATGAATTCTCAGGGATGTATTTTGTTCATTTGTAAAATGGAGATAATAACATTGACCTGTGTCCTGAAGGACTAAGTTTTAGCTGGGAAATGGCAGATAGAAAGTGAAATACCAAAATGCTGTAATCAGAACCATGTAAATGAAGAGAATGAGAACAGACCTTTTTTGTTTTTTTTTTCCAGACTATCTTTGAGCAAGACAAAAAAAAATGAACAAAATTACAGTGTCTCAAGCCAGGACAAGGTCGAATGAATTCCAGAACACTAGCATCAGTCTCTGATACACCCTGAACCTTGCATCATCTAGACACAGTTACTTTGTATGGCTCTTCTATCTATTTACTCTATGTGTTGTTTGCCCCCCTCCAAAAAGATTTCAATTTGTCTTTGACTTCCAGTGACTGTACCTAGTAGATAATGAATGCTTCTTGGTTGACTGATTACATTTAAGTTTATGTTATTAATAAGTCACTGGTTAAAATCTACTTTCAAAAATTGAATATTTGGGGAAGTAAATAATAAGCTATGGAAAATTATTTCTGTAACATCTATGCTGAGATCATTCCCCTCACTCCCACATGCATTGTTGGACCAGAACCCCAGAGAGCACTGGATTTATACTCCCATGAAGGCTCTACCAATAACTTTGAGGGATTGTAGTTTCTAAATTGCCACTTATAAGTCCCCACCAGTGTGCTTCCCAGTGCAAATTAGACAGATTCTCCTAATTAGCTTTTTGAAAAAGATTATTTACTGAAGTCGTATAGAGTAAAAATAATTGACATAAAATTACCCCCACTCCCAACCAACCCAAACCAAGTTTGGGGTAAACTTTCCCACAAATACAAGTAGGCACATGAGACAGTGGTCTAAATGCCTATAAAACACATGTAGTTAAAAGATAAATTCAACTTCTGGTTATTGAAAGTCCTTTCTTGAATCCATGACTAGAATTCCCTTCTAGTGAAATCACTTGATCCTTCTGGTATTGGTCTTTCTTTATCTAGGTCTGTCATTTGGGTCCTCGCTATGTGAAACTTATTCAAGGTGGATGTCCTGTCTCCTATAATCTAGTTAATGGCCATAGAGAGGAGTAAGAGAAAATCTCACCTTCCCTATAACTTAAGAGTAGCTCCCTTCCTTACAGGATCTTGGCTTGATTGTAATCCCCAAGTCCTGAACTGCAGTTTCTACCACCTTACTGACCTGACCTAAAATTTTTCCAACACTTGAACTGCTCCATTATATGGATTGATTTCTTGGTCTATCAGTGAAGCTGCTTCTTTCCCAACCAGTCCAAGGAGAGCTTCATGAATTCCAGAGATCACAAATGCAAACCATGCCATTCAACATTACAGATCTCTTCATGCTTGAGACCCTCACCTTTAACACTTTCTAATTCAGTTGCTAGGGTGGGAAGGACACTCTGCCTTAAACTTTGGCCTGAGTGATTTTCCTTCTCTTAGCCTTTCCTCTTCAACTCTTCTGTGACTGGAAAGTATTCAAATGAGAGCAACAGATGCCAAAAACTGTAGCAGATTTTCTTGCTCTCTGCAGGGTACACTGGGCCATAATGTATCTATATTGGGTGTAGAACAAGCCATCAATCTCTGGGCAACCACATTAATAGAAGGCTGCCAAGCTGAATATTAAACCATCAAATCATTTGGGGAGGTTTTGGCAGCCAATCTAGAGAACTCATCTAATGAGATCAGTGACTCTTGGAAGGAGTGAAGGGTCATTTCTGGCTAATTTCCCAGCAAGACTAGAAGTGGGGGAGGATGCTTGAGTCTCTCTGATAGGTGTGCTGGTACAATTTGGGCACTAATAGCTTGTCATCTTTGTGAGGTTGCCTACCCCTTTTTCTCTAAGCAGGAAATCCCTAGGAGTGAGAGTGTGTCTGTGTTTCTGTGCCTGTGTGTCTATGTCTGTGTGTCTGTGTGTCTGTGTGTCTGTGTGTGTGCCTGTGTGTGTGTCTGTCTGTGTGTGTGTCTGTGTCTGTGTCTGTCTGTGTGTGTGCCTGTGTATGTGTGCCTGTGTGTGTGTCTGTCTGTCTGTCTGTGTGTGTCTGTGTGTGTGCCTGTGTGTCTGTGTCTGTGTGCGTCTGTCTGTGCATCTGTGTATGTGTGTGTCTGTCTGTGTGTCTGTCTGCGTGTCTGTGTCTGTGTGTCTATGTCTATGTGTCTGTATGTCTGTGTCTGTGTGTCTGTGTCTGTGTCTGTCTGTGTGTGTGCCTGTGTATGTGTGCCTGTGTGTGTGTCTGTGTGTGTGTCTGTGTCTGTGTGTGTTTTGCAAGAAGCACTGAGTGGGGGACTCTGGCTGTAAAGTCTATCTTTCTATCTGGAGTCCTTCAATCAAATTTAAAAAATTAGAGAAAATGAATAATTGTAAAGTAGTTTGTTCAAGATTTGATTAAGGGTTCAGTGGCTTTTCTGAGAAATTGAAAGGGGAGTAAAAGGGAATGATTAATGCCTGGAGAATAAACTGATAGGGAACAACAAGAAAGGTTTAAAGATGTGATAAATTCAAGTCAGAAAATATTTAAGTGCCTACTATGTGACAGTCGGAGGCATAGAGAAAAAATGTAGATATGAAGAGGGTCAGAGAGAGAGATTAGGGGAGAAACAGTGAAATAGAAGTAGAGATAAGAAGAAAAAGATGATGATGATGATAGAGAGAGACAGACAGACAGACAAAGAATCAGGGACAGAAAGGGAGAGAGACAAGAGACACAAACTGAAAGACACAAAGACGCTGAGGCATAAAGAAAGAGCAAAATACAGAGCCTGAGAGAGACCCTGCCACTCACAGAAAAAATGACAAAGCCCAACATAGAAAAAGAAAACATTCAGTAAATGCATGTGCCCACATATGAATGAATGCATACATCCATCCACACACATAAGTAATTTTTTGCAGTCCCCCAAATCTGTAGTTTGGCTGTGGCTCAAGTGGAGCAGTTTCCATGGAAACCCTAGAACTTGACTGTCACAACAGCCTCCTTTCCAGGCATAGATTTAGACAATTTGAGCTTTCCTCCCTGCTCCCAACATCATGAACTCTCTGAATGACCAAGCTCTAAGGGCTCCTCACTCCAGTCCTGGCTCCCTCCTTGTTTCTGAAGTCAGAATTTGCCTTCTTTCCAGCATTTGCTTTTCATTTCTACACCTCCCCCAAATTCCTGTGAGCTCCCACTGTGGTGCCCACATATTATCAACTGCATGAAGATGAAGAAAATCAAAGTCAGCCTTGACACTGGTGAGCCCTGAAGCATCAAGTGATGACAGGAAATGCTCCCTGTCTCTCACAGAATGGATCAAATAGACTCATTCATCCCTGGCTATTACAAGCTCCTGAACATTTTTAAATAAGCCAACAGAAACAAAATTTCAGGATGCCAAATGGGAGAACTGTCAGTAAAACACTGCTAAGTGCTTCTTGGGTTCATGGTATGGTGGTAACTGATGCTGATTCTTTGGTCTGGATTCACCTCCCTCCTCACCTCTTCCACTTCCTAAAATCCCAAGCTTCCTTCAAGTCTCATCTCCTGTATCAAGTCATTCAGGAAGATTTCTCAATGATAGCTAGGCAGTTTATAAGAAATGCCAACAGCTCTGGAATCAGAGGACCTGAGTTCAAATCTGACCTCAGAGATGTGGCACTTACAGGCTGTGTGATCTGTGCAACACTGATTGCCTCACATCCAAGGCCATCTCTCACTATCATTATTCATATCTGGTCACTGAACCCCAATGACTTTGGAGGTGAAAGTGAGGCTGGTGACTTAGCACAGCACCCCCTCATTCAAATCCAATTCATGTGCATGTCATGCTATCACCTTCTTGATACCATGATCATCTTCAAGAATGAAGGACTCTGACAAAGGACTCTTTTCTAAAATATACAGAGAACTGAGACAATTTTTTTAAAAAAAAATTAGTCATTCACCAATTGACAAATGGTCAAAGGATATGCAAAGGCAACTTAAAGATGAGGAAATCAAAGTGATCCATAGTCATGAGAAATTGCTCTAAATCACTACTTATTAGAGAAATGCAAATTAAAGCATCTCTGAGGTACAACCTCACACCTCTCAAGATTGGCCAATATGACCAGAAAGGACATTGAAAATGTTGGAAGGGATATGGGAAATCTGGGACACTAATACATTGTTGGTGGAGCTGTGAACTCATCCAAACTTTCTGGAAAGCAATTTGAAATTATGCCTGAAGGGCAACAAAAATGTGCATACCCTTTGATCCATCAATACCACTACTGGGTCTATATCCTGAAGAGATTATAAAAAGGGGTAAAAACATCACTTGTATAAAAATATTCATAGCAGCCCTGGTGGAAAAGAATTGGAAATTGAGTTAATGTTCATCAATTGGGGAATGGCTTAGCAAACTGTGGTTATATGTATGTGATGGAACACTACTGCTCTATTAGATACCAAGCGGGATGGGAATTCAGGGAAGCCTAGAAAGATTTGCATGGACTGATGCTGAGCAAGATGAGCAGAACAAGAAATTTGTACACCCTCCCAGCAATATAGGAGTGATAATCAACCTCAATGAACTTGCTCATTCCTTCAGTGCAATAACCAGGGGCAATTTGGGGCTATCTGCAGTGGAGAATGTCATCTGTATCCAGAGAAAGAATTGTGGAGTTTGAACACAGACCAAAGACTAGAACCTTTAATTTAAAAAACCTGTTATCTTATTACATAATTTTGCTATCCTTATACTTTATTTTTTTCCTTAAGGATATGATTTCTCTCTCATCACATTCAAATTAGATCAATGCATACCATGGAAACAATGTAAAGACTAACAGACTGCCTCCTGTGGGGAGGGAGGGGGGAAGGAAATAAGATTATGGGAAAATTGTAAGATTCAAAATAAATAATTTTTTTAAAAAAAGAAATGAAGGACATCATCATTAACATATTTCTCCTTAAATGTTAAACACACAACCTACATATAAATATACATATATATTCATATATATACATATATATACATATATATATATATATATATGGCTATGTCTCAAATAAAACAAAAATTTCTTGAGTGTAGGCATAGTTTCATTGTCTTTACTTCCCCAAGACATTAGCTTGAATTTATTAGGCTCTTTACAATCACTTTAGTGATGATGAGACAAAGGGTATTATCCTTTCTTTGAGGAGGTAGTATACCATTGGGCAAAGTTACATAGATATCTATGAAGGGGAATAGTGTAAAAGAAGAATCAAGGGAGACAAAGAGAATGAGACACAGAGCAAGAGACAGTGACACAAAAGAGAGAGGAAAAAAGAAACTAGAAGAAGAAACTCAGAATTTAATTCCTCAGGACTATTTACATATTTTTGATTAGGCAAAATTTTCAGTTAAAAATATTAATCTTTTCATTACAGTATTATTTCTTTCTAATTTTGCAGTTTAGAATGGAGAGGCTATACTCATTTTAGCAGGATTTTGGCTTTCAGTTATTTTTTGCATTTTAATGGCCAGAACAGTTCTGATTCTATCTTGATTCCAGAAAAAGAGATGATAAAATACATTTCTCTAGAGTGAATATGCATGCAAAATGTTGTTTAAACTGGTAATCATAGTTCATGTTTTGGTTTGTTTTGCTATAGCTAGTACATTTCATATAATATTGAATGCTAGTGGTGACAGTTGGCATGGTTGTAGCAGATTTTAGGATGAAGTACAGATAATACTTGGTAAAGATTTTAGATAGATACCACTTATCAGTTTAAGGAAAACTTCATATATTCCTGGGTTTTTAACTTTTATATAGGAATTAGTATTGTATTTTATCAAAAGCTTTTTCTGCATCTATTGAAATAATCACATAATTCTCTTTTCTTTTTTGGTTATTTTATCACCAATTATGCTGTTTTTTTTTATTTAGCCAATTAGTCATAACCCCATTCTTCATGACTAAATTTGCTGTGTTTTGGCAAAGATGTTTTTCCCCCTTCTCCAGGTAGTTTTACACTTGAGGAAACTGAACCAAAATTAAGTGACTTTCATAAGGTCACAGAAGTCTCATTGGATAGATTTGAAGTTAGGGTCTCCTGAATCCAGGACCCGCATTCAGTTACCCCATTTATGCTGATTTTTTCCCTAAAATTGGACCAGTCCTGCATTCCTGGTATAAATCCCACCTGCTCCTAGTATATAATTTTTATAATATATTGTTGTAATCTCCTTGATAGAATTTTATTTACAAATTTGACATCAATATTCATTAGGGAAATTAATTTAGTTTTTCCCTTCTGTTCTTGCTGGTTTAGGTATTAATACCTTATTTGCATCATAAAATAATTTGATAGGACTCATTTTTACATATATGTTATAAAATATTAAATTATTTTTTGTTATTAACTATTCGGTAGAATTCATTTCTAAATCTATCTCCTTACATTTACTCTGTATGTCCTTCTGCTCCAAGTATATTTCTAATAAACAGCATATTGCTAGCATGCTCATGGAGCTTTCCCTACACAATGTTAAAAGAAGCCTCTACATAGACATCATAGATAATACCAAAAAAGGAGCAAAACAAGTTCTCAGCTCCAGACATCATGGAGGATCTTCAGTGGAGGTCTGTCTCTTTGGGAGGGGAAGGGGAAATATTGTTCAAGTAGGTAGGAGCTCAGGAAAGCTGGGGGGGGGATGATTCTAGTCACAGAACAGACTGGATTCCAGCTCAGCTAGACAGCAGACCAATATGGAAGGTTCCAACCCTAGACAAAGTCAGAAACACTGGAATAAGATTCAAGACAGAGCCTGGATAAGGGAGGAAACAACCCTCTTCATAGGCAATGACTTGGCTGAATAGGCAACACCTTGGAAAGCTATAAGCCAATGACCAGATCCTGGCCCCAGCAGAAAAAGCTCAAGACTACACTGCCTATACCCCAGGAGCAGGGTTCAGCTATGATAATGAGAAAAAAACAAAAAGTGCTAACCATAGAAAGATACTATTCAGAAAAAAATGATAAAAATGCCATCTCAGAAGAAGAAAGTAATGATTAATTACCTACATGTATGAACTTAAATGTAAAACCTCACAGAAGAGCTTAAAATGATTTTAAAAACTGAAGGATGGAAGAAACAAAACAGAAATAAAGAAATGAGAGCTATGTAGGAGAATTATGAAAACATGAATGAAAAAATAAAACTCCTTTAAAAGTAAAAGTGACTAACTAAAGAATGTAAATTATAAAAAATAATTAATCAAATGGAAAAAGAAAAACAATTCATATAGAAGTAAAATTTATCCAACTGAGAAAGGAAACACAAAAAGAAACTGAAGCAAATAAAACCATAAAAATTAGAATTGAACAAATAGAAATGAATGACTCTATAGGACACCAAGATTCCATCAAAGAAAATCAAAAGGCTGAAAAAAAAATAAGGAAATATAAAATACATTTTAGGAAAAACAAAGAACCTGGAAAACATATACAGTAGAGATAATCTACAAATCATTGATCTACCTAAAAGCCTAGAGCAAAAAAAAAGGCCTGGAAAACATCTTTCAGGAAATAATCATGGAAGACTGTCCTAATATACTAGATTAAGAGCACAAAACAGTCCTTGAAAGAATACACAGAATATTCCCAGAAAGAGACCACAGAATTAAAACCTCCAGGACTTATCATAACCAAATTCTAGAATTCTCAATTGAAGGAGAAAATGTTGTAAGCATCCAAAAAGAAATATTTTAAATCAAAAGAACAATCAGAATTACCCAGGACTTATCAGCTTCAACATTAAAGGATTAAGGATCAGAGGACCTGGAATATGATGTAACTAACTACCCTGAAAAATCCAGCATATTCTGTCAGGGAAAATATGAATTTTCACTGAAATAGAGGATTTCCAAAGTTTTCTGGGGGTAAAAAAACCAGAACTGAACAAAAAATTCAATCTTCAAATACAAGACCTAAGAGATTCAGAAAAAAAAGTAAAAGGAAATGGGGATAAAAAAACAAACTCTAGTCAACACCATTAAACTGTGTACATTCCAACAAGGGAAGATAACACTTGTAACTCTTGAAAATTGCATTTCTTTTAGTGTAGTTAAAAGATTGAATGTAATTGAAGCAATTATACTTAAAGAATATGGGTATGTTTGGTTCTCATCCTTCATTCTTAGAAGAACAAAATAACAGCACAATGTGTGTCCATCCCCAGCTGGGGCTGATCAGACCAATATGAGCTTAGAATGTTCTACCATGGGTAGGGCACAAATAGTCCTGTGAACACCTGGAGGTGCTTACTCTAACCTTAGGTATCTCACATTTCTTTTGAGCTACTTCAATTTTGCCTTGCTCAAAGAGTATGTGTGTATATATACACGTTAAGTGGATTGCCCAAGGCCACAAAGCTAGGTAATTGTTAAGTGTCTGAGACCGTATTTGAACCCAAGTACTCCTGAATCCAGGGCCCGTGCTTTATCCATTGCGCCACCTAGCCACCCCTCTAGTAATATTTATTAATGAGAAAAGAGAGGAGAGTACTTAATGATTATGATGCCATACTGCTTATCAATCAGTCAAGTCATCAAGCAATCAATCAACCTTTGAGAATCGTACTTCTATCATGACAGATAAAATGATTATATTTTGACAAAAGGGTTGTAGGTACAAGATAGTGTTAAAACAGTAAAGACAGAAAAAGGACAATATTAGGAGACAACTAGGCATTAGTGGATAAATAACACCAGGTGAAGAAGCACAGAGTAGATGGAAAGAAGGGGGGGTATGAACATTGAGTAAATCCTGCTCTCAATAGATTTGACACAGAGGGGGAATACATACATTCTCAATTTGTTTTAAAAATCTATCCTATCATACAGGGAAGGATGGGGTGAGAAAGGGGAAAAGGATCTGATATAGGGAAGGTAAAGGTAAAAGTAAAGCTAAAACATTAAAGAAAAGTTTAAGGGAAAGGGAACAAAACAGGAGGAATAAAAAGAAAGGAAAGAGAAAAGTTTAAATGGGGAACAATAGCATGAATGGAAATACAGAATTAGTAATCTTAACTGCAATAGAAGCAGATGGCATAATGGATTTAACCAGAATCCTATAGTATCTTGTTTAAAAGAAACACATTTGAAGCAGAGAAAGACACACAGGGTAAAGGCAAATGGATGGAGCTAAAAAAAATTAGAGATAAAAATTCTGATCTCAGACAAAGAAAAAAGCAGAAATAGATCTCATTAAAGGGAAAAGGAAGAAAATTACACATTTTTAAAAGGCACCTTAGCAATATCATTATTAAACATTCATGCATCAAGTAGTATATCCTCCAAATGCTTACAGGAGAAACTGCACAAATTACAAGGAAACATGGACAGCAAAAATATAATAATGGGGGAACTCAACCTCTTTCTCTCAAAATTAGATAAAACTTATCACAAAATAAAGGAGGAAGTTAAGAAGTGAATAAAATCTAAGAAAATTCTGAAGAAAACTGAATGTGGATAGAATAGAATACACCTATTTCTTTGCAGTACAAGGCACCTAAATCAAAACTAACTATGTACTAGGAAAGAAAACCTCATCATCAAATGCAGTAAGATAGAAATAATAAATGCATCTTTTTCCTGATTATGATGCAATAGAATTACATGTAATAAAGGGCAATGCAAAGATAAACCAAAACTTAATTGCATACTAAATAAACCAATTTTAAAGAATGATAGAGGACCAGTGGAATAGACTAGGTGTAAAAGCAGGAGATGATTATAGTCAATCTGCTATTTGATAAACCCAAAGAGTCCGGCCATTGGGATAAAAACTCCCTCTTTGATAAAAATTGCTGGGATAATTGGAAGTAAGTATGGAAGAAACTTATATTAGACCAACACCTCACACCCTTTACTGAGATAAGATCCAAATGGTTACAGGACATAGACATAAAAAAACAATACTATAAGCAAATTAGAAGATCAAGGACTAGTCTACCTGTCAGATCTATGGAAAGGGGAGCAGTTTATGACTAAGGAAGAGTTGGAGAACAGGACCAAAAACCAATTAGATGATTTTGATTACATCAAATTAAAAAGCTTTTGCACAGATAAAACCAATGTAACCAAGATCAAAAGAAATGTAGTAAATTGGGAAACAATCTTTACAACTAATGATTCTGACAAAGGACTCATTTCTAAAATATACAGAGAACTGAGTCCTATTTTTAAAACAAAAAGCCATTCCCCAATTGACAAACGGTCAAAGGATATGCAAAGGCAATTTACAGATGAGGAGATCAAAGCAATCCATAGCCATATGAAAAAATGCTCTAAATCATTAATTATTAGAGAAATGCAAATTAAAGCTTCCCTGAGGTACCACCTCACACCTCTCAGATTGGCCAATATGACCAGGAAGGATAATGATCATTGTTGGAAGGGATGTGGGAAATCTGGGACACTAATACACTGTTGGTGGAGCCGTGAACTCAACCAACCCTTCTGGAGAGCTATTTGGAACTATGCCCAAAGGGCAACAAAAATGTGCATACCCTTTGACCCAGCAATACCACTACTGGGTCTATACCCTGAAGAGATGAGGAAAAAGGATAAAAACATCACTTGTACAAAAATATTCATAGCAGCTCTGTTTGTGGTGGCAAAGAATTGGAAATTAAGTCAATGTCCTTCAATTGGGGAATGGCTTAGCAAAGGGTGGCATATGTATGTCATGGAATACTATTGTTCTATTAGAAACCAGGAGGGATGGGATTTCAGGGAAGCCTGGAGGGATTTGCATGAACTGATGCTGAGTGAGATGAGCAGAACCAGAAAAACACTGTACACCCTAACAGCAACATGGGAGTGATGTTCAACCTTGAAGGACTTGCTCATTCCATCAGTGCAACAATCGGGAACAATATTGGGCTGTCTGCAAAGGAGAGTGCCTTCTGTATCCAGATAAGCAGTTGTGGAGTTTGAACAAAGTACAAGGACTATTCCCTTTAATTTAGAAAAACACAGATATCTTATTGTCTGATCTTGTTACCTCTTAGACTTCTCTTCTCTTAAGGATATGATTTTTCTCTCATCACACCCAATTTGGATCAAGGTACAACATGGAAAAAAGACTGACAGAGTGCTTTCCATGGTGGGGGGGAACAAGATTGGGGGGAAAATTGTAAAACTCAAATAATATCTTTAATAAAAATAAATTTGAAAAAGAATGGTGGCTCATACAATGAATCATACAAATAATCAACACTTCACCCAAGTAAATGACAACAATGAAATATCATACCAAAATTTATGGGATGTAACCAAGGAGTTTTAGGGGAAATTTAATGCTTTAAATTCATTTATAGATAGAGATAGAGATAGAGATAGAGATAGAGATAGAGATAGAAATAGATAGATATAGATAGATATCTGTAATAGGTAAAGAAGGGATCAATGTTTCGGGTAAGCAACCAAAAAAGGACCAATTAAAGATCTACAATTAAATATCAAATTATAAATTCTGAAAATCAAATGAGAATTTAATAAAATTAAAAACAAGAAAATCATTGATCTTAAAAAATAAAACTGAGTTTTGTGAAAAAACCCAATAAAATAAATAAAACTTTTGTTAATCTGATTTAAAAAAGAAAGAATACCAAATTATCAAAAATTAAAACAGTGAGGAGGAAATTAAACAGATAATTCTGAGATAGTTTGCCCAACCGTATGCCAACAAATTTGACAACCTGAGGGAAATGCTGAATATTTACAAAATATAAGGGAAATGCTGAATATTTATAAAATATAAACATTCAAGATTATCAAAAGGGAAATAAAATACTTAAATAACCACATTTCAAAGAAGAAATTGAAGAAACCATTAATAAACTCCCTAAGAAAAAGTCTCCAAGTCCAGATGCATTTACAAGTTAATTCTACTAAACATTTAAGGAACAATAAATTCCAATTCCACACAAATTACTTTTAAAAAAAATAGTAGTTCTACCAAATTCTTTTTATGACACTCATATCTTGCTGACAATCAAAACAAGAACCAAAACAGATGAAGAAAATTATAGACTAATCTGTCCAATTATATAAACAGTGATATAAAAATCTTAAATGAAATTTTAGTAAATAAATTACAAGTTAATATTAGGATAATATATTATTATCAGTTAGAATTTATACCATGTAGCCAGCCAAGGATAGTTCAATATTAGGAAAACATTCAACAGAACTGAACATAGCAATAACAAAACCAACAAATCATATAATTATTTCAACAGATGCTAAAACTATTTATTCCTAAAGAGTATAGGAATAGAGTTTTCTTTTAAATTATGAGCAGTATCTATCTAAAACCATCAACAAATATTACATATAATGAAGATAAACTAGGATCATTTCCAATAAGATCAGGAGTGAATAGAATTGTGAGCTTTAGCAATAAAAGAAAAAGCAATCCAAGGAATTAGAAGTAGTAATGAGGAGAAATTTTCACTGCAGAAAATATGCTATGCTTAGAAAACCCAAAAAAGTCAACTAAAAAAAACGATTTGAAACAATTAACAATTTCAGTAAAGTAGCAGGATATAAAATACATCCATATAAATCATCAGCACTTCTATATATAAACAACAAAATCCAAGGGCAAGAGATAGAAAGAGAAATTTCTATTAAATTAGCTGTAGACAACATAAAATACTTGGAAATCATCCTTCCAAGACAAACCCAGAAACTGTATGAACACAATTACAAAATATTTTTCACACACAAAACATTATGGCTAAGGAATTAGTCATTAGTTGCTCATGGTAAGGTCAAGATAATCTAATAAAAATGACAATTGTACCCAAGTTAAATTACTTATTCAGTGCATACCAATCAAACTAACAAAAACCTATTTTTACAGAGCTAGCAAAAATAATAACAAAATTCATCTGGAGCAATAAAAGAATCAATAATATCAAGGGGAACTGATGAAAAATACAAAGGAGGGTGGTCTAGCTATACCAGAACTAAAACTATACTATAAAGCGGCAGTCATCAAAATCGGCAGAGTACTGTACCAGTGGATTAGGATAAGTACAAAAGATATAATGAATGATGATTGACAAACCCAAAGACATTAGCTTCTGAGATGAGAAATCACTATTTGACAAAAACTTCTGGGATAACTTGAAAATAGTATCGTCACAACGAGCCGTAAACCCACATCTTACACCCTGTACCAAAATAAGTTCAAAATGGGCACAGGATTTAGACATAAAGGGCTTTATCATAGATCAACTAACTAATAGATCAAGAAATGCTTTGTCAGATCTATGGAAAAGGGAGAAAATTATGAGCAAATAACAAATAGAGAACATTATAAATTTTACAATGAAACATTTGGACAATATTATATTGAAAAATTTTTGCATTAATGAATGCAGCCAAGATTAGAAGGAAAACAGAAAGCTGAGTAAAATTTTCACATTAGGGATTCTGATAAAAGCCTCATTTCTAAGGTATATAGAGAACTGAATCTAATTTGTAAGGTTACAAGTCATTTCTCAATTGAAAAATGGTCAAAGGTTATGAACAGGCAATTCTCAAATGAACAAATTAAAGCTATATACAATCATATGAAAAAATGGTCCAAATCATAACTGATTAAAGAAATGCAAATTAAAATAACTATGTAGCATCAAGTCACACCTGTCAGATTGGTTAAGATGACTAAAAGGGAAAATGATCAATGTTGGAGAGGTTGTGAGAAGATTGGGACATTAATGCTTTTTCAGAGAAGTTGTGAACTAACTCAATTCTGAAGGATATTTTGGAAAGATCAATAAATCTGATTATACTCTTTGATCCAGCAATACCAATACTAAGCATATATCCAAAAGAAATTATAAAAGGGGAAGCTAAGGTGGCATACAGGATAGAGCACTGCCCCAGGAGTCAGAAGGACTGGAGTTCAAATATGACCTCAGACACTTAATAATTGTCTAGTTGTGTGACCTTGTGAAAGTCACTTAACTTCATTGCCTTAAATAATAAAATATTTTAAAAAAAGAAAAAAGAAATCACAAAAATGGGAAAGGTTCCACATATTCAAAAATATTTGTAGCAGCTCTTTTTCTAGCAGCAAAGAATTGGAAATTGAGGGGATGCCCATAAATTGTGGAATGCTTAAATAAGTTATTGTATATGAATAGTATGATGTACTATTGCTCTACCAAAAAAACATGAATGGTCAGACTTTAGAGAAGCATGGAAAAAAATTACTTGAACTGATGCTGAGTGAAGCAAACAGAACCAAGAGAACATTGTATACATTAACAACAACATGGTGAGTTGACTGATAAATGTAGCTTCTCTCAGTAGTTCATAGACCTGGGATAAAGATTCAAAGTAAAACAAAATGAAACAAAACAGTTCAACCTGCAAGATCTAAACAGACTATGTTCACTTTTTCAACACATCTATTCTGTTTTTCCTTCCTATTATCCTGTGGTTTTCTTTAGCCTTAGACCTAATTCCTCATAAACAAAATGACTGCTATGTAAACATGTTAAACACAAATGAAGATGAACAACTTATATGTTTACTGATGAGGGGGAAAAGGGTGGGAAGGGAGGGTGGTAAAAATATGTAGCATAAATATGCAAGTGGATGAATTTGAAAAATTTTCATAAAATATAATTGGAAAAATAAAATAAAATATCAATAAAAATCCAACATATTGTTGGTTTCTGGGTCTTTAATCGACTTAATTTTGGGGGATGAACTCATTTCATTCACAGTTATAATTACAATCTCTGTAATTTCTTAAATCCTGTTTTCCCTCTTTATCCTTATGTTTCTTTCTCAATTGTGTCCCTCCTCAAATGTCTGTTTTCCTTTTGACTGTTCTCCTCCCTTACAGTCTTACATTTTCTTACACTCCTCCCCTTCTACCCTGCTGGTGTTATTCCTGTTTTCAGTCCATTCCAATGAGAGTCAAGTTCAAATACCTCTTCCTTAATCCAAACCTTCATAGTAAAATGCTCTTCATTTTGCATCACTTATGTGAGATAATTTCCCAGATTTGCCTCTCCCTTCTTCCTCCTCGCAATGCATCCCTCTTTCACCCCTTAATTTCACTTTTTTTAAGTCAACTCATAGCTATGCATTTTATTTAAGTATATTACTTTTAATTTGTTTGAATGATTATATTTTTAAAATTACAATTATCTTCCAATGTATAAATATAAACAATTTAACTTGATGAAGTCCCTTGTCATTTCTCTTTCATGTTGACCTTTTTGTGTTTCTTTTGAGTTTAGTATTTGAATATCAATCTTTCTATTCATTTCTGAACTTTATTAGGAATGTTAAATTTAACCCTGAAAGGCTAGACTCAGTTTTCTTGGATATGTTATTATTGATTGTAATCTTAGCTCTTGTAACTGCAGGTTTATCATATTCCAAGTCTTCTTAATATTTTAACGTGGAAGTTGCTGTATCTGTGGCTCTCTGATATTTTAATTTTTCTTTCTGGCTCCTTATAGTATTTTCTTTTTGATTTGAGAGCTCTAGAATTTGTCCATACAATTCCTTTTTTTCAGGGATTAATCAGTGGATTCTTTTCTATTTTATCCTCTGGTTGTAAAATATCAGTTTTCTTTAATTTCTTGAATTATGAAGTCTAGGTTCTTTTTAAAGTTCTTGACTTTGGTCCAATAATTCTAAAATTATCTCTTCTCAATCTATTTCACATTGTCTACTATTTTTTAATTTTTAAATTATATCTTATCTGAGAATCATTAACTTCTGCTTACTAAATTCAAATTTTTAAAGAATTATTTTATTCAGATTCTTTGTGCCCCTTTTTTCACCATATCCAATGACATATTTAAGGAGTTCTTTCCAGAGATTTGTTTTTTTTGCCTCTTTTACCATTTCATCAATTCTATTTTTTTCTATATTTTAGGTGCCTTTTTTGCAAAACATTTTACTTCATTTTCAAAATTTTCCTGTATCTCTCTCAGTTTCTCCAGTTTTTTCTTCTAGCTGATTTTTAAAAATTTCTGAAATATTCCAGGAATTCTTCTAAGCATTATAGTAAATTTACATATTTCTTTGAGGTTTTGCTTGTAGCTGACTTCATGTAATTGTCTTCTGATTGTGTCTTGATCTTTCTTTTAACTATAGCAAATTTTTATGGTCAGGTACTCTTGTTGTTTCCTAATTTTTCCAGCCAATTTATTGATTTTTAACTTTGCTCTCAGGGTTTAAGAATGACGATCCAATGTTTCTGGGGTTTTCCAGTTTTCAAAACTATTCTCATTGTTTGTAACTTTTCAGTATTTTCAATGTTTTGATCTAAGGAGAGATACTGATACTGCTCTTCTAGCATAGGGACTAGTTTCTATCCTTAAAGGAATCTTTTTTATAGCCACAAATGCTGGCACAACACTTTTAGCTTTAGAAATGTGACCAGGTCTTCCGGCCAAGATGGCATAGAGAAGATAGGCATTGTGTTAAGTGCTCCTGGTAGCCTCTCAAAAACAACATGAAAGAAGCCTCTTAACAGAAATCTGATCAACAAAACCCAGAAAGAGAAGCTAGGAGAAGAACACCTACCAAGAAGGTCTGTCTCAAGGGACCATGGGTGAACCGCGAGATAAGAGCAGAGGGTCAGCATGGAACAGCAGCTGGGGAAAACCAAAGGACCAGCCTCAGCCACAGAGACTTTGGTAAGTTCAGCACAGAGTTTCAGACCACACCTGGAGAACAACCAGCTGGGCCTGGGACCTGAGTTCCATACTTTCAGGGGAGCCCTTTGCCCAGAAAAAACAATGAACAATTCCCGACCTCCTCAGGGCAACAGAGTTCACTCACCGAAAGAGATGAACTCCCTCCCCCAGGGCTCAGCCCATTGTTCTAGGTCAACTCAGACCCTGCTGCTGAGGACCTCAAACACTCCAGAGAAAGCAACCAGCACCCTCTACTGGCTGATCCTTGGAATTACTAAGCCAAGTGAACAAAGCCTCTAGGATTTTCAAAAGCCAACTTCTGAGAGCCAGCCCCTCCCCCAACACAAGATCCTAGGGAAATAAAGAAAGGCCATTGAATGGAGGGGGGGGGCATGGAGAAATACTTAGGAGAAATAGATTCTAACCTAGAAATCTAACACTTCTGAGGAGAATATGAATTGGTCTTCAGCCCAGAAAGACTTCATTGAAGAAATCAGGAAGGAGTGTAAAAATCAATTGGAAACATTGGGAAAAGAAACTCAAGAGAAAATTAACACCTTGCAACAAGAAAACAAATCCTTGGAAAATGTAATTGGACAAATACAAAATGAGAATAACTTTCAATTTTTCAACTGGGGCAAATGCAAAAAGAAAATGATTCTCTCCAAACTACACTTGGACAAATGGAAAACTCCTTCAAAAATAGAATTAACCAACTAGAAAAGGAGCTACAAAAGGTAAATGAAGAAAATTCTCCTCTAAAAAAATAATGGAATAGGGGAAACTAATGACTTCATGAGACAACAAGATGCTGTTACACAAAACCAAAAGATGAGGAAAAAAATAGAAGCAAATGTAAAATACCTCATCAACAAATCCACTGACCTCAAGAACAGATCAAGAAAGGACAACTTGAGAATTATAGGCCTTCCTGAAAACATTGAAGAGAAAAAATTTGGATTTAATATTACAGGATTTAGTGATGGAAAGTTGCCCTGATATATATCATAGAACCAGAGGACAAAATAGTTATTGAAATAATACATTGATCCCCCTCTGGAAAGAGATTCTAAAATGAAAACACCAAGGAAAGTTGTGATCAAATTCCAGAACCATCAGATAAAAGAGAAAATCCTACAAGCATCCAGAAAGGAACTATTTATTTATGAAGGAACCACAGTAAGGATTAAGCAGGACCTGGCCACATCAACATTAAGGAATCAAAGTGTCTGGAATGAGATATTCCAAAGAGCAAGGGAGTTTAGATTACAGCCAAGAATCCATTATCTGGCAAAGCTGAGCCTTCTCTTCTGGGGAAAGGATGAACATTTAATGAAATGGGAAACTTCCAGCATTTCCAGCTGAAAAGACCAGAGTTAAATAAAAAATTTGGACATCAAACAGGAGGCTCAAGAAACACATGTAAAGGTAAAAAAACACTGGCTATATCCCCACTTGGGAGAAAGATTCCCATAACTTTTGAGAATTGTAACTCTATTAGAGAGAATATACTTGGCCAGAAGTGATAGATATTCATAACTTTTCTGTGATTCAGATAGAATGATTTAAAAACAATACCTTCCTAAAAAGGTGGACAGTACGGAGATGGGAGGATGGAGGAGATTGAATGGGGGTAAATCTCATTACATCAAGAGGTACAAAAGATTGTTGTAATTGAGGGGAAGAAGGGGGGAGGTGGGAACCACTTTAATCTTCATCTCATCAGACTTGGCTTAAAGCTAACTTACACACACTCATTTAAGAAACTTATCTTACTTTTCAAGTACTAAAAGGGGAAAAGGGGAGGGGAGAAAAAGGGGAACTAACAGAAGGAAGGGAAGAAGGGTAAAAGGGAAAAGAAAGGGGAGGGGGTTGATATAGGAGGGCAAACACACTGAAGGTGGCAGTATTCAGAAGCAAACACTGGGGAATATGGATAAAGGGGGATAAAGGAGAAAATTACGAGCAGAAGGAAAATAGCATGGAGGGCAGTAAAGAGTTAGCAATTATAATTTTGAATGTGAATGGGATGAACTCTCCCTTAAAATGTAAGCAAATAGCAGAGTAGATTAAAAACCAGAATCCTACAATATACTGCTTACAAGAAACTCATTTGAAGCAGAGAGATACATATAGAGTAATGGTAAAAGGTTGGAGCAAAATATATTTTACTTCAGTTGAAGTAAAAAAAGCAGGGGTAGCAATCCTTATCTCAGACAAAGCAGCTGCGAAAATAGATAGCATTAAAAGAGATAAGGAAGGAAACTATATCCTCCTAAAAGGTACCATAGACAATAAAGTAATTTCAATACAATATATATATATATATATATATATATATATATATATATATATATATATACACACATATATATGCACCCAATGGTATAGTGTACAAATTCTTAGAAGAGAAGTTGAAAGAGCTACAGGAAGACATAGACAGCAAAACTCTTACTAGTGGGAGACCTCAACATTCTACTCTCAGATTTAGATAAATCTAATCATAAAATAAACAAGAAGGAAGATAAGGAGGTAAATAGATTGTTAGAAAACCTAGGTATGATAGAGCTATGAAGGAAATTGAATGGGGATAGAAAGGAATATACTTTTTCCCTTCAGTACATGGAACTTACACAAAAACTGACCAAGTACCAGGACATTAAAACCTAAAGATCAACTGCAGAAAGCCAGAAATAGTGAATACATCTTTCTCATATCATAATGCAATAAAAGTCATATGCAATATTGGGCCAGGGAGATATAGACCCAGAACTAATTGGAAACTAAATAACCTCATTTTAAAAAATGAGTGGATCAAGCAACAAACCATAGAAGGAATTATTTCATCCTAGATAATGACAATAATGAAACAACATACCAAAATCTATGGGATATAGTCAACGTGGCTGTCAAGGGATATATTATATCTTTAAATGCTTACATGAATAAATTAGAGAAAGAAAAAAATCAATCAACTAAATATGCAACTAAAAAATTAGAGAAAGAACAAATTAAAACCCCCCAATTAAATACCAAATTAGAAATTCTAACAATTAAAGGAGAAATTAATAAAATCAAAAGCAAGAAAACTATTGAACTAATAAATAAAACCAAGAGCTGGTTTTATGAAAAAACCAACAAAATTGATAAGCCTCTGGTCAATTTGATTGAAAAAAAATAAAAAGGAAAACCAAATTGCTAGTATCATAAATGAAAAAGGTAAGGTCACCAACAATGAGAGGAAATTAAATTAATAATTCAGAATTATTTTACCCAACTCTATGACAATAAATTTGACAATCTAAGTGAAATCAATGAATATTTACAAAAAGATAAGTTGCCCAGATTAAATGAAGAGGAAATTAAAAACCTAAATAACCCTATCTCAGAAAAAGAAATTCAACAAGACATTATTGAACTCCCTTTGAAAAAAATCTCCAGGGCCATTTGGATTCACAAGTGAATTCTATCAAACATTTAAGGAACAATTGGTTCCAATTCTATATTAACTCTTTGGAAAAATAGGTAAAGACAGAACTCTGCCTAACTCTTTCTATGACACCAATATGGTGCTGATACCTAAACCAGGAAGAATTAAAACAGAGAAAGAAAATTATATACCTATCTCCCTGATGAATATAGACACAAAAATCTTAAATAAAATTTTAGCAAAATGATTACAACAAGTTATGACTAGGATAATACATTATGATCAAGTAGGATTTATCCCAGGAATGCAGGGTTGGTTCAATATTGGAACACTTTTGGTATAATTATATCCATAACAAACCTATTAGAAATCATATGATAATATCAATAGATGCTGGAAAAGCTTTTAAAAACATTAGAGAGTGTAGGAATAAATCGATTGTTCCTCAGAATAATAAGCAGAATCTATCTGAAACCATGAATAAGCATTCTATGCAACTGGGATAATCTAGAGGCATTCCCAATAAAATCAGGGGTGAAACAAGGATGCCCATTATCACCACTTCTGTTCAATATCATATTAGTAATGTTAGCCTCAGCAATTAAAAAAAGAAAAAAATTAAAGGAATTAGAATTGTGAAGGAAGAGACAAAATTCTCACTCTTTGCAGATGACATGATGGTATACCTAGAGAATCCCAGGAAATCATACAAAAAAACCACTGGAAATAATTAGCAACTTTAGCAAAGTCACAGAATATAAAATAAGCCCTCATAAATCCTCAACATTTCTATACATGACTAGCAAGATACAGCAGAAAGAGCTAGAAAGAGAAATCCCATTCAAAGTCATCTCAGACAATATGAAATACCTGGGTGTCTATCTGCCAAGACAGACTCAAAAACTTTTTGAAAACAATTAAAAACACTTCTAACACATATAAGATCAGTTTTAAATAACTGGGCAAAAATCAACTGTTCCTGGATCAGCTGAGCTAACATAATAAAAATGACAATTCTACCAAAACTGAATTACCCATTTAATACCCTACTAATCAGAATTCCAAAAGGTTATGTTAAGTAAATTCATATGGAGAAATAAAAAGTCAAGAATTTCCAGGGATTCAATGAAAAAAGTGCAAAAGAAGGTGGCTTAGCCCTACCTGATCTAAAATTATATTATAAAGCATCAGTCATCAAAACTGTCTGGTATTGACTAAGAAATAAATTGGTGGACCAGTGGAATAGATTAGGTGCAATAGCAGGAAATAATTATAGTAATCTGCTGTTTGATAAACCCAAAGAGTTCAGCATTTGGGATAAAAGCTCTCTCTTCAATAAAAGCCGTTGGGTTTATTACCTTCAATTTAGAAAAAAAAAAACCTTATCTTATTATGTAATTTTTCTATCTTATACTTTATTTTTCTTCCTTAAGAAGATGATTTCTCTCTCATCACATTCAACTGAGATCAATGTATACCATGGAAACAATGTAAAGATTAACAGAAAGCCTTCTGTGGGGGGAGTGAAGCAAGAATGAGAGAAAAATTGTAAAACTTCAAATAAATAAAATCTTTAAAAGAAGAAGAAATGTGACCAGTTCTCCTGCTCCCCTGCAAATGATAATGCTCCTTTCTATCTTAGAACTGAGACCATTGCCCCATTCCTTTGTAATCTATCACAAGTACTCTTCTCTGCCTTGAAAGAGTGACCTGAAACCCCCCCCCCCTTCCCCCTATGACCACAAACAGAAATCATCCTCTTAATACTGGTATTAAGACCTGGCACTGCTGCCTGCAACTGTTGCTGCCACTGATGCAACTACCTCAAAGACCTGCTGCAGGCATCAATACTATATTGTTCTCAAGGCCAATCAGCACCCTGATGAGACAAATCTTTCTTGCCAACCTCCTAAGTTTTCATGGGCTCAGAAATTGTGTCATTTGACCTATGATTGATTCTGGCTCTCCATAATGTGATTTTGAGGCATTTTAATGTTTGAGGGAATAATTCAGGTAAGTTCCTGTTCCTACTTCACCATCTTGACTCCGCACTGCAGACTTGCTTTGTTCCAATGTTTCTTACTTCTTGACTTTCCTTTAAATCTTTTGAAAATGTTCAACAGAATTCGAAAATGTTCAACTGAATGCTGACTGACCTGGGACATGTCCTAGCATCTTTTATCCTGGGACTAGCATTCAGACCTCTTATAAATGGAACCCTCCTTGCCCTCTATTTGCATTCTTACTTAAAGTTTCCATTGACTTTTGTTTTGTTTTGTTGCAAGGCAATGAGGTTAAGTGACTTGCCCAAGGTCACCCAGCTAGGCAATTATTAAATGTCTGAGGTCACATTTGAACTCAGGTCCTCCTGACTCCAGGGTTGGTGTTCTTCTATCCACTGGGCCACCTAGTTGCCCCTGGTTCCATTGACTTTTAACCAATCTCATTCATGAGTCTGGTTTTCATCCTATGTCTTAATACAGCACCTGCAGGAATTATGTGACTTTCTAACTTTGGTCTTGCAGAGATTTACCCTTGTCTAGTAGTTTCATTTTACAGATAGGTAAACTAAGGTACAGAGTGGCAGAGAGAATGGCTCAAGTTTGTACATGTTTTAAGTCCTGAGCTAGCAATGTAACCCAATTCCTCTGGTTCTGGGTCCAATTATTTCCCCTTTCTCCATCTATAATGACTCAAGCCTGTGTTGAGAAATTTATTCTGTCACAGGATAAGACAGAGGAGCATATAAATAAACCATAAGTAAAAATTAAGCATATATATATATATATATATATATATATATATATTTGCTGAAAATGATATTCTATGTAAAAGAAAAAATATACCTATTGAAAAAGGTGTAAATCTATTTTCATTCTTGTAGATTGTTTGTGGTATTATGGATGTTATCTCATCCTGTCAATGAAGATTGAGACATTCTATTAATTTTTCTTACTTTGATACATTTTAGCACTAGAAGCATCATGACTTCCCATTTCAATTTTTGAAAATCTCTAATAGGGAGACTATTTCCCAAAGTATTCTTTTTTTAATTTTAGAAACGTTTTATTTATTTTCAGTTTTGCAATTTTTGCCCCAATCTTGCTTCCCTTCCCCCACAGAAGGCAGTCTGTTAGTCTTTCCATTGTTTCCATGCCAAACATTGATCTAAGTTGAATGTGAAGAGAGAAAAATCATATCCTTAAGGACACTAACACATTGTTGGTGAAGCTGTGAACTCATCCAACCTTTATGGAGAGCAATTTGGAACTATGTCCCAAAGGCAACAAAAATGTGCATACCCATTGATCCAGCAATACCACTACTGGGTCTATACCCTGAAGAGATGTTGAAAAAGGGTAAAAACCTCACCTGGACAAAAATGCTTATAGCAGCTCTCTGTGGTGGCAAAGAAATGGAAACCGAAGTATTTTTTAAAGAAGACTGAACAGAGTAAAGTGTGCAGATTTGGGGGGTGACTAGAAAAGGTTAGAAGTATAAGGAGTTGCTCACCAGTTGGGGGGCCTGGCCAAATAAATTATGTATCTGAACATAAGAATACAATTATACCATAAGAAATGATGAAAGGGATTGGTTCAGAGAAAGCCTAGAAGATTTGTATAAAGTGATGGAAAATGGCATCAAGTAGAACCAGGAGAATATCTTTTAGAAGAATATCAACCCTGATTTTAGAGGATAGAAGATAAAGTATGCTTCTCACCTCCCATGAGGTGGTATATTCAAGATGTGAAATAAAATAGCAACTAAAATTTGCATATTCTTTAAGATTTACAAAACACTTTACAAATATTAGCTTATTTAATGTCTCATATGTGTTGCATATGGTACAACCTGAGGTTGTGTTGCAGTCACTTCAAATGGCCTTCAGAAAGTATATTGTTAAATTTTCAGTATAGATGGGTAGGGGAAACTGAGGTGAAGAAATACTTTGCCCAAGGTTTCATATAGAGTAGGTGACTAAGCTGGGATTCAAACTTGGGCTCCAAATCCAAAGCTTTCTATCCCCTCTAGCATGTTAAAAACCCAAACTCACCAACTCTTATTTGCCTTTCCAAGAACAATCAGTGAAATTTCACTAATTTAACTACAATGTCTTTTTGTCTTCATTCTTTTTTACAGGAAGATGAAGGTTGGTACCATAACTTGTCCTTATATTGAAGTAATGATTCAAGGTGCAAAATGAGATGATCGTTTATAGGCCTGGTCACTGTGGGTATTTGTTGTGAGTAATTATTCATATTTATTATAAGGATTTTCTCCATCTTGAACCACTGGGAGAGAGTAGAAAGGAGAGAATATGGATGTTTGTAAAGTGAAACACATTGCAATAATTTTAAAATGATTGCTATGATTTAGTTCCTTTATTAATCTGCTAATTTGTTCACTAGATTAGAATATCACCTTAAATACATCAGTGGTTCATTTAGTAGTTTTTGCAAAAACTCTAAAGATGATGATTCTTCACATGCTGTCTCCTTTTCTTCCAGTCTGACATTTGTACTGCAGAAGTAGAAAGAAATCTCATTAGCTGATCAGGTGATCTTGGGCAACCACTTAACCTCTCTGTATCTCAATTTCTTCCATTAGAGTATGATGATCTTTTAGGTGTCTTCTGACTTTAGAGCTATGATCCTGGTTAATCTGCGTTTTACTTTGTTTTGTCAACTGCTGTGGCCAAAGAATTATAAGTGGTCCACCTACTGAATGAACATCCCCATGTACAGAGAGTTAATCTTAATAAAGCAGGCCCAGTTTGTGGTCAGGACATTAATGCTTTATCAATGTGGTAGAACCTGGCAGACTTAGTGCTGCACTGGCATATCCTATAAGAACCCAGGTCCCCCTCTATGCCACAAAGAGACACCAGAGGAGGACTTGAGGGAAGATTCAGACCAATACTTCATTAAAACTGAAAAACTCAGTATATACCCAAGTACATTGTACACACACACACACACACACAAAGTCAATAATCCCAAAACCCAGAGTTAAGAAGGGTGAAGTTCAGTTTATAAATAAATCACATTTCAAATATTTCATCTTCAGAAAAAGTAAACATGAACAGTCCAAATGACGAGATATTAAATTATAAAACTGAATTGGGAAAGGAAGAAAATCAGGTTGAGGCAGAGCTCCATATTTCAAGATGTTGTCACCTAGAAAATGTTGATTTGAATAAGGAAAGATAAGGGGCTAGAGATGGGATAGCTGGAAACAGTCTAGGCTTGGAGTAGGCAATCTAGGAGATAGGAGTCTGACTTATATCTGCATTTCTTTTCTCTTCTTTCATCTCCACTAGCCTTAGATCCTCCTCCTTCCTTCTCTGAGTCTTCCCCCACCAACCCTCATAGGGATGTAGATGGACCAATTAAACAAAAATGTATATTGAAGGCACAAAGAAGCAATTTTTGTCTTCTTGTGAAGGGAACTAGCAGATGAAATCTTCTACCACCAATGAAAATACTTGGAGAATAATCTAGGTCATCAAACCAAATTATGTCTTATAAAGGGCACATATTAAGCTTTGGAGTAAGAGAACCTAAGTTCATATCCCATTTCCACTACTAATTAGGTATAAATTCTTTGAAAAGAGACTTCATTTCTCTGGCAATTAATTTTGCATTTGCAAAATGAAAGGATTTTACTGGATGTGATTTTTAAGTCCTCTTTCAGTTTAAAATCTCTGATCACAGACACTGGAAGTAAAGGGGCATAAGCAAGAGATATTGCAAAGGTACAGTAGAGAGGCCTTGGGAACAGCTTGGATATGGGGAGTAAGAGGCAGTGAAGAGTCCAAGATGAAACCTATCTTGTGAGCCTGAGGGAATTGGAGAAGAGTGTTGCCATCTAGTATAATAGGTAAGGTAGAGGGTTACAGAGAAGGGCCAGGAGACAAGTTAGGACAAATTGAGTTTATGATGCCTTTTGAACCTCTATTTTGATATGCCAGAAATGAAGTTGGAGATATGAGATTTGAGGTCACAGAGAGGCAGGAAAGAGAGATTTGATCACCATCAGCATGCAACTTAGTAGAGGTATTGTTTGATTTAAATATATTTACAATTTAGCAATTGAGTGGAGCACCTAATTTCTTTCTAGAATAGCTATACCAGCTCGTAACTCCATTTCTTTTTGAAGCTTTGCAACACCCATAGCCCATCATAATCTCCTAACCCAGCAGGATGATAGAAATCAAGATTTAAATCTGGAAGGGACTTTGGTGCCTTGGCCAGGTGATCCAAGCTAGAAGGTCTTATTAAACAATTCATAAGTGTTGGAGGAAATATTCAAACACATCTTTCTGATTCCACATGGAGTGTCCAATCCATCACACAACACTGCTTCTTTCCCAGTAAACACTCAGTAGTGTTGTATTTGGATAAATGATACTGGTTATATCAACTAGTCCACATTTCCCCAGATTTTGTAATCGTGTCATTTTCAGTTAAGATGTGAGGTTCTGGGGCAGCTAGGTGGTGCAGTGAATAGAGCACCAGCCCTGGAGTCAGGAGCAGCTGAGTTCAAAGCCAGCCTCAGACGCTTAAAAATTGCCTAGCTGTCTGACCTGGGGCAAGTCACTTAACCCCATTGCTTTTAAAAATAAATAAATATGTGATGTTCCTACATTAATGTAGGAATGCAAGAATGCATAATGTTAATTAAATTATTTTTTAATTAATTTAATTAAATTAAATAATTATCTTTTAATTAATTAAAGTATCTTTTAAAAATCAGTTTCCCTTTTTACAAAATGAAGGCTGTGAGTTAAGGTTTCCTCCAGCTCTAGTTTTTGGATTGTATGAAATGCATGGTATTTCTTCTTCTGTTTTAGAGAGCTTGTAATTAGATTCCCAAGAGTGGTTATAAAATTCTGATGATTGATCTCTAACGACACCCCACCAAAATAGCCCATTTCTTGTTCAGCCTGACTTCATAGCAGAGATGAAATGATACTTGAACAATAGTTATTTTAAGAAAAAGTCATCCACAAAGAAACATAACCTCGCTGGCTACTCACATTTTTAAATTCTCAATTCAGCAAAATTTCAAGACAAGGACATAAGAAAAGATAACTATCCTTCAACTTGTGAAAATGAAGCTTCACCAAAATGTAGAGTTAAACCATTTTTACAAAATAATTTGTTAGAAAGTATATCATGCTGTTTCAAATACAGACCACTTATCCTTCAAAAGATTATACCTACCTTTCTCCATTCTTCTCTTCCTTCCTTCCTTTTTGTCAAGAAAATGGGGTTAAGTGACTTGCCCAAGTTCACACATCTGAGATTGGATTTGAACTCAGGTCCTCCTGACTCTAGGACTGTGTTCTATCCACTGCATCATATAGCTTCCCCCTTCTTTTCATTTTGAAATATATTTTTATATTTTATTAAGGCTTGTACCAGTGTTTGCATATATTTTTATATAAAAGTATAGGTATAAATAAATATAATCATACTTCCTCCCAGAATTTTTCTGAGCATCAAATGAGAAATACATGTATTTTAATGAAAAAAATGTATATTTCTTTTAACATTTGCAACAATTCTGGGAGAGTGGAGGTTTGATTATACTTATTTAATAAAATCCAATTTACTCTGCACAAGACACTGCTAAAGGATGAGGATATAATTGATGAAAAGGTAGACAATACCTGAACTCTAGTAGCTTACATTTGAAGGAGAAAACAACATAGAAAATGAGGAAGGAAAGGGGAAGACCACGGCCTACCTGAGTAGGGACATTTTGTTCTGTAGAGGTGAAACCAGGCAGAGCAACAAGTACAGAATCAGCTGAGAGAGTCCAGTCTTTCCTATATATAAGGGAAGGCATTGTGAGTCCTTTGATACTCTACCCTGCAGGCATCCAATCAGAAGGGAGAGAAGGTAATTTCAATCAGTTTAGAATTAATGAGCTTACTCAAGTGGTGTGAGTTGAGGAGGCTTTGAAAAATCTTAGTGACTTGATTGGATTGCCTGTTTAGTAAGTTTCTGGGGCATGATTCAAATCCATTTCTTCTGACTACAGTTTCATTTAAGTCACTGTACTAAGCTAACCATAGCAGAAACTTAGCAAATCCTCACTGAACTGAATGCACTAAGATGATCTCAATGATTAGACTTAGACTTGGCATTAATTTAATTCATCTTCATGAGTTCAAATCTGGCCTCAAACACTTACTGGCTGTGACCCTCAGCAAGTCATTTCATCCATTTGCTTCAGTTTCCTCATTTTTGAAATGAGTGGGGAAGGAAATGGCAAACCATTCCAGTGTCTTTGCCAAGAAAATGCCAAATGGAATCATGACATGCTGGGCACAACTATTAAGTGTCTGAGGCTAGATTTAAACTCAGGTCCTCCTGACTCCAGGGCCTGTGCTCTATCCGTTATACCACCCATATGCCCCTTAAATACTTTCATTTGGAATAGCATAAAATGGAATAATTGTTTAGTGGATTTTGCTTCCAGATAACCTATATTAGAAGAGAAGCTTAATCTAAAGAAATTAAAATTTGATTTAAAATATAGAATCATAGTCTCTGAATAATAGAAGTCCACATGGAGGGGCGGCTAGGTGGCTCAGGATAGAGTACTGACCCTGGAGTCAGGAGTACCTGAGTTCAAATCCAGCCTCAGAAACTTAATAATTACCTAGCTGTGTGGCCTTGGGCAAGCCACTTAACCCCATTGCCTTGCCAAAAAAAAAAACCCTTAAAAAAAAAAAGAAGTCCACATGGATATTTAGTCTGACCAGCATCTGAATGAGATTCTTGTATACAAAGTATCTTAAAGCTATTGACAAATGGGCAAAGGATACACAAAGGCAATTTACAGATGAAGAAACCAAAAGATCCATAGTCATATGAAAAATTACTCTAAATCATTACTTATTAGAGAAATGCAAATTGAAGCATCTCTGAGGTACCACCTCACACCTCTCAGCCTGGCCAATATGACCAGAAAGGACAATGATCAAAGTTGGAAGGGATGTGGGAAATCTGGGACACTAATACACTGTTGATGGAGCTGTGAACTCATCTATATCACCTATACAAAAGTTTTCATAGCAGCTGTCTTTGTGGTAGCAAAGAAATGGAAACTGAGGGAATGCCCATCAATTGGGGAATGGCTTAACAAACTGTGGTATATGTATGTCATGGAACACTATTGTTCTAATAGAAACCAGGAGGGATGGGAATTCAGGGAAGCCTGGAGGGATTTGCATGAACTGATGCTGAGAGAGAGGAGCAGAACTAGAAGAACATTGTACACACTAACAGCAACATGGGAGTGATGATCAACTTTAATGGACTTGTTCACACCAACAGGGCAACAATCAGGTACAATTTTGGGATATCTGTGATGGAGAATACCATCTGTATCCTGAGAAAGAATTGTGGAGTTTGAACAAAGACCTTTAATTTAATTTTTAAAAAATTGTCTTATTATGTAATTCTGCTATATCTCATACTCTATGTTTCTTCCTTAAGGATATGATTTCTCTCTCATCACATTCAACTTAGATCAATGCATACTATGGGAACAACATAAAGCCCCCAAATCTGCCTTCTGTTGGGGGTGGGGAGAGGGAAGCAAGATTGGGGCAAAAATTGTAAAATTGAAAATAAATAAAACCTTTTTAAAATTAAAAAAAGAAAATAAAGTTTGGAGAAACACAAAAAAAAGCGATTGGCTTGAAGACCTTGACTCCTCTGTGATCCTTGACAATTCTTTCAACTCAAACCAAAATTTACTTCTTTCCAGCTTGGTGCCAACAATTTCTAGGATAATATGAGAATAACCTAAATGAGATATTATTTGTATTTCACTTATTACAATTATTGTCACGTAGAGACTGCTTTAAAATGTATGTCCATCCCTTCTCTCTGAAACAAAGAAAAATGTGTGCTTTAACCACTTGCACCTTACACATGATGGTTACCTCCAAATATTTGAAGACAATTATTATGTCGGCTCCATTCCTTCAGCAGAATCCTATATAGCATGGTCTCTTGGTCTTTTCACATCTTTGTTTTCCTCCTAAGGACATTCTCCAGTTTACCAACATCATTCTTAAATGGGATTCTGAACATAGCTTTCTAGATGAGATCTGATGAGAGCAGGGTAAAATACAAGAGGGACATTGCTTTTCCCGTTCTGCCTAATGCGCCTGTCAAAATTGTTTAGATTTGAATGACCATTTTGGCTTCCATGTTACCCTACTGCATCATAGTCAGCTACAGTATATTATGACCCTTAAACCTTTTTTGACAAAAGGCTTCTTACTTGACCTCTCCCCTCATTTCATATTTATGAAATCGATTTTGGAACATAAATTTAAGACTATATTCATTCTTATAATATTTTATATTTTTAGATTTGGTCCAAAGTATGTCAAAAGCCATCCTCAAAGCCTGTGGGGAATGCATTTATAATTAATGGAAAACATCAAGTTTAATCCATAGGTGAATCTTTGTGATAATAATTAGCTAGTAGTGCTTTTGGTTAGTCCTTTGGGGGTTTTCTTGGAAGACACTGAAATGGTTTGCCATCCTCCTGACCACTTTAAAGATAAGGAAACTGAGGTAAAGAGTAGGTGACATTCAGGATCACATAGCTACACTAAGTGATCAAAGTCACATTTGAATGCAGATCTTTTTCACCCCAAGCTTAGCATTCTATCCTAATTGCCCCAGAACTGATAAATCTACTGGTTTTAAGCATTTGAAAGGATTTTATTTATTTTATCTCACTTGATAATCCCAAACATTCTGTGAGGCAATAACTGTAGATTCAATTACTCCCATCCTAAAAAGTAAGAAACAGAGACTGAAAAAGACTTAGTGACTTGCCAGGGAAAGGTCACACAGCTAACAAATGTCATAAGAAGGATCTGGTCTCATCTCTTCCTGATTCCAAGTCCAAACTTTTCTCCAGCATACCATCTAAGTACTTGATGATACAGTAGATAAGAAGGAACAATAAAATAGGGGGGAAAATTGGGCAATTCGGCAATTTCACTGATTTTTATAAAATGAGATGGGTTTCCTGAAACTCTTAAGCTCATAAGGCATAGAATTATACATGACTTTTGGGACATTTTATTTTCTCTTCTCATTTGCTTTCCAAAGGAAATCACCCTCTTAAAGAAATGAAGGAGGATTTAAAAGAACCTTTGCAAAGCCCCCATACAGGGCTTTCCTTAGCTCTCTCCTTCTCTAGGACCAACCAGGAGAAAGCCTCCCCATTCCTCCTAAGGACTGCTGCCAAGTTCAAAGTATAGATGCATGTGAAAGTTGTTTGCAAATTGAATACTGCAGGCTAATGGTTATGAGAAGGACTTTTGTGTTTGTAGAACTTTCCAAGCCTCTGTTAATGAATGTTGCTTCTGGCTTACAGCCTCTTTGACTGACCTGCAAGGGACCGTAGAGATCACTTAGGCCAGTGTGCTCATTTTACAGGAGAGAAAAAAGAGGTACAAGGTGGCTGGGACTTCAAATCAATAGGGATACTCAATCTTGTGATTGAAGGTAATCACAGATTTATTACGACCTTGTTGTTCATCCTCTTTCATGTACTTGAACCCATACCATGGAAGAGAGGAACAATCTGGTCCCTTGCTCAAAACTCTGATAGGAAATTTGATGCCCTGTATTTTCAGGGAAGACAATGCTTAAATCTTGGGAATAAGTTTCTGGAAAATAGAGGCCTGAAAAATAAAAGTGAGGTGATGACAAAAAAAACAGAGGCTTAATTATTTTTTCAAGAAACAAAAATCTGTTGTCTCTCCTGCCTTTTCCCCTCCTCATGGTGGGGGGGGGGGGAGGAAGGGAAAAAACTATTTCAAAATATGCATTTTCAAGTGAAAGAAATGCCCATAGTCTTCAGGTCCAAAAATATAGGTCACATTCTATAGTCTATGTCTTCCATGTCTCTATAACTAAGTGGAAGATGAGAAAAATTGACCTTTTAAGGTATGATGTAATCCACTATAGTATTACTGTTTGAATCAAATATGATCATTGACTGTATCTCATTCCTTGAATCCAGGTCTTATTACTTCTGAGGCTGACTCTCTCTTCACTATACTGTCTCACTTTCTGTGACATTTTATTTCTTCCATTTTATAGATGATGTGACTGAGGTTTAAAGATGTATCTTAGTTGGTAGTTACTAATTTGAGACTTTACAAAGCCCTTTGTCATCTGGCTACGTCAAAACTCTTTAATCTCATATCTCATAGTCTTAGTGCCAGTAAGAAGAGATTACAATTTGCTCCATGTTCTCATCTCACTCCATATTCTCCCAGAATCATAGAATCACAGAGTTGATAGGGAATTTGGATGCTCTCCTACTTCGGCCCTTACCTTAAAAAAAAATCTGATAATTATTCCCAAGATGTGGCCATCTGGCCTTTGGTTGAAGGCTTCAAGAGATGAGGAATGGATTACTGCATTCCACTCAACCACATTGGAACATCTCCAATGGTTGGGAGAGATTTTTTTTCCTCCTCATAAATAAAGAATTCTAGGTTGAAGGAACCTCCAAGTTTGTATGATATTTCATCACTATAGTTCACAATGTTATGGATTATCTATAATGTATCAATGCCTCAGTGATGGTAAAATGCTATCTTTCTTATCTAAAATGAATTTTCTTCTCTTTCCCTTATTTCTATCTGCTAAATTGCCTTTCTTTCACCATATAATTCCTACCCTACTTCCTCCATCCTTACCCTCAGGAGCTCTCCTTTTCTTTTTCCTTACTTTCATAGTCTACATGCTTACTTCTAAATTAATGCAGACATGCCAATAAGTATATAATTTCCTCTGACATGGCAATAGTGAAAGTGAATTTGAAAGAAACACTTTAAAAAAGCACTAATATTTATGGGTCACCTTTGACTCTGTCATTTCTCATCAAAAAAGCCTCATTTTATCCACTAAAAATGTATATGGGCAGAACTTTAATGGCAACCTGAGCTCACCTCCCACCCTCAAGGGTCTTTGAATCTAATACTTTTTGCATTCTCAGGAGCTTGCTTGTCTGCATCTTCAAACTTTGGATTGTAATATGACCTGACAAGTGAGAAGAAGTAATTCTCATAAGCCAAAGCTGGAGCTAGATGAGAGATGCCTTGCTATCTGGACAGTAACTTTTCATCTTAGAGAGCTGATGAATGTATATTAACACAGATCACGACTAAGGAAACACTGAATATCGCACAGTGCAGGGACACAGGGCTCTGTCTGATGGTTGTCATCAATTTGCTGCTAAATTAAACACTTTAGCCTAAACTCTTCTTTCAAGGATGGCTCTCTTGTTGCACCCAAAATTATCAAATCAGCTCCATTTGGTTTCCCCAAAGCAGTGGAATGGGAAATATCTAGCTTTTCTTTCTGTTCACGTTAACAGCTTGCTCTTCATTATTTTAACTCCAGTACTGCTAAAGAAAAAAAAAAAAGATTTACCCCTTAGTTTCTTTGCAGGAGAAATGCTTTTAACTATATAATAAAGGAAGAACATAAAACCCTCTATAAAGCTGTAGATAGCATTCTTTGATTTAATTTAAGCTAATCACCAGAGAGAAAGTAATAGTGGCGGATGCAATTATCTTGCACTGATAGTAACCACCTGACCAGATGTACGGACCAGGGATAACTTGAATCCATAAGTTCAGATGCTTCTTAGAAGGTTTACCTATTTATAAATCATATGTTATATATATATATGTATATATATATATATATATATATATAAAATATCATAATGTAGTAATATAATATAAATAATAAAAAGAGTGAGCACTGACTTTGACCCCAAAGAACCACGTTCTAATCCTGTCCTGATGCTGATTGCCTGTATTACCATTGGGCAGGTTGATAAATATTACTGAGTCTTACTTTCTTCTTCTATGAAATGAGATTTTTCCCACTGACTTCTGAAGTGACATGCAACATTAGATCTTTGATTCTATTATTTTAAGAAAACGAAAAACACCACATAGAAATTCAAGTTACCTTTAGAATAGCTGGACAATTATCTGCATCAATATAACATGTTCTCATTTAGATGACGATTTTCTCTATTTGATTTAATTCAACAAATGGTTGTTAAGCAATTACCATGGGTATCAGATAAAGCCAAATAGTCCCTTTCTTTGGAGAATATACAGTTTAGTTTTGGATTAGTTTTCTGGTGATTTGTTCATCTCTAAGACATATTCTTTTACTCACCAGATTTATGTCCACTTTTTTATTAGTCTCTTTTTCTTTTTTCTACATCACATTGTTGCTGACTTGCAAAATTCAAGAGTGGGAAGGCATCTCAGTGATCCTCAAATCCAACCTAGGTGGAAAGTCAAAAGATCCCTATAATCACACACTCAACAGATCATCATATGATGCCCTTTAATGCGAGTCAACACATCACTCCTGAGGCAGGTCATTCCACTTTGGGATACCTCATATTGTAAGGATGTTTTCCCCTAACTCAAAACTATATTTTTATTTTTATTTCTATACAGTTCTGCCCTCTGGGGACAAATAAAGCAAGGTTTATCATTCTTCTGCCCATCAACCATTCAAGTATATCAGGACAACAATCAGGTGTCCTAGCTCCAAATAGATCTTTTCTCTGAATTGTTTCTCCACATCCTACAACTTATCTCCTAATGATGCAGGTTCTTTTCTAAACTGAGTATATAAACTTCCTTGCCTTCTAACCCTTTCAGTTCTACCAATCCAATGATATTACTAATCTACATATCTGCTACTGGGTAAAGGGAAATGGGACTAAAATGATATGAGATGACTTATGGAGGCTTTTTGCTTTTCTCCTTTATTTGAATGGTTTCTCTGGTCGAATACATACAGGTAAACGTCTTAAAATTCTTTAAAAAAGAAGAAGCTCATGCCCTAGGGACATTTTGACTTTACTGTTTCTGTTAATGAATTAACCCATTTGGAAGTAGAAGTTTCTAGTAAGTCACCCTCCCACCCCCATGTTCTGGAGGTAGAGTCAAGGTGGCTGAGGACTCATCTGAATTTATCCAAATTCCCCTCCAAACAATTTTTAATGAATTCTGGAGAATTGTTTTGTGGACTCTACCCCACTCAGACCATACATTTAATACTATTTTCACTTCTTTAAGCCATAGTTCAGTAAGGAGTTGATGAGTATCTCATTGAAAAATAGAATGATCAAGGCCTTTAGTCATGGACGAATAGAGATTAACAGGAAGATGAGGACAGCATAGTGAGAAATAAGCAAAGCTAGGGGGCACACTATAAGTGACTTCAAGTGTTGCAAAGTAGAGGAAAGAGTTATTATTCTTGATCCCTGAAGGCAGGATTAGAAATAACAGCAAAAACTAAGAAGAGGATGTGCGTGTTTGAGCTTATATCATATATATATATATTCATAATGCACATCTACACAGACATATATGTATTAATTTTAAACATATATGTATGTGCTTCTATGTGAATGTATGTACATATAAATCAATAACCATTTCTCTGTATAAACAATGAGAACCCCTCAAGAGAGGAATGAATTGCCCTTGTGTGCAGTAATTTTGTTTCAAAGAAAAATCTTCAAATAACTGTTAGCTAGGTGACTAATTTTGTATATATAAGATTCTTGTCCAGACATGGGTTGGACTAATTGCCTCCAAGGTCCCTTCCAATCCTCAAATTAATCAATTCTATGCATTCCAATTCTGAATTTCTGTGAAAAATTTGAACAATCTGATATTTCACTGATTTCTGTACTCACTGCTCTGATGTAATCTGCCTCATTTCCATGTGACTCAAAAAAAAGTGACCAAAAATATCATGAAGACGCCAACCTTGGAGAAGAGTGGCTCTCCCTTAGAATAGGACAGCAGATACCTAATCTATTCCTATAATGATATTTCCTGAGGATTTTTTGTTTTAGTTTTTTTTTTTTTTTTTGCTTAACATGCCATCTAATGTTCTAGGATCCAGAATCACCTCCAAATAATAAAGCCCTGGAAGATAATTGAATTGAATTTGGTGAATCAAATTATTTAAACCATCACTTGGGAAAGAGACACAGCTTTCAATCCACATAGACTCTTAGGAAATTTCCCTTTTCCTATAAATGCTCCATAAGATCTTGGAAATTTCCCCTGGATGATCATTTTCTTTAGGTGTTGAAGATCATATTAAGAACTTTCCAAGTTTCTCTGCTGAAGTTCCAAAGTCCTTGAGAATATCAACTGTAATTCTGTTCTTGCAGAGAACATTCTCTAAGCAACCAGGGAATGGGGATACTATCTCTTTCAGTATAGCTATTCAGCAATATTAGGTCCACATAGCCAGGCACTGAAAATTCAGGGGCCAAGATGGAGATCTGATCATTTCAGACTTTTTGGCCTCCTAAAATTGGATTGGAAAATTTTCAACAATTTTTTTAAATTTATTTTTTTTCTGGCCAGACTTACCACCACTTCCTCTTGATCAGGAAATGCCAAAAGTCCAGACTTTCCTGAGCTACATAGACAAATTAACTTTCAGTTTGGTCCAGAGGCATAGCATGCCAAAATTTGAAAATCCAGAGAGCATGACAGAATTTAACTCCATCTTCCCAAAGCTCAAAATAGAAAATTAGTCTGAGATTCACTTTGAGTTTAGAAGATTTTTCAAACAAACAAAAAAAAGAAAGCAATATTTGGAGGCTTTGAAAGTGATTTGATACTTGGTACTGATTATGTACCAAGAACTATGCCAGTCAGTCAACAATTATTTATTAAGCTCTTGCTACTTGCCAGGAATGGCACTTCATACTGTGAATAAAAATACATGTAGAAGGAAAGGCAGTTCCTGGCTTCAAGGAGCTTACATCTAATGGAGGAAAACAACATATACAATGGAAGTGACAAGAAATGGATGTAGAGAGAAGGGAAGGGGCATAGTAGAGAACATCCTATGAAAGAGTCAGTACTGCACTTGGAGTGAAATGAAGACAAGCTTGGCTTAGGCCTCCTCCTTAAAATGGAAATTCTGTTTTTGGGGGGTTTTGGGGGGGTTTGCGAGGCAAATGGGGTTAAACGACTTGCCCGAGCCCACACAGCTAGGTAATTATTAAGTATCTGAGACCGAATTTGAACCCAGGTTCAAAGGCCGGTGCTTTATGCACTACGCCACCTAGCTGCCCCTAAAATGGAAATTCTGGAAGGAACCATCCAATCAATTTGCTTGATGCTAGAGATATCAAGAAAAAAACAAAAATTAATTTGTAATCTCAATAAGCTCACCCAAGTAAGGGAATATAACTTTATAGGAAAAATAATTTTAGGAGAGCACCTATGTTTTATCAAACATTCAATGAGTAGCCCAGAATATATTTTGGAGAAAATTGAAAAGTTTTTTTTTTTTAATAATCCAGAAAAGCGGTAATGATAGATTACACCAGAATAATGAGAGCGGAAAGAGGAAGAAAGATTTGAGAGGCATGGAGATGCAATGTATAATATTTGGTAACTAATTACATATGGGAGGGAACAAGAAAAAATAAAGAATTGAGGATGCTTCTGCAGTTATGATTCTGGGTGACTGAAAGGTTGATGTTTCCCATGAGAAAAACAGAGTAGTAAGGAAGAGAGAAATATTTCAGGTTAAAGACAATGCCTTTTTTCTTTTGGTGGTGGTGGGGTGCTTATTGAGTTTTAGATACCAATGCCAGTAGTAACTTGAAATGTTCAACTGGCCATTGGTGACATGGGAATGGAGCCAAAAACAAAGGGTAGGTATGGCTGGCTATCTATCTATCTATATGTGTATATAGGATCTATATACATATATATATATATATATATATATATATATATATGTATGTATGTATATAGGATCTTTCCATATAGAAGTGATCTATGAATGTATGGAGTCAAAAGTGTTCTTGCAGTGTAGAGAAAAAGATGACCCAGGACAGAACCATGTAATATATCTTCAAATACCTAAAAGGAAACAGACAATTGTCCAGCAAAGCAGCAGCCAAAGAGAGATACAAACAGGATAGAGCAGTCAGAAAAATCCAGAGAAGAGAGAGCTTCCAGGAAGAGAGAGTAGTCAGTCGTGACAATACAACAGATCCTTTAGAAGGTGAGGAATGAGAAATGGCAATTAAGTGATCATGGCTAACATTGATGAGAGTAGTTTCAGTGGAAACCAGACTTCAGGAAGTTGTAATGTGAGAAAAGAGAAGAGTCAAGGATGACTCTGAGGTTGCTAATCTGGGATATAAAGTCATGGATTCAACAGAAATAAGGAAATTTAGAAGAGGGATAAGTTTAAGTATTACAATAATGACTTCAATTCCAGAAATTTTGAGCTTGAGACTTGAAGGTCTATAATGCAGGATTAGAGATAAGAAGGAAGACTAAGCCTGTACATGGAGCTTTAAGAATCTTCAGTAAAGAGATTATAACTAATGGAATTATCAAGAAATGAGGTAAATTGAAAAGCAAGGACCCAGAGCAGGGCCTGGGGTAAAACACAGAGTTAGAGATTGCGACTTAGATTATTATATAGAACAAATAAATAAGGAGTGGTCAGACAATTTGGATGAGAACCAGGAAAACTTACAAAACATAGGTTCAATCAATGAACAAATATTTATTGAGCACCAACTATGTTTCAAACTGCTAAGTCTGGAGACAGAGACAAAAATGAGACAGTCACTGCCCTGAAGAAACTTACATTCTTACGTTTTGCTAGGGCAAAAAAAAAATAGTCACAGATATACCATAAAGATGAATAAATACAGGGCAGCTAGGTGGCACAGTGGATAAAGCACCAGACTTGGAGTCAGAAGTACCTAGGTTCAAATCTGGTCTCAGACACTTAATAATGACCTAGCTGTGTGGCCTTGGGCAAGCCACGTAACCCCATTGCCTTGCAAAAACCTAAAATAAAAAGAAGGTGAATAAATACAAGTTTGGGGATAGGGGAGTAGAAGGAAAAATGACAATTAGGAAGTCAGGAAAATGATCTGCAAAGAAACGGAGATTAAGCTGAGCCTTGAAGAGAGCAAGGGTTTAGAAAGATGACACTAAGAAGGGAGCGTGTACAATGATGTGTATGGAAACTGTAAGCAGGACTGGAGAATAAAGTGCAGACCTTGAAAAGTTAGGTGTCAGCCAAACTGCAATGTATTTGAAAGTGAAGGATGGAGTTTAAGGAGATGAAGGAGTTAATGAATGCAGATAACATCTTGCACCTCTTGGAGGGTCGGCTCTGAAAGGGAGGACGGATAGAGAATGACACCTGGAGCAAGTGGTGAGCTCAAATGAATGACCTAGATTTAAGGTTTGGGGATACTTGCATGTTACTGTTGGAGTTTCACCCTTCCTAAGTCATCTCTTCCATGAAGCCTTCCATGTTGCTGCTTCCTAAAAGGATCTCTCCTTCCTCATGTCACTCACATCACTTTCCTTGCACTAGTCTATTTCCCCTTGTGACCCATTTGTATGTATAGATAAATAGAGATAGATAAATTATCTATATCTATATATATCTACATATATATATATATATGGAGGGAGGGAGAGGGAGGGGGTGGGGGAGAGGGAGGGGGAGGGGGAGGGGGAGGGGGGAGGGGGGAGGGGGAGAGGGGGAGGGGGAGGGGGAGGGGGAGAGGGGGAGGGGGAGGGGGAGAGGGAGAGAGGGAGAGAGAGAGAGAGGGAGAGGGAGAGAGAGAGAGAGGGAGAGGGAGAGAGAAAGAGAGAGAGTGATTCCCCCCCCCTCTGGTTTCACTGAACCTTCTCTAATATCTAAGTGTATGGCCTGGTGTTTTGTGCATATTGGACTTTAGATAAGTCCTTGTTAAATTGAATTTTGGAATAAATGTGACTAGGTCTCATCTTAAAGAGGCTGTTCATCTCTCTGTCTCTATCGCCTCTTTTCCCCCCTGCCCCCTCTTTCTCTCCCTTCCTCCCTCTCCCTCTATATTACATCTTACTTGTCACAAAGATTCCAATCTCAAAGATTTTGCACAGTTATCTGGAGAAAATATTTCCACTGGATCATATTTTCATAGAGCAATGAAAACTTTCACTACACTGTGGTTGCTATGGAAGATTCTTTTTTTTTGAGAAGGTAGGATAGGGACAATCTTTGATTTTATCAATATGGAAACTGCTAGAATGAAATCTCCATTCACTAATAAAGAACTGTTATTGAATAATATCTTAGTCTTATCTTAACTGGTTCCCATGTGCAAGTCATTTTAAGTGCCTCAGAACTTGCTAAGATTCTAAGTCAGGGGTGGTGGCTAGGTTGCTCAGTGGATAAAGCACTGGCCCTGGAGTCAGGAGTACCTGAGGTCAAATCCATTCTCAGACACTTAGTAATTACCTAGTGGTGCGGCCTTGGGCAAGCCACATAACCCCATTGCCTTGCAAAGAAAAAAAAACCTACAAAAAAATAAAAGACGAGACTAAGTCAAAACTTGAACCCAGGGCTTTCCATACTCTAGGAGTCAGTACATTGACTGTTCTCCTAGCTCTATGAGGTCTCCTTTAGAGGATGGGGAGTTATTGCTCCCTTCATCGGAGCTGTATTCTGAGATCTGGATGTAGCCCAAGAAGCAATTTTATCAAATTGACATTGTTTTCAAGTCATCCAAGAGTCTAGGACCCACGTCAAAAGCTTCATTTCCTAGACAGGAAATTACAATCTCTTAGCAGAGATTGGAAAGCTAACTAAGCAGTGCAGGGCTGTGTTCTAATTCTGTCCTTCACTGGCTCATCTCTTCCCAGAGGAGATGGGGAATTATTTGGGAATAGGGTGGAAAGAGATTAGCACAAGGATGAAGAGTCTGGCAATCCTTCAGCTAACCTAATCTGCTGCACATTTCATTCAGATTCAACTTGGCATTTTGATTTGACTTGGGATATAGTTAAAAAATCCTCTTCAGCAGACATCAGAAAATAGGAACCCTTTTCAACCATCTGGCCCTTTAACTGTGAAAAATCTAAAACGATTTGCTTGCCTGCCCTCTTTCCATCCCTCCCCCTTGGGTGACTATCTATGCTGCAGTCTATATTTGGAGTTGATATTCAGAAACCCCACTCATGCATGTGGATCTGCTGCTGCCAATAGATGCTGGTAGAAAAATCTATGGAAAACATGATCAATTGACAATTTAGATGAAGAACCTTCTGAGGGTGGGTGGGGACCCCCAGGAGCTCAGGCCGATGACATGTTTCATGCTTCATTCCACTACATTGTTCCCGAGCTGGGGGTACTTATTTATAGATGCAATTCACTAACTCACTGCTCCTGTGGCCCATTTCTGAAGGTTTTGTAAAACAGAAAATCATTACCATAAATCCTTTGAAATGGAAAACAGCAAAATATGAGGTGACAACAATATAGCAAGAAACCAAATCTGACTATAGATTCATCTCTTAAAGCACAAACATCAAAGAGTAGGGAATCTTTTGATTAATATTGTGGGTTTGCTTTCCTTCCTTCCTTCTTCCCCTTTCCCTTCTTCCATGAACCTCCTTATCAAATTCATCTCTTCCTTCAAAGGACTACATACTATTTTCAGGATAATTTTTACCTCAATAAAGAAAAATGGAAAATATTTTTCCTTTTTGAATTACAATTCCCAAGAGATCCACAAAAGCAACAAAGGAGGTTGGACTGCAAAGAAAAATTAGGTCACTCAGTGGACAGAATATCATTTTTCAGGTTAGGAAGACACATCTTCTCAAGTTCAAATCTGGTCTGAGGCACTATAAATGTGACCTTGGACAAGTCACTTAGACCTTTTTAACCTCAATTTTCTCATCTGTAAAATAAGCTGAAGAAACAAACCTTTCCAGTATCTTTGCCAGTAAACCCCAAAAATGAATTATTCAAGAGTCAGACACAACTGAAAAGACTTCTAACTAATGTGATATTTCATGTAGAGGTGCAGATTCTCTGCTGTTAATTTATAGTCATGTTGTATAGACATTGATTGAGACACAGTCTGATCTATGACTGACACTCTCTCTCTCTCTCTCTCTCTCCCTAACAATCCCATACGGTACACATTTAGTAAGTGCCTACTTTGTGCAGGCACTATAGTCAACCCTGGTAATATAAGTGATAAAACGTAAGATAGTCTGTCCTCAGTGGTCTTGCAATCCAAAGGGAAAGACAACACGAGGCTTTCTAAATGAAAACAGGGAGGAATTAGATTCTCTGCCCTCCAACCATAGAATCTGCTTATGCATCCTGCTTTGCCTGTCTCTACCTTTGGTTCCAAGCTCATTTCACTGTAGACCATTCAGGACCCAGTTTCATGGGTCATTTATTTAGCTCAGGATCCAAGCAATTTCCTAGCTCCCTTCAAGCTGCTGTTAGGCGAATCTATATTCTACAATATGTCCTTGTTTCTCCCATAATTACTTGCCAACTAAGAATCTTCCCCTTTTTTCACTTTGTGCTGTCACTTAGAAGAAATAAGAATGATTTTCAGAAATCAGTTTCCTCTCTTTCCATTTTCAGTCCATGAGCCTCTTGTCTTACCCAAGTAGCTTACAAGCTTCTCAAGGGCAGAAAACCCAAGACATACTCATCGAAGATCAAAAAACTATGAAGTTAATGATTTGGAAATCAGATCTGACTGTCTAGAGCTTACCACAGAGCCTAATACCGAGTTAGGTTAATAATAGAGTTGAATTCAGTGACTTAATCATAGTGGACTTTACACTGCACCTTGCCATTTTTTTTAGTTTTCTGCAAGACAGTGGGGTTAAGTGATTTGCCCAAGATCAGCTAGTTAATTATTAAGTGTCTGAAGCCAGATTTGAACTCAGAAACCCCTGACTCCAGGGCCAGTGCTCTATCCACTGCACCCTGTAGCTTCCTTGAACCTTGCTATTTTTGAACGACTTGAAAGAATCATCAATAATAGGATTAGGGGCCAAGGATATAAAAATATTGAGGGTATTCTGGAGATCAAATTTCAATGTCCATAAGGTAAATTGTTTGAAGACAATGTTGATAATTTTATATCTCCTTCAGTCCTTGCACCTGCTAAGCATTAGAAAAGATGTTATTTGAATGAAAAACAAATTCTAGTCCTAGAAGGAATTATCTTATTCCAGTTAATGAATATTCTCTGAATATATTAGAATATTTTGGTAGCAACATACTTTTAAAATTTCAATCAGTCAGACCATCAAGCAAGAAACATTTATTACTATTACTATTTATTACTATATTACTATTACTAATACTATTATTATGGATTTATTTCTGCCACACATTGTATTAGATGCTGGAGATTCAAATTCAAATAATAAAACAATCATTGCCTTTACACTCTAATGGGGAGTCAGTATACATGCTAAATATGTCTACAGCATAAATATAATGCCAGGGAATGCATTTCCAAACACTAATTAATTCTTTGACTGGGAAGAATGTGCTAAGAGTTAGGGAATGGATTCAGCAAAATCTTTGTGCATAAGGAGATGGCTCCATCTAAAATGGAAGACAGATTCCAGGTAGACTAGATGAATGAGAGGAATCCAGGCATGCATGGGAGTGACCAGGAGACAAACAGAAGATAGGGTGTTGTGTTTGAATAATAGTGAGAAGACAACTTTTACTATGTCATAGTGTAGGGAATGGGGGAGTAATATCCAAGGGGACTAGAAAGATAGGTTGGATTCATGTTATGAAGGATTTTAACATCTAAATAGATATTGATATTTGATTCTAGATACAATCAGAAGCCATTGGAATTTTCCTGGGGGATACAGAGTCCTAATATTAGTAAATATTAATTTTTCAGCAGTGCATAGGGTAGACTAGAACAAAGAGAGACTTGGGGCAAGTACAACATTAGGATGTTATTGCAATAAAGCCTGAATATTCTCATATACAAAAAAACCCAAAATCAATTCATATATTAAATCATTAATCTCTATTATGTATGGCTTTGGGGTTTTTAAGCACATAATAAATTCAACACATTATTTCCAAAATAAAAAGATAATGTTGCAATAATTCAAGCTAGTGGTGATTAAGGTCTGAACTAATGTGGTAACTGTGTGAATAATGATAAAGGGTGAGAGGACAGAGATGATTATGAAAGCAGAAATGACATGAGTTGGTAGCTAATAATAGGATATGCTCAGTAAGAAAGTATGAGGAAAGCAAGATAATTCTGCAATTGGGAACTTCAAACATTGAAAGAATGGTGATGCCTTTGACAGAAATAGGGAAGTTTGGAAGGGGCAAGCTTTTAGGGGCAAAGATTGCTCAGTTTGAGATATGCTGCAATTAAAATATTTTTTGTTGTTGAGTCATTTCAGTCATATCTGACTCTTCTTGACCCCATTTGGGGTTTTGTTGACAAATAAATTGCAATGGTTTGCCATTTTCTTCTCTAACTCATTTTGTAGGTTAGAAAAATGAGACAAATTGAGTTAAATGACTTACCCAGGGTCACACAGCTAGGAAGGATCTGAGATGGGAATTGAACTCATTTCTTCCTGATTCAAAACCTGATATGCTATCATACACTGTGCTAGTAGCTTCCTAGATTATCTTTAGGACATCCAGTTTCAAATGTCCAATAGGCAAATGAAAGAATGATGGTAGAGTAAGGGAGTGAGACTGGATATGTGACTTGGGAGTTGAGAGAGAGAGAGAGAGAGAGAGAGAGAGAGAGAAATATAGGGGTGTTTGGGTTCCACAAGAATGTTAAGGGAGAATTGTTAGTTTACATTACACAGACTGGGGTCTGCCTGTATTGTTGCCTATGGGCAGGAATGTGGTTTAAAACAAGATTTAGCCTCAATCTCATCAAAACCTGAGATTAGGTCAGGTCTGGCCCACCTAGGTCTGAGTTAATTAGGATATGTAACCTTCTCCTTTGTACATGCTCAGGGAGGTAGCTGTTCTTACTTATTGGTATAAGGCTGGGAAACTCATGGGGATGAATGTATCAATAAGATTGTGACCCCAGTCAATGACTGGCATGAAGGGAGAGGAACTAAGTCTGTCAAAGTGCTTATAAACACCTAGCATTTCCAGGATTCAGTCCCCTTTCCCCTTGAGAGAGATAATCTTAATCTTAATAAAGATTAATTAAGATTAATAAATTAATTAAGATTAATAAAAAACCATTTTAATTACTCTGGACTAAGTATTCATGAGCCATTTATAACAATTTGGGGGCTTGTCTGTGATATAATGTAAATCTTTTCTGTATTTTCCAGGAAGAACAAAAGAAAATAATGCACACAAATGGCTTAATTTCAAGTATACTTTCTTGGTGTTCTCTGCAGGAGAAATATCTCAGAGATTCCTGAGAGTGGATGTAGGAGAGTGATTAAAATGACACAGGTGAGTGATTAAAATGTCTGGGGGTAAGAACCATAGTAAGGAGCAAACTCCAGGGTGATAAGGTGCTAACCAGAACTGCCCTGGCTGGCTGAGAAATTCTCTGGGTGGGAGATCTATTCCCAAAGGAGAGGCAAGAGGATTAAAGAATAATAGGGTGCCCTGAAGGGAAAGAGGAGGATTTGGAGTTTCCTCTCCAGGAATTTCTCCAAAATCTTAAAGTCCACCATGAGGAAGGAGGCTGGCAGAGGTGTGGGGCAAGGGAGCCTTATGGCAGGTAGCTGGAAGTCAAGGAAGTTGCAAGGTGGAAGGAAGGAAGCCAGTTGGATCCACTTTAGTGTATGAGTGGGTTTGAATGTTCCTGAGGGTGTGTTTGTTTTCTGTGTTCTATGTCCTGTCTTGTACAAGTGGTCTGAGTTAGTTATTTCTGGGTCTGGGGACTTGGACTTCGTCTAAGTTTTAAACTGGGGGAGCTGGGAGTTGGGCTGAGAAGTTTCAGAAGGTGGGGGAGGTGGAAGTAGGTCTACAGGGTCCCCCTCATGGAGTTCAACCCCTCCCTCACTGGACACTAGTGTGTGAAGTTAGAAAGAGAAAGGGGGCAGGGAACTTTTAATGAGAAAAAGTTGTATTTCAGGGAGAGTTTAAGAGAGAAAGAACTTTTAAGGGAAAGATTGAGAAGTTATAGGAGGGAAGATTTCTTATTTTTATGACTGTCTGGGAAAGATCCCATGTTTTCTCTCTGGGTTGAGGGATGGGAGTGGTATGTTAGACACTTGGTAGTCTTAACCCCATCTGCCATCTTGTTAAGACTTGAATTATAAACTGAGTTCACCTAAGATGTTCTAAGATTTTTAAAGAATTCTGAAAGTAATAATTTGTTTAAGATAGCAAATAATTAAACAAGTTTATGTATAGAAGTTTCTAGCTATATATGTAAATTGGGACTTTTGGATATATGTGTGTATATATATATATTGGATATATGATGTATATATATGTATATATACATGTAAATGTAAATTGTAATAAGCTTCAGAATCTCATTGTCTTATGATGAAAACATCTGTTTTGTTCTGAGTAAAATGTTAAGCAGTTTCTTTACTAGAAGAGAAGGTCTCAACAAGTCATCTGAGTTGGAGAGGACTTTTTGGAACCAATTCAAATGATGTAGAAGGATATAGGATATCTCCAGGGGAGAAGAAAAGAGAGAAGGAGAGAAACTGGACCAATTCATTTCTATCATCTCTTGCCTATTGTGTAGTCAGGAGATTTGTTCATTTTGATACCTGTAACTTCCCCTTGATTCTGTAACACCCCTTTCCTCTCCTTAAAGATAATGAAGGCTGTGATGAAAAGGAGGAGGAGAGGCAGGGTGAAGTTATTTTCCATTAAAAAGAAAGGAGGTTGAGATTATTGGGTGGCAAGATTATATCCTACATGAGTCTGTATATCCTACTTAGAGAGAGTCTTATCTCTGATTTAGAGAATTAGTAATGGTGGGAAGAGAATCTAGCTGACAGAAGTCATTGCCTAGACTTTTGGTGTGGCTAACTATTGGACTTGGGGTGGTTCACAGCAGTTGGAGAATCGGCCTTGGATGCCAGTCCCCCTGGGTCTGGCCTAGACTCTCAGTTCCTGGTCAGAGGTGCACTGTGACACAGGATTCTGATCCAAAAAGAGAGAAACACCAGTGGCATATCACTGAGTCAGTTCAGGGTGACTATTGTTTATACCAGTCCGGCCAGAATATTTTCCTGGGGAGTAGAAAATGTCTGGACATGTCCAGAAGTAGGGTACATATTCTGGACTGTACAATTGACGGAGATAGATTGACAGAGACTCATATGAGATGTAATGATGGAGGCATTATGGTAAAGAAAATTGTGATTACCACTGTATATACCCAACTTCCAAGGGTTGGTCAGGGAGTTGTTATCCAGACTTAAGGGCCTGCTACCTGCACACAGGATGGGAATTAGGGCTATGGAACCCCAATTTATATCCTAATTAGTTTCTAAGCTATAGTGAAAACAATTACCAATTAGACACCTAGGGCCCTGGACTTGCTGGCTGGCTAAGCCATGCAAACAAGAACATTATTCAATATAGATTTGTATTAGACTGTCTGTTGGTTGGAGAAGAAGTTTGTATGTAGTAAATTAAATCAATCAAGTTGCTGCCTAAAGATGACAATGGGCAAGTAGTAAAAGAAATGGGGACATCAGAAAATTGGCAAACCTGGAAAATAGGAAGGGTCTCTGTCTCTGATAATAAGGAAGTAAAAATCTTGATAGAAGAAATAGTCAGTAGTCACGTCAATAACAAGGATTTAAGAGAGAAATCACTAATAAGGTGTGAAACCCAAATTCTTATTTTAAAAAGGGGAATTGTGAGGAACATGGGGATGTTTTGGTTCCACAAGAAAGTGAAGGGAGAATTGTTAGTTTACATTACAAAATCTACTGTCTGCCTGTACTGTTGCCTATGGGCAGGTACCTGAGATTAGGTAAAGTCTGCCCCACCTAGTTCTGAGTTCACCTAGGGTCTGTGTCCTTCTCATTTGTGCATGCTCAAGGGGGTAACTGTCCTTGCTCATTAGTATGAGTAGGGCAGGGAAAACATATGGGAATGAATGGATTAGTTAGATTGTGCCTCCAACAAAACCTTTCAAAGTGCATATAATACCTAGCATTTCCTAGATTCAATCCCCCTTTCCCCTTGAGAGAGGTGTGCCATTTATTACGATGTCTTAATTAAAAAAATTAATCATTCTGGTCTATGAATTCAAAAGCCATTTATAAAGTGTGTGTGTGTGTGACAGAGACAGAGAAAAACACAAATAACTAGACACAAAGAGAGTCAAGTTAGAGGAGGGCCAAGGAGGGAACCTTGAGGAAATCCACATTTTGTGGGCACAATACGGATGGTAAGTCAGAAAAGACGACTAAGAAGAGTAGTCAGATGACATAGACATCGATTCTATCATAAAAACTCAGAGGAAAGAGAATCGAGAAGGACAGGCTGGTTAACAGTCTCAAATAGAGTGGAGAGGTGAAGAAGAATTAGGGGATTATAATGCTGATAGCATTTTTGGTCAAATGACAAAGTAGCAACATAAATTGCAAAGGAATGAGAAGTGAGGGAGAAGAGAAGCAAAGGTACCAAGTGTAGGCTACATTTTCAGGAAGTTTGGTTGACAGAGAGGGAAGACATGGAACCATAACTTAGGGATGGCAGAGTCTCCTGAAGATTTTTAAAAAGGTGTCTGTTTTAAGGGTGAAAGAGAGGAGTAAGTCTGAGGATTGTAAGAAAAGAAGCAGTTTTAGCTGTGTGATCTTGGTCAATCCACTTAACCCCATTGTCTTACAAAAACAAAAAGACAAAAGAAAGGAAACAGTTGATAGGAAGAAGTTGAAGATTTGAGAGGAGGGGTTTGAGCATGAAATCTTGAGTGGGATGAGAAGAGCCTATATGTCAAGTCAAGTCAACAGACATCTTTAGCACCTCCTCTGGGTAAGGAATTCTGCTAAATGCTTTGGATACAAAGAAAGGCAAAGTCAGCCCCTGTGGTCAAGTAGCTCATATTCTAATAGAGGAGGGGTGACTGGGATGAAAGCAGATGGTGGAGAGAAAGCTCAGTAGAATTTCTAGTTAAATTCCAGCTCTACTACCTAGCTGAGTGACCTTGGGAAAGTCAATCACACTCTTCGTGTCTTAGTTTTCTCACGTATAAAATGTGGCAGGCAGGCCTAGCTAATCCTCTGATACTCCTGCTTACTCTAAAATAAAACTTTTTTTTCATCAACATGATTAATATAGATTTCTGTGTAACCTGGTTATACTCATATAACATATATTTGATTGCTTTCAGTCAAGGGAAAAAGGAAGGAGAAAATACGAAACTCAAAAACCTTACAAAAATGATTGTTGAAAACTATCTTGCATGTAATTGGAAAAATAAGTAATTAAAAAACCCCTTTGCTATCAAACATGTATTTACTTACAAATTCTTTTTTTTTTGCAAGGCAGTGAGGTTAAGTGACTTGCCAAAGGCCACACAGCTAGGTAATTGTTAAGTGTCTGAGGTTGGATTTGAACTCAGGTCCTCCTGACTCCAGAGCCAGTGCTCTATCCATTGTACCACCTAGCTGGCCAAAATTCTTACTGAGATAAAAGTTCTTTGTAATGTTGCTTATTACTGCCTCTCCTCTCAAACTCTGGTGATCCCAAGAGCAATCATATTCTTCCCCGCATGGGAAAGCATAGGTCTATAAGGTAAAATTCAAAGTTCTCCAAAAAAATTTATCACAAGCATTGATTAATTCAAATATCCTTTCAGAAGTAGCCAAATAAGACAATATAGAGTGGTAGAGATAATCAGAAGACTGTGCTTTAATACTTAGACTGAAAGCAAGCCTGTCTTCTCTCTTAGCCTTCATTTACTCAGCTGTAAAACCTGGTTAAAACCTTTATAATTTATTCCCTCCCCCATCCAAAATACCTGATCCCCCTTTTGTATATACCTTAGATGTGCACTAGAAGCAATGTGGCCACTGAACCAGGAAGACTTGCATCTCAAATAGCACCTCTTAGAAATATGGCTGTATAATCCTGGGTAAGGCTCTGGATTCATAGAACCCTGGACAGCTCTGTGAGATTCCAATTCCAGAGAGTGGTCCAAGCAGCATTGTTAGAGGGACTTTGCTTAGCCAGAGATTTATTCACACTAATAGGAGCACAAATGCGCACATTCTCTCCCCTGGATAAAGAGTAAATTTCCAGAAGTCAGGGTGTGCTTCCCCATTGTCCTTGCTTCCCAAGTAAATGGCATAGTACCTAGACTTTACAGCATAATGAGGATGAATTGTCAGTGGAAGATCTAACTCTGAGAAGCTATACAAAGCTAGAATGACTGAATATAGTCAATCAATAAATAAATGCAAAGATATAATAAAGGCCTTGAATTGCCAACATAAGACTTATTAGGGAAAATGTTATTCCTCTAAATAATTAAATAACAAATAAAAAGTTATTTTTGGAAGAACATTAATAATGAGAGAAATCAGGAAAGGTCTCATGCTATTGGCACTATAAAGGCTGGAAGGCCATTAAGAGGCAGATGTGAGGAGTGGTTGAGTTCTCAGCATTGTGTGCCAGTCTATGCAGTGACCCCAATGTAGGAGACAGAAGGTCAAGGTGGAGGAGCTGCAAGTAGATCGGCTTTTCTGAAGAATACATTGCATGAGGAAGTGTAAATTGTAATTAGTCTCAAAAGACCAGGGATCCACCTATCTACAACTATGCACTGGCATAGTTGAGACACAAGAATCTCATCACCAAGTTTGTCAGAAGATTGTGAGTTGTTAGGGCACAGTCACACTCAAAATCATCATCCGAAAGTTCCAAGAGAGCGTTCTTGGGGGGGGGGGGGGAGGAAGTGAAACCACTACTCTACAAGTATTGAAAAAGTAATGGGGCACTTAGGTGATGCAGTGGGTAGAGCACTGGTCCTGGAGTCAGGAGTATCTGAGTTCAAATCCGGCCTCAGACACTTAATAATTACCTAGCTGTGTGGCCTTGGACAAGTCACTTAACCCCATTGACTTGCAAAAAACACCTTAAAAAAAGAAAAAAGTACTGAAAGTTTTAGAAACTTTAAGGTAATATTGAAATTCATGCTTTGAATTAAATAGAAAACTTTAGCTACTCACTCCTACTAGATCCTTTAAGGCTTAGAAAATGCCTTACATAATTTGCCTAATTTGATCAAAATAAGAATCCCCATGAAGTTTTTCAAATATTTTTTTCTAATTGGAATACTGATCATCCAAAATTTGGGGAAAGGAAACTAATTTTTATATATTTCATAAATATGATGAACAGAAAAAAAATTTCAACTGAAAATTTGAAAAGATGAGTGAAGGCTGATTCCTGAATTTTATTTTCAGCTCCAGCATAATATCCTTTAAAATGTATTAATGAGAAGTGAAAATAGACCTTCAAATTCCTTATCCACTTCTTCTCTTAGATATTTAATTTAGAAATGGGCTGTAGTCAAATACAATATAAATCTTGCGCAGTGTATCCTTGTGGTATGTTTAGGAGTACAGGGGAATAAGGACCCTATTCTGTTGCTTCTAGGAACTGTCATTAGACAAATTTTCATGAAACTAATTTTTATGAATTCATTCATCCCATCTAATGACAGTACTGACATTTATTGATCTAGGATTTTGGAGGTCCAGCCCTGCCTGCCTTTCCCATTACCACAAAATGCCACTGCTGACTTGGAAGAGAAAATTTGACCTGAGACTATTATACTAGAATTCACTAAAGTCATGATTTCATGATCAAAAAAGATCTTATGCATCAAAGTCTCACCCTTTTCCACCCTACCAGTACTGCTTTGGGAACTCAGAAAGTAGGGTAGAAGTTTTCTTCTTCAGTGATCTGTTAATTCAGCAGTCTAAATAGCCCATGCATTGGAGCAGATCATAGATTTTCTAACTTAGTGGTGGCCTTTGAGGGATGTTTTGGTGTAGAATTTCATCTCCTTGCATTCATACTGGTGCTGAGCCTCATAACTTAACTAGGCTGAGCCTGAGATGTTAGTCATAGTCTTTTATCAGACTGAGAATCAAATTTTTTACTATCTTCTTTGTAGAACCCAAGAGTCCCAGGGGAATTCAGGTCACCTCATTATCCAAGTAAAACACCAGAACATCTATTATGATGATTGTTAACATGATTCATCACCATCACCATCCCCATCATCATCCTTACCCCCATCAGCCCCACATTGATTTCTTTTTTTTTCAATGGAATTCAGATAGAAATGGTTCTAAGAGGAAGTTGAGTCATCCTTCTAAAAATCCAGATCAGTAACCAGAGTCATTCTCAAGCTTTCACTCTCCCTCTTCTTATCTCCTCAAGCAATAAGCCAACTATAAGTCCTTTTTTTATACCCATATAATTCTCTTTCTGTTGTTCCTCCTATATGTTCAAATGAGAACTTTGAAGGCCAAAGTGAAGAAGGGTACCATGTGAACAGCAATTGAATACGGATCAATTTGTTCTAAGAGATGGGTGAGAACCATTCTGAAGGGATGAGAGATAGACTCTGTTGTTCTCAGCTAATTGAAAGGGAATCAATAGATAGACATAGGTGCAAGGAGGCTTCTAGTGTGGTGATGCAACTGATTCTGGAGAAGCCAGAGAGTTCTCTTTTCTTTTTGAAGGGCAAGGTCCAATAGCTTTTAAAGCTTTGCAGCATCTGATGAGCTCTGGGGAGTGTACTAACAGAGCAGAGCAGCATAGACCTACTGTCCTACTGTTTAACAGTCTGAGAGGAAAGACCAATGCAAATGATCAATCCATCGAGAGACAGGTTTGGATTAGTCATAGTGTTGCAGACCAACATTGTTCAAATGTTTTGGTATCTCATATGGTGAGAGTTACCATGTTGTCACCAGCTATCACATGCTTGCACTTTGCCCAGTGATGCTGGAGAGCCATGTGATATGAAAAGAAGAAACTGTACTCAGGAGTCAACAACTTCCATAGTCTCAGAACATCACCAAAAGTTTTGTTTCCTATCAAATCAGACCACTGAATGAAATGGTTCTGGTAAAGTAAAGTAAGCAGGATGTCTTTTTACCGCTCTCCCCTCATTATAATAAACATCATTATGCAAGTCATGGCTTCATATTATTATGGCATGGTCCTTTTGGATTGCAAAGGACAAACATCTATCCTTTTCAACATGACTCCAACCATAGTGAAGATCATTATCACCTTTCCTGGACTATTGCCATGGAATCCTAATGGGGCTCCCTATATCTAGCCATTGCCCCTCTAATCCTTCATATTCCCAGCTGCCAAAATGGTGTTTCTAAAGCACATACCATTCATCTGCCCCGCCCTGAACTTTCAGTAGCTTTCCACTGCTTTTAAACTGAAATATAAATGTCTCTAGCTTTTCATTTAAATCTTTCTTATGTTGAATCTTCAGATGACCAATCCAAGTGTATTGCATGCCACTCCTCTTCAGACATTCTATCTTCTGGTCAAACTGGCTAACATACCTTACTGTTCCTCATGTTCACTTTTTTCCTCCAGGTCTTGTAGAGGTGATCAATTCCCCATGGCTGGAACAAATTCCCTTTCCATACATACTTTATAGAATATCTAGCTTTCATCAAATTTCAGATTCAAGGGCACTTCCCCATGGAGTTCACCCCAATCCATGTCCAACCTGGAGTTTTAGGGAAACATCTGAAAAAGTGCATAGTGTTTCTAATACGTATATTTTATATACTTCTATATATTCATAAATATAAATATATTTCTTAACATATCCAAATAGATTTTCTTTCTTTGTAAAAGTAAAAAATGTTTGGGGGTGGCTAGGTGGCGCAGTAGATAGAGAGCTGGCCCTGGAGTCAGGAGGACCTGAGTTCAAATGTGACCTCAGACACTTAGTAATTACCTAGTTGTGTAGCTTTGGGCAAGCCATTTAACACCATTGCCTTGCAAAAGGAAAAAAGAAAAGAAAGTGAAATTATCTGATAGTTTACAGGTATTTATATACTTTCTTCTCCTTAGAATATAAGTACCATGATGGCAGAATCTGTTTCATATCTGTTTTTGTAATTTCACCATGGTGAACCAAATCTGACATATAGTAGGATTCGTTCATTTTTTTGCAACAGGTTCATTAATTTATTTATTAATCCCTAAATATTTATTTTGACCTACGCATCTTCTATTAACTGCCATCAAAGGGAAAGCTTCCATTTCAGGCAAATCAGTATTATCTACAAGAACTTTCCTCTATCATGCTGCATCCATTTATAAAGCTTTCATTTGCTAGACTTTTTCACAAACTTTCTTATGTTACAATTGGTGTTACTTTTGTAAGCATTCTTTGTATAAGGTGCTACAGGTGAATACAACCTGATGTTTCAATAGAAAAGCAGTTGTTAAGATTATAGCCAATAAACCATGAACATGTAGTTTAAAAAAAAGAGATAAAGCAACAATACCAACAACAAATCCATATATTTCAGAATTGGTCCTTTCCCTCAAAGGAGTGGTATTTTATTTTAGTTTCTTTGGAAAAGGGGTTGTTCCTTCTGTCATTCTCCATATAGACGAATTCTTGTAGAAGCATTAGATTTCTACTTGTCAATAGGGATTTTTTTCCTAATGATGTCCATTCAGAGGACACCATAGTTCTTCCATATTCTCCTGTTCACCATGGCCTACCTGTACTTAATAGGAGCCTAATAAATGTTTAATAAATTCAATTGAAGTACATTTGGTGAAGGTCTTCATACTCAGTAATGGAAAAACGGCATCTGAGGTGATTTTTCTTGCCTGACAGCCCAATGAATTGCTAGGAAAGAGATTGAACATTCAAAAGCAGGAGTTTGACAAATGACTTGGCATGGGCTTCTGCAAAGAACCTGAGATCATGATCCATCTGCTCCCACATCCTATAAATGATCCAGAGCTCTCGGTTCTGAGTCAGATTGCCTCCTTGCAACTTGTTCTTGCATTCCCAGTTGTTCTGAAGTTAGAATGAGTGGCAACCAGGGGAGTGGGGGGAGAATTCCATCTTCATTCCCAGAAGATCCTCTTCTGCCAAATCAGACTCAAGTTAGGAGATACAAAGACTTTACTTAAAAGGGGGATTGGAACATTAATCTGAAGGTTGGAAACAGAAATAAAGTCCTTCTATGTTCATCTCTTGCTTATTCAATAGTTAACATTGAGAGTGTCCTTTGTTCACCAAGACCAACATCACCTTGTTGTTTGGCTAAAATCTCTGCTCCAGTGGGCAAATGTTCAATTTGGTTTGTTGTTTCCAGTAAAGAAGTCCAATGAGTGAGTTCACATGACCATAAATATACCTGATCTTTCAAGGAAAGTGCATTACTTTGGATCAAATGGTTCTGCTCAAATCCTGTTGCAGTCATTTCCTTGACATTCGATTTTGATCAGATGCATGTCTCAGTGCATCTGAGGGAGTTGGTATGGGACAGTGTTTATTTTTATCACCACAAAAATGCTTTGACAAATTCTTCTTTGTATTTCTTAATGATCTATTTATGTATCTGTCTGTCTGTCTGTCTTCTTGTCTGTCACTTCTCTAATCCTCTTGGTTGCAAATGTCTTCCCCTTCAAGGTAAACATATCTACTTTTCATTTTGTTGACACCTACATATGTGAAAACTTCCTCTGTCTTAGACAGTAAGCTCCTTGAAGGCAGGGCCTACTTCATTTGTCTGCATTTCTACTGCCTAGACCAGTGTTTGTCACATAGTTAACACTTAATGAATATCAATGACATTTTTATATCATAAAAAAAGATCTAATGGAGTTCTTTGGAGAGAACAGCTGCATGTCCAATGGGATCCTCTCTTCCTTGCTATCGAACACCTTCAAGCAGACAAGGGAGTGGGTGGAGGACAGTCCTGTTAAGTTGCAGGTGTTGCCATGCTCATCTACCCTGACCATTTTACTCCCTGGAACAGAAGATACTTATACTGGAGAGAAAAATGAAATAAAATAAAATGCAAAGTATGCCAAGTTCACTTGGCCCACTGCCATTCATTGAAATCAGAAGTAATGAACAAGAGACAAGAGATAGAAATGATACATCTGTCCAAATGCATCTGTATCATAGCTTCTATAAGATGGATAAAGGAAAATTGCTTACATTATATATCTCTGGGAAAATATGACTTTGGATAGAAATTAGCAGGACTCACACTTCCCTGAGCTCTGTTTTGAGACCTATGCAGTCCTTGTTACCAATGAATCTGAAGTAATCTTTCTACCTTGGTTCATAGTTTCTCAGTTTAGAGTGATTGGGAGCCATGATTAGTTTGCTAGAAGAAAACTGGAAGAGTCATGAGCTAGAATTTGTAGTTGTTGGGTCAAATGGGAGAGTTTAATGATTTTTAGCTCATAGTTCCATTTTCCCCCAGAATGCCTAAAAACATTGACATTTCTCCCAAAGGTTCATGAAGGTACCTGTTTTCCTGAAGCCTCTCCATTTGTTGCTTATCTCTTTCTAGATAACTTTGTAAATCTAATGGGTATGAGTTGAAATTCAAATTACCTTAATTTACCAATGTTCTTTGCATTTGTCTTTTGAAAACTTCCTCTTCTTATCCTTTGATCTGTTATCAGTTAAGACATGGTCCTTATTCTTATAAATTTCAGTCAATTTCTTACAGATCTTGGAAATGAGAATTTTATCTGAAAATGATGCAAATTATTCTTGCCACCCTACCACAATTTCATTTCTAATTTCAGCTTTAATGTGTGCAAAAACCATTTGAGAATGTTATATGATCCAAATTGTACAGTTATCTTCTATGATGCCTTCTATCTTGTGTTGAGCCATAAACTCCGTCAATCTTTAGATTTGGCAGATAATTTCTTCCTCATTCTTCTATATTGTATATGATGTGACCTTTCATGTCTAAGTCATATTTCCATTTGGATCTTTTATGGATACATGATATGACATGATGGTCTACACCTCAATTCTAAAGGCAACTATTCAGGTTTGTGGGACAGTGAGTCCTTAAACTAGCAGCTGAGGTCATTGAACAGCCCTCATTTTACAAATGAGAAAATTGAGGCTGAAAGAGGTTGAGTAGGACCTTATCAAGAGTCACCCACTTAGTAAATGGCAGAACAGGATTTGAAGCTAGGCTGTCTGATTGCCACCTCAGAATTCTTTCCAATTGTTTCTAGTCTCTCTTCTGTTGAAGATAAAATGGTGATCACAAAAACTATGTCTTTTCATTGATTCTAAATAAAATAACTCAATACTATTCTAAATTTTATGAAAAACAATTATTTATACACGTCTCCATAATGGATTCAATAGTCTCCAGCTTAATATCTAAAACAGAACAATAGTAAGATGGTGACTTCTCCCAGGATTTCCATGAGGCAAACCCTTTAATAATTTCTATTCTTTTTATTGCTCTTCATATGTTAGTAGCATGTTGAGATTAAGAAAACACTTTGCATAGTATATGCAATTTGATCCTCAAGATAAAGACTATTCTAGGGGATGATGAAGATAAAAAGATCAAAACAGAAATTAGCAGTGGTTTCAGAGTTAGAGATTTTGACCTATACCTCAACCATTAGTTTATTTTTCTCATTTTCTGTATTATAAGTCAACCATGACATCTTCCACGTAAGCCATTTCCAATACTTCTTAATTCTATTTCTTTCCCTCTTTTTGATCCTGAATATAGGGTTTTTGGTAGATAATTGTTCACATTTTCTCCCACATTGGATTATGAGTTCCTTGATGGCAGGCACTGAAATTTTCCTTTATTATTCCAAAGCTTAGGATTTATTTGCCACAAAGTTGACACTTAGGCAATCATTATTCAGTGGCTTTATGACTGACAATAATCTGTAAGGTGCCTTCTTGCTCTGGCATATGATATACCCTGACACAGTCAGTTTGTGTCCTGATGTATCTTATGGAATCAGACAGGTACAGAGAGAACTATGTGAAAAATTTACAGAAGGAAAGACATAAATTTGAAATGATATTTCTAAAGGGAAGGGGTCAGGGTTTCACTTGGCATAGATGTAATTAGGAAAGAACTTTAGAATTAGGGAATGGCACTAAGGGGGAAATTATGGTATGCATGCTGAAAAGCCATAGAGGTCCAGTTTGACTGGAACAGTGTGCTGAGAAATTATATAAATTAAAGGTTGCAGGATGGTGGGGTGCCAGAAGGTAGAGAGCTTTGATTGCCAATCTAAAGAGATTTGACTATAGTTAGTTGGTTCTTGAGGGAGAAAGACACATGATGAGATTTTTACCCAATGAGGAAAGAGTATCAATGCTAGATTGAAAGAAGGTGAAAGTATAGGCTGTCCTTAGAACAGTACTAAACTAGTCCAGGCCCTGAGGTTTCATGTGTGAATGAGGATAATTGGAGGTAACAGCTATAAAAAATGACAAACCCATGCAGAAGAATAGACTTGGAGTAATAAGAAATGTCTATGACATTTGGAAGACATTATTTTCATTGAATCACACGGATATGGATGAAGTCTATATTTTGATTATCTATATTTTTTGATTATCTATATTTTTACAAATGAAGAGACCTTAGAAAGTTTCAGTGAATGGCAGTAAAAGGTCTTAGATGGATTTAACATAGTAAAACATGCCTAGACCATATGCATAATTAACATGAGTATGCATACATGTGTGTATTATTATTATTATTAATAATAATAATAATGTTTGTCTTTCATTCTTGAGGAAGACCACAACAAGGAGGGGATGTCAAGACAAGCCTATGAATTAGAGTTTAGTGAGGGAGGCTATGCCAAGTCCTCAGACTCACTTTTTCCTCCAGAGCCATCTGGGTCCAGTGGCCAGATATGGATTAGTTCTATTGGAGATGGGCCTAGATGTGAGGCAATCAGGGTGAAGTGACTTGTCCAAGGTCACACAGCTCATAAGTATCAGAGTCTGGATTTGAACTCCCGTCCTCTTGATTGCAAGCACCATCTAGTTCCCTAGTGTGTATATATCTCCTTCATAGATGCATACTCAATACATGCATGCATATATGAATGCATTTATGTAAATATTCACAATACACATTTATATCTACTTCTATTTATACATGCATATATGAATTTACATATAGACATAGGCATACACATATAAAATAAACACATATATATGGATATATACAGATATATCTTTTATGAAAAAGTATAAAACTTTTGAAGACATTTTGTCTATATTTTCAGATACTAGCATAGTATTTTGATATATAAAAAGAACTTAATAAATGATTGTTAAATAACGTATACTATATTAGGCATCTTATTCTGCCCATTATGTTGAGATACAAGAAATCATCCATCACACTGAACAAACCTGGCTATTTCTCCTCACACAAAAATAGATCATGAGGTGCACTATAGAGTCATTGACAGCTGTTTGGCATGACCTTTCTTTGTGTTGTGAGGACAACCTTGGATATGTTCCACAGAACATAGCTAACATCCATCTTCCAGTAATATTTTCTATTCTCTCCACAGCCTAGTGGCAGTTTTATTTTATGACCTTATTCACATAAAGGAAATAACAAGAAACCTGAGGATATTATTGTTATCGTGAGGGAGTAGTTTCATTAAACCTAGAGGATGTATTTATTCCATCTTGCTCTCTGAAAAAGTTGGCTATTTTAATTCTGATGCCATTTGCTTATTGGTACAATTTATTCCCCGATCTACTGGTGGGGTGCCTTGTCCCTCACTCAATGGATTTTTAGACGGCACATTTTGTCCTTGCCTCTTCGCCTCTTGTCCCATCTATGAGTATTTGGAGTGGACCTTTACTAGGTCCCATCTCCCTTCTGAAGCAGGAAGATTATGGGGGAAAACATACATAATGGTATGTAGGTATGTGAATGTGTGTGTGTATATACTGGTATTTGTTTAGTTCTTTTTTCAGTTGTATCCAACCCTCCATGATTTCTTTTGAGCTTTTTGGGCAAAAATTCTATAAAGTCAATTGATATTTTATTTCACAGATTAGGAAACTAAGGCAAACAGAAGCTAAGTGACTTGCCCAGGATCACACAGCTAGCAAAGATCTGAGGATAGATTTGAACTCAGGAAAAGGAGTCTTTTTGACTGCTGACTTCCTGTCTCAGGCTTGACATGCTATCCATTGTGCTACCTAACTGCCCTCTCTATGTCCATATATTGTAATATGTCTGTAATTATACATATTTAACTTGAGATTATGAGAAAACATTTCTATGTATGTACAGATATAAAGACATTTGCAAATGTATGTGTATATATATTATATATAATATATATATATATATATATATATATATATATATATATATATATATATATAAATTTAAGAGGAAAAAATACAAAACCCTAATTCATAAAGTAGGAGATTACCTGGTCAGACTCTCCCCATTTTATTCAGACAATGCAATTTTTTGAAAGAATTAATTGATTTGAATCAAATCAGAGAAGATTTCATTACAAAGGACATTGCTGAGGCAGCTCTAATGCAGGCAATTGAGTAGGAAGGGGACTTCAAGAAGAAAAGAAATGATAGAGGGGAAAAAATTGGAATCACTCTAGCCTTGAATGCATGCTATTTAAAGATATAAAGAAACAGAAAGAGGGAGAAAAGGGAGCATGTTGGCTTTTTCCTTACCCCAGTCCCTATTGAAAAGCTTCCTCCTCTTGCTGTTCATTGACGTGCCTCTGGTGACCTTGGTCCAATTTACAGAATTGGAGTTAATTGGGACATTTAAGTTCCTTGATGTCCCCACCCCCACTCTTACCATCAATAACCCCAGCCCCTGCAAATCCCATGGAGGACAGGTGAGGGCTATAATGTCCTCTGGAGGAACACAATGAGAGCCCATGCCTTGGATAAAAATCCTATTTTAGATCCATGAGCAGTGATGTTATTGTGGTCCTATGAGCAGAACACTATCTTTGATGCTGTGGAAGTCATCCTATGTCCAGTTAGAAAAAAAGCCCAAGGGTGAAGAAGTCAACATATAAAAGGGCATTTTCCAAGATTCTGATTTTATCTGCTGAATCACTTGGGCCAAAATGCACTCTGCTGATAGTCATCTTTAGACTTGACTATGTTCATCACTAGATCCATCTTCTAAGTATTTCCCAGCTTATTAGGAATGGATCTGAGCTTGAACATGGCTGCCATAGTATTTGAGGGCTCCTTCCACACTATGCTGAATATTCTCAAAGGAATTTTGTAAGAATTTGTTACTAAAAAAAGATCAAAGGCAGAATGGCAAACAAAATGATTTCTGGGACATCACAAAATGCATTCCAGCTAATAGTGTTTTTTGCCTTATGCATATTTCTGTTTTGGCAACAACGTGAACTGGCTAATGATGGCATTAAAAATACAACAATACTGCAGAAATATAAAGCAAATTCCCATTTTGAGTTTTAAGAAAGTCACTGATGCTTAAATTTGCTAGCAAAATATGTAACTGCTTACTTCTCAAATACATTTTGCAAAAAAGCTCATTTTGAGATTAACTATATAATGTCAAAAATAATCAAGCTTTATATTTTAGCAAAAATATGGACACACACATACACACATCACTTGCAGATATGCCTAAAGGGCATTTTAAAAACCCTATTCCCTACCAAGTCAGCAAAATACAATTTTATTTTATCACAAAAATATAGCTATATCAACTAGAATGAAACTTTAAAAATTATTTGAAAGAATTCTAATATTCTTTGAGCATCATGGAGATGTAACCCATCACAGATGTGAGCTTTAGTAAGTAGAGATATTATAAATGGATTTCACTGTCATCGCATTCAGCAAGGTAGCTATTGTATATACACCTATTATGGATTTACACATCTTCAGAGAAAAATAAAACAAAATAAAAAAAATGTGGTGGTTATTGATCCATTCAATGAATAATTACATCACAGGCACCAATATTAAGGAATAGAATTAGGTTTAAAAAACATTTACACTTATTTAATTGATTCTTTTCTTGATTTACTGGTCGATTTAGTGATTTAAAGAGTAGAAATGCATCTTTGAGAGGAGGAACCCAGACCTGGCAGCAGTTCTTTCAGTGATTTAAAAAAAATTCAAATGTGTCACGGAACATTTTCTAATAATTTTTTCATTCAAATTCTTCTGAGGTTACAAGAAAGCTGATTCATATACTCAAAACTGCTCACAAAGCCCAAACCAAATTTCTTACATAAGGACCTGGTTTTCCCAATTATCAATTTGTTATTTGCTAAATACTCAGATGCCAGTTAGCATTCACTTTACTGTTAGAAAATCTGTGGATGGAAACAAGAAGAGAGATTCCAGGCTCATGTACCATTAGCAGTTGGCAGCAAGGAAAGAGGGTCTGAGAGCCAACATTATCCTAAAGTTGGCTCTCTGTTTTCCATTTTGCTGGGGAGCAAAAAGAAGGAGGAGCAGAAGCTCCAGACAGTGCCTTTCTCAGGAGCTTCCCACCCAGAGAGAGACAGAAAGGGTTGGTGAACCTCCAACTCCCAAAGACCTTACTATTGTTTCTGGTCACACTTAGGTACATGGTCCTGAGGGCAGAGATTCACTTCAACACCTTGATCTGGCTGGGTCTAGACCATATTTCACATCCCATCCAAGCATTTACCAGGACACTAATTTCCACCTAGTCATCTACCAAAATCATATACTCCTCCCTTTCCCAAACTTTTCTACATTTTGATTTTGCTTAATGAAACTAACTGAAATCATGCTATCATTACTATGGAAAAACAAGTCCCCCATGATAAAGTTCAGGGGTCTCATGCCTGCTCAGACCCAAACTTTCTTCTGCGCCATCATTCATAGGCATCTGCTCCCTTCATTGGAATATAAATTCCTTGAGGGCAGAAACTGCCTCATTTCTTGTATTTCTATCACCAATGCCTAAGAAAGTAGGTGCTTAGTGCATTATAATGATATGATTATGATTAATCACGGGTTCCATATTTTATATTGTATACATCACAGTAAATTTCTCAGAATTTACTAGGAAAACCAATTCAACAACTATCATTTTCCATTCAGTAAAGACACCTTTTTTTTTATAAAATGACCACTCTAAAAATGCTTAGTAGTTCAGATATTAAAGAAACTGTGAGTCCAGGCACCACTCATTCCTTTCCTTCCCCTCTTTAGTATCTTTCCCTTCATTTTATATTCAATTAACTTTACTATAACATTGATTTCCTGTCCATGGATTCTCCCAGTAGAATGTAGAATAGATTGCTGATTGGATTAATGCATCTCTTGGGGTGTCTTTTTTTGTTGTTTTTGGGGGAGTTTTTTGCAAGGCATTGGGATTAAGTGACTTGCCCAAGATCACACAGCTAGGCAATCATTAAGTGTTTGAAATCAGACCCTCCTGACTCCAAAGCCAGTGCTCTATCCACTGCACCACCAAGCTGCCTGCTTGTGGTGTCTTTACAGCATAGTTTCTCAAGGTTCAAGTTGCCTTCTCTATAAGGCAATGGGAGGTTGAGTTCATCATTAAAGAATTCTAGGGGCGGCTAGGTGGCATAGTGGATAAAGCATTGGCCTTGGAGTCAGGAGTACCTGGGTTCAAATCTGGTCTCAGACACTTAATAATGATCTAGCTGTGTGGCCTTGGCAAGCCACTTAACCCCATTTGCCTTTCAAAAACCTAAAAAAAAAAAAAAGAATTCTAAAGTTTAAGTTGCTTATTTAAATTGGAATTTGTCTTTGTCTTCCTTCCATGGTTGAAGTATAGTAGTATGGGTAGATTAGGTTAACAACTTAAAAATATGTCTGTACATATCTATATTCTATAAGAATACTTACATGTATAGGTAGTATATACGCTTGTTTACATGGGTCTAGGAATGTACATTGGTGTGGATATACATGCACATGTATGTGTTTGTATGCATATATATGTGTATGCCTGAGTATATGATATTTATATGAAAGAACTATAATTCCATCAATGTGTGGACTTAGTATGTTGCTTGAAGGAATGACTTGCTATAAGTTAAGCAGAGAATATATTTTTGGGAAATTTACTTGGTTTCCTGACAAGTCAAGCAAGCAGTCTCTTTACTGTACTATATTTTCTCTTCCAAAAATAAAGCATATCATAAAATTGTATGATCATAGGGGTGATAGATTTTATGCTGGAAAGGATATCAAGTCCTCCGGTTTCATAATTTTACAGATGAAAAAACTAAGGACCACAGAGTTTACTAAAATTGTTTTAGATTTCCTTAAAGGTCATTTAAATTAATTACCTGAATAATACCTAACCAAATGAAAATGAGGATGAGCTAATTATGCATCTTTGGAATCCTCTTCCATTTAGAAGTGCCCAAGCTGGTGTTTTCTGCTAAATATTTACATTCCACAGTAGAATTTTGAATATTCTGTCATGGCAGTGAATACAGTGAATGATGGCAACAGAACAGACGTCTTGCATATGTTTTCTCCCATATCACTTTTGTTTTTCCTGAGTCACCTACAATTTTTCACTGTTTCACATCAAGAGCCTTCCTCCAAACTTTACAAATTAAAAATAGGCCCCATCTTCAGGCGAGAGTTGGTTGGAGTCTTCCCCCCTAAGGAGAATATAAATCATGCCAAGTTGAAAGTTTATCAGTTTAATTTTTTTGAGCTTTCAACATGAGAACATTTGGGAATGTGTGATTTTTTCTTCACATAACTCAAAAATAGGTAAGCTAATGTAGCTGTAATTTTACATTACCTTTGGGCAAAAACCATGCTTCATCATTTTGATGCATAAAGGATTCTGGAGTTGGAGGAGGAGAAAAACATCTTAAGCAGAAAGGAAGAAAGATTGGGGATGGGGAAAATGAGGAAAAAAGGTTCTGAATATATACAAATTTCTTCTGTCTAATTCTTGTCAATGGTACCAGTCTTATATACTAGTAATTTAATTTAGGATTTCTCAAATTATTGTGCATCACACATTTTAATGCCTCCCTTATGACTAAACCAAAGAATCTAGCTAAGATGCTCAAAAAGACTCATAAGGAAGCTACTATGGGTTTTATCATCCCCATTTTAGAGATTAGGAAACCAAGGTTTAGTGCAGTAAAGTGACTTTTTCATTGTTACATGGCTAATAAGTATGAAAGACAGGAATTGAACCTAGATGTGTCTTGACATCAGTTTCAGCCCCCCCATATAATTAAGATGAAAGTTTCTCTCTACGATGCCATGAAAACCAAAATGTTGATAGCAGTCCTAGGAATTGAGTAGATATTGATCACTTGGGGAATGGCTAAATAAACTGGGACATGTGGCTTATATAAATAGATTGATTTGTTGACTTACTTTTTAATTTTTTTGCCAGACCCATATTTCCCTCTTATTATTAAAACCTCTCATGAAGTCACATTTGCTCCAGCAAAAAAAGGCAAAAAAAAAAATTTGTGACCTTTTCAGAAAGTCTTCCCTGTCCAAAATGTTCCATCTCTCTTAGTAGCAAACTGTAAAATTCCTGAAGACAGGTATTGACAGACATCAAGAAAAATCTATGTAGAGAATTTCCTAATTCTCCTTTTCATAAGACTCTTTTCCTGTTACCTCAAAAGATGCAGCCCATCACCCACCCATGCTTGCCCACATTATATATCATATTTCCTTGCCATAAGTCAGGAAAGGTCCACCCAATCAGTTGACTGAACTCTTCCTTAGTCTCTTGATATTTTTAGGATAACAGAATATGTAGCCTTTCTTTCAACACTAGACCACCACCACCTCCTCCTTTCTCCCTCTCTCCCTCTCTCTCTCCTTGGTCTTTTGAATAATACCTATTCAGTTCTTTGAAGGTTATTTTCAGTCCTAAGAGGCAGAACACAACATCAGTAAAACATTTTCAGTTTAAAATAAGGTGATGTTCATTACAGAATCAGAGATAGAGCTGGGAATCATAGATATAGAAAGAGGTGGTAGGAGACACATAGTCCAAATCCCACATCTTACTGTTGAGAAAAAAGGTAAATTACATGCCAAAGGTCACCTAAGTGGTCAGGTATCAGAAGTCAGATATGAACCCACTACTTGTGACTCTTGATCCTCCTTGTCTTCCAAGAACTGCCTGCATTTTCTAAAATAAATCCAACCTCATTTCTTCCTTCTATTTAATTCTGTTTAGCCATGGATTCTCCGTGTAAAATATTCACATGGCAGGACGTTTCTTGGTTTTTGTTTTTCGGTTCTGCGGGACTGATATAACACCTCAGTTGTAGTTTTTTCATACATTTTTTGGAAAATTGAATTGAATCACAATGCAAAAATGTATTATAAAGATGTCAACTATTTCCATACACATACATACAACTATATTTGTGTATATGACTTTTGGGAACTATGTTTTTCCTTATTCTTCCCATATCATTGATACCTTAGACTGGAAATTTCTCAAAGGTAGGAGATCATTTATGCCAGTGTAAGACATCCTCTGTAACTTTCTTTTCCAATTTATATATTATAGGACATAGAAATACAATTTACCTCCAATAGGGTTAAGAATCAAGTTTACTTTTGCTAAGTGAATATACATCTAATTTTTAATTCACTATTTATAAAATGTTTGCATTCATTCATATTCAATTCGATAAGCATTTATTACATACCTACTTCATTCTGGAATACACAAATATACACATTTGTGTATGTGTGTCTTTTTTTTTGGTGGGGGAGAAGACTCCATATTATAGGAGATAAATTGATAAGCTATAAAATAGCTAGAGAAGGCCAAATATACATACATACACACAGAGACACACAAACATGTGCACATCCATACACACATTCAGAAATAATAGCTTTTGCTCTCAAGAAATCTCAGTTCTATTGGGAGAAATGAATATGTAAGGGGAAATTTAAATTTACAAATATGCATAAAAGAATTTCCAGGTCAATAGCACTTATTTTTAGATGAAAGGGAATTTGTTAACAGTAGAATTGACTTTCCTGTGGACTTTGTATAAGGACAGTGTTGCATGAGATAAAAGAATGAGAGGGGGAAAAGCTGACATGGTTGGGAGGAAGGAAAAGGGGAGGATTGCCAGGGAAGAGAAGGGAAGGGTTCTTCCAAAGATTATCTGGGATCAATGCCTATAAAACCTAATGGTACTGAGAAAGGAAATTGATTCATTAGTGTCCAGTTTGTGCTGAAATTTGTCAAATGAAGGTCTCTTGAGGTTCCTATAATCATTACAGGAAATGAGAATGTCATAAGTGTGAACTAACAAGTTATTACTTATTTTTTTTAATTCTCCATTACAACTAAGTTGAAAGCCTGGTCTCAATTAAGAAATTTGCTAATAGCTGTTCCCAGTTTAAGGTCATACCCTGTGCTCTTGTAACACAGAAGTATCGTGGGCGGAAATTAATTTTTTCTAAGTACTAAGGACCATACGATCATCTGATGGATGTTTTCTCGGAATCTTAGAGTTGGAAGGTCCCTCCAAAGCCCTTTAGCCTAACCCAGGTCTGACAGAGACTTTCTTCTACAATATCACCCACAAGTGGGACCTTTGCCTGAATCCCTATGGGTAGGTAGGTCGACCACCAATGCTATTTCCAAACATTTTGAAATTGGGTTAAGAAGCTTCTCCTGCCATCAAGCTGCTTCTAGATGATCCCTACCCATTTCTGTTTGATTTTCTGGGTCTAATCAGAATGAATCTATTCCCTCCCTCATTCTTGGATAGCCTTTCAAAGCATTGCAGACAATTATTGTGTCTTCCATTACTTTTCTCTCCACAAGACTAAACAATACTAAGGCTTTCATCTTCAGTTCACATAAGGGTTGCACTCAAAGATTTTACCAACTATCTTCTCTTATTATCAATGTTCCTTCTAATATATGGAGCCCCAAACTGAGTACAATCCTTTATGTTATATATGTCCAGGACAAAGTAAATCAAGGAAATCACTTCCTTGTTTCTGGAATTTATATAAATTTATTTTTATGAACAATAGAATCACATTAACTTTAATGATTATTATAAAATACTTTTGAGTGGGATTGAGTTCACATTCCATTGAGACCCCCAGATCCTTTTTCAGAAGAACTATTGTCAGATATAGCTTGTTAATCTTGCATTTCTACAACTGACTTTTGGAACCAAAGAGTAATATTTTAAATTTGTTTTTATTTCATTTCATTTTAATCATTTTGGTCAAATGCTCTAAGCTATGAAATTTTTTTCTATTTTTAATCTATGGAAAAAACAAGCATTTCCATAACACAGTTTAATAAATTGTTTCACTGATCTAAAAGTCCAAAAATTAATATGTTATGCGTTCTAATTTTCTTACAAAATTCCTTTTTTATATCTAGGTCATGTATTCATTCTGATCTTATCTTGGTAAATGTTGCAAAAATATTTCTCTAACCACATTTGTGACATTTTTGCTTCTAGGTTTCCCAACAATTTTTACCGAATAATGAACTCTTATCCCAAAATATTAAGTCTTTACACTTGTCAAATGCAAGGATATTATGTTTCCTTTGCTGCCGTAAGTTTTCTACTCTGTTCTATTGAACTAACTTTATACTTTAACCTGCATCAGATTGTTTTGATGATAATGCCTTATAACATATTATAAATTTTGTCACTGTTAAACCTCCTTCCTTTGTAATTTTTATTATTTTCTTTGATAGCATGGATTTTGTTTTTCCAAATTAATTTTGCTATTTTTTCTAACTCAGGAAAAAAATTGATAATTAAGTAGTATGGCATGGAATGTATAAAATTAATTTGAGTAAAGTGGTAAGTTTTATTTTATTGGTCCTTCCTATGAAATTTAATATTTCTTGAATTACTTAAATGTGATTTTATGTGTTTAAAAAGCTGTTTAAAAATAGTTTTCTTTATATAGTTCCTGGGTTTGTTTTGGCAGGTGTACTTCCAAGTATTTTATGGTGTATAAAGTTATTTGAAGCAGGGGTACTTCTTACTATCTCTTCTTGTAGAGTTCTGTTTTTGTGACAAATAATGTTGAAAATTTATAAGGATTTACTTTATATACTTCCACTTCCACAAAATTATGAATTGTTTCAACTAACTTTTTAGTTAAATCTTTGAAAATTTCCAATGGAATCATCATATCATCTGGGAAAATAGTTTTATCACATCATTTTATATTCTGATTCCTTCTATTTCTTTTTCTTCTCATTGTTATTATTAGTATTTCCAATACAATACTGAGTAAAATTGCTAACAAAAATATTGGTGACAGTGGACATTTTTTGTTTTATCCTTATTGGGAAAACTTCTAGTTTAATCCCCATTACAAAAAATGCATGTCTATGCTTTTAGATGCTTAAAAACATCCCTTTGGATATTCACTTCAATTCCTATCTTGTTTATATGATCCTTCCAGCTTTAAGTGATCTCCAAGATTAAAAATCATTGGCACAGAATTTGAAGGTGTAAGAGACCTTAGAGATGACCTTTTCCAAACAATTCATACTGCAGATGAAGGAAAAGAGACCCTGAGTAACAATAATACAACTAAAAGTAGAATTAGGGCTTATAGAGATGAAAGCAAACAGAGAAGCTGTTGTGAAATGAAGAGATGTCTGGAAAATTCTAGGTACTCTATGAAGAGAAGAGATTTTGTTTTTCCCCCTCCAGTCAGAGAGAAGAGGCAACTAAGGGTGCTGAATGAGTGTTGATTATCAAAACCAAAATCATGAGCTTGACACACACATTGCCATAGTTAGCTCAATCTTTGGGATTCTCCTATAGATAATACAATAGAGAAGATGTATTAGAATGACTGTCAAACTGAAGGTCTGTAGAGCCATTGTGCTGACCTCATTGCTGTATGCCTGAGAAATCTGGACAGTCTACCAATGCCAGACTAGGAAACTGAATCATGTCCATTTAAAATATCAGGAAGATTCCGAAGATCATATGGCAGAATAAGATACCTGTCACTGAGATCCATTTTTTGAACTAAACTGCCAAGCATTCATATTCTAATATGAGCATAACTTCAATGGGCTGGTCATATTGTTTGAATGCCCTTGTATACTTTCCAAAAAGACTTTTATGGAAACCTTCTAGAGAAGAAGTGTTCACAGAGTAGGAAGAAAAAGTGATAGAAGGACACTTTTAAGGTCTCTGGAAGAACTTTGTAATTGATTGTGTGACATGAGATTGGGACAAGACTACTCAGTATGGCATGCCCTCAGCAGGGAAGGTGCTGTGCTCTTTGAGCAAAGGAGAACTGTAGCGTCTTGGAGGAAACATAAGTTACACAAATTCAGAGAATCCACCCCAGGTATTCACATGGCCAATTTGTGTCCAATCTGTGATAAAATATTTGGGGGCTTCTATTGGTCTGAGCAGCCACAGTCAGACATAGTGCACCTGGAATCTAACAGCGATATCAGTTTGGTCATCTTCAAGAACAAAGGAGGGGCAACCAACCAATCGACAATGCATATGGCAGGCACAGTTTTAAGTGCCGATGTCAACCTCCTTCATTGAATCATCAATCCTTGATAATTTAGGCAAACAAAAAAACTGAAGTAGTAATAAAAGGGGAAAACACTTGTGTCAGACTTTTTCCACCTCATTGGAGCTCCAACAACATCTCAGAGATATCTCTGTGAAAACAAAATTCTCCTTTAGAATAGGAGATTTCAAAGGAGAGTTTTTTCTTGATAAGGGGGAACAAGCAAATGAATACACTGACACATGTTCTCTACAATATTATGGATTATTGCTACCATAATAAAGGGATGACAGAAAATGCCATGGCAAGGGTTAGCTAATAACTGTTTCCTCCTGGCATATTTTTGGTTTTGAAGTAAAATGGAAATCTTGAGCCTACAATAGCAATACTTATAGAAAAGAGAATGAAATGAAGCCCCATGTCGTAATGATGAAACATGCTGACTTTACATGTCAGATTTCCTGGGGAAATGAATGAAAGGAAGAAATATGCATGTACCAAGTACCTACTATGTTCAAGATAGAAACGATCCAAGAATTTCCAGAAGTGGTTATCTATTAAATTTCTGCTATCATAGATTCAGCTATTAATATTGAGGATTTTAGCCACTTGAGAAGGCTGCAAGCATGTAAATTAATTTGGCATATTGCCTATTTCAGTCAGTATCATGTAGACATACCTGTCCTACCAGCATTGACAAATACATGATGAATCCATAGACAAAAGTCTAGAAGGCAAAGGAAATGAATATGGGGGGGGGGGGGATAGGTGACTATTTCTACCCTCAAGTGACTAGTTGTGTGATGTACAGAAAACTGCTAAGCTTCTCTATTTCATCTTCCATAAAATGAAAAAGCAGGCAAAGAAGATCTCTGTGGTCCTTTCCATCTCTAATTAGCTACAATCCTCAAATACTGGGGAAAATGTGAGGGTTTTCATGGACAAATACACAGAAATGCCAAATATTGTAATATCAGCAATGGGACAAACAAGTCTCTGATTGCATCATTAATTCCAAAATCCTCTCACCAAGTTGATTAATGATATTATTCATGTTTTGACTGTAATAGTAGCTAAAGTCAGAGTGTCGAAATTCATTAATTGGTTGTTTATTTCATCTATTTAAATATTTATTTTGAAATACTGGGAGACTGATATAGTGAAGAGAGAACAAGAATTGGAGTCACTATGAGTTCTAAACTTGCTTCAGTTCATATGACTGGAAGCACTCTGAGCTTTGGACAGCTCTCTAGGTTCTAGGTGTACCATTTTCAAAGGCTGCTTTTGGTGCTATGTATCACTTTGTAGTCCTAGATAGGAACAATGATAGAAGAAGGATGGAATGGGGATTACATTGGTCAGGGATGATGTTTGTCCCTCATTCACAAAGACAACGATGGCATCAGAGAGGTGATGCCATTACATTACATTATATTAAGGGGGTGCTGTGCTAAGTCACCAATCTCCCTTTCTCCTCCAGAGTCATCTGGGTCCAGGAATCAAATATGAATCAGGATGACTGGAGCTGGCCCTGTATATGAGACAGAGTTAAGTGACTTGCCCAAGTTCACACAACTAGTAAGTGGCAAGTGTCAGGCTGGATTCAAACTCCTTTCCTCCTGACTCCAAGGCCAGAGTTTTTATCCACTGTGCCACCTACCTGCCTAATTGGTCATGAAAGTCCTCCCAAAAGAGTATGTCACTTTCTCTGTAACATCATGTCATCAATTTGCCTGAGCACTGAGATGTTAAGTGAGTGACACAGGGTCACAGGGCCAGTAGTTTTTAGAGGGAATACTTGAACACAGATCATTTTGGTTTCAACGACAGATCTCTAACCACTCTGCCCCATATTACCTCTTTTACACTCAGCATATTTGAGTTCAATTTCATTCAATGAGAACATAAAACTCAAATGATAAAATTAACAAAAAAGAAATTGTTATTCTAAATTTTTAAGAAGCCTAAAAAGAAAACAGAAACTTGTGTTAACACAACATTGAGGAAATTTACTCGCCATCCAAAGGAAAAATCCTGTGGAGTGAAGATATCAAATATCTATTCCCATTAGTTATACCTAGCTATAGTGTGTTCTGTTTTCTAGTAAAGACAGTCTCAGAGAAGTTCTAGTGTTGCACACTAGAAAATAGTGGAGTATAAATAATTGCCATTAAACATTTATGAAATGCCAGCTATGCTAAATTCTGGGAATACAAACAAGAAATAGAAGTCTGCTTTCAAATAGCTAACAATCGAATGGGATGAAGTACAAAGAAAATACTCAGTAGTGTGGGCCATGGGGTACTCAACAAGGGTTATGATTTTTATAGAGTTGAAAGCAAACAGAGAAGCTGGGGCGGGGAAAAAGAGTTGACTGGAAAATTTGAAGCCCTCTATAAAGGGAAGAAATTTTGTGCCCCCCCTTCCACGCCTTCAATAGAGGAGGCAAGGCAACTGAGGGTACTAAGTGTTGACTATTAGCCAAAGCAATTTCCATGACAATGAGATTACTGGTATTGAGCTAGTGACAAAGAACCACCATTTGAACACAGATCCGTTGATTATAATACATATACAATAATGGAAAACCTAACCATACCATGATTTTTTCCCCTTCATTTTCTGCCTTGATATTTGGCATTTCCTAGACACAATCATACTTGGTGTTCTTTTTGAAGTGTGGAGGGGAGGGAGGAGAAGAGTAATTCCAAAAGACTGAGCACTTAGAATCGCATCTGGGTTGGTGTTTTTTATTCAGGGAAAACTGACGGAAAACGTGGATATAATTTGACCTCATCTTCAAGTTAGGATGTATTATTGTATTCTGGATGTTTTTTAATATTTTTACTGTGCTATGAGATAGGAAATACATGCTAAAGATTAAAATGAGTTTGCCGACAATATACCCTGTTTTCTTTAGATCTAGTCAGTAAATAAAATTTAAATTCAATTTTACCAACTGCAGAAGTTTACCAGCTCACCTGCTTCCAAGATCACAAATCCAAGTTTGCCTTTCCTTCCTTGTTTGTCTTATAAACAACACCTATCTGAAAGTTCCTCAGGTACCTCTCTGGACCTCAGTTTATTCATCTGTGAAGAGAAGGGAGATTTCCAGATAGTCTATATAGCTCTATCTGATTTTATTTCAAAGGATATATGTCTGCAAAAGACTTTGGAAATGTTAGCTATTTTTTATTATTATTTTATTCTCATCTTTCTTGAGATGGCAAAAATTCTAAAATGATTCAGGGAAATGTCACTATCCCATTAACATTTCATACTATTACTTAGGTGGTATAATTCACTAATTGCATTTATTTGGTATATTTGGCTCCTTTGCTTTAACCCTAATGAAAGCACCTTTGGAATATCTCCTGGACAGACAGGATGAACTGCATTTCTTCCTGGACCCACAAGATTTTGTTGTCTTCTCCTAGATTTAGTTAGTTTGCTACTCCCTCACAGTGTGGGTATTTGGGGAATCTGACATACTAACAGCCACTCAGAATTTTCTTAAGGCACATTTTAAATTCTTGGAATAAGGAATCTGTAAACTACACTAACCAGGGCTAGAAAGAGCCCCAAATGGTCTGAAAGAGGGAATAAAGAACTTCTAAAATCAGGAGAAATCCTATTTCTCAAAGAGGTAAACTGAGGAAGAGAACTTGGTACTGTCCATTGGAATCTTCCTAGAGCTGTTGGGAAGCTTAATGAAAACTGAGAAGTTACTTGAGACCCAAGGAGTAGAAAAGGTTTTCTCTTCTAAATGTGAAAGTAAGTGTCTTTGGTCCTGGGTGTTGCCATGCTCTGCTACTATATTTATCCCTTTTTCTGGGTCAGGGTGGGCACATCTGGAGAAAGAGGACTGAACAGCTGGATGTAAGGCAGGGTCTGGTAAACAAGGGCTGGGTGATGAAAGTCAAGGCAACTCTGTGGCTACAGAGAAAAACCAGAAATGTCCTGAAAGCCTTGAGGGATTGTCCTCAGTGGCCCCGAGGTGTCCTCTCAAAGCTTTCCTCCACTCACAAGCCTGGATGGTTACCAATAAGCATGTCTCATCAGACCTCCCTCGTGACATTAACATTTCCTTCCATTTCCTTCCACCTCCTCCATCTTCCAATTCAGCTCCCGAGCCAGGGATTTTTTTTTTAATTTTTGTAAGCACTTGTTTGATTCCATTGTCTCTATTCCATCTTCATCCTCAATCCCCAATATCTCCCCCTTGATGTGCACTGAGTCAATGTTTCCTCTCATTCATTTTGGAATAAACAGTTGCTCTGAGATGCCCCAAAATTCTTCTCAATTTTAAATCTTTTAAACCCAAGGATAGGGAAACAAAAATTTCATTTTCTCTTCTGAATTAACCTGGAGAATTACAACCTAATCTCCATCCATTAGTGGCCTTGAATTTGCTATTTTTGCATCAATTAAACAATTTGTCACTTTTTTGTCAAAAACTAAATCTAAAGTTTTCCTTTTGGTTTTCTATGGCACAGTATAACATGGGATTAGCCCTAAACCTGAGGCTAATGTTTAGGTATACCACATACTTGTTAGTGACATTATATAAGTCATTCTCCATCTCTGGGTCATAGTTTTCTCATCAGCAAAACAGAATTTTTTCCCTATCCCATCCAGTTTTGCTATCCTGAAATTCTGCACATAAACATTCCCAAAAGAATCACAGGATCAATTCATGTGGTATTATCCATGTCAGCGAGTCAACATGGATTTATAAGGCTGGAGCTGTGGTAAGTGCTGGGGACAAAGAAAAGCAAAAGTCTGATTGCGATCCTCAAGAATTCCTGTTCTTATAAGGTGGGGGATATGTAGACACCAAGGTATAGCCAAGAGACTGACGGTGCAAGGGAAGTTCACAGAGAAGGTACATGCAGTGAGTGGGAACATCAGGACTGGAGGAATGCAGAGGCTGGAGCCATCTCTGGAAGGAAGCTAGTAAAGTCAGTGGAGCTGAGAAGGGATGATCGTCAGTGTAAAGACAGGGAGTCAGGGTTGCAGGCATGTTCCCAGAACCCAGTCAGCTTCTGATGCTGGCATGTCCTGATGACCAATCTCCACCTAAAGTTTTTGTGGATTTCTGACACCCCACTGCCTCCTGCCTTAGTGTCCCCTATCTGGTAGTGGCAAGCTGCATCAAGTAGAGGTTAGAGATCAGTCCCTGGATTTAGGAGAGGTAACTTCTAAACCCTGCCTCTAAGAGTGGTGGCATCTGAAGTCAAACCTCTAAGGACATTAGGTAAGATTCTAAATGTGAGACATTTGGATGACTTAAAGCCTTGGAGGGAGATCCTGCCCTAGGGATTTCCAATTTTAATGAAATCAAGGAGCCAGGACATTCTAGAAATTGTTTATGTGTTGGGGGGGGGAGAGTAATTATGATGGCAGTGTGACTCTGAGACTCAAAATCACTGAATCTAAGAGTTATAGATGACCTCAAGGGTACACCAGTCTAACCCAAGTTCAAATTGATCCCTACCTTATCCTACCTAACAAGTGTGCATCCAGTTCATCAGGATAGATGAAACTCAAATGACATAATTAGCATGTAAACTGTTTCATAGACTTTAAAACTTGAGAAGTCAATGCAATTCTTCCTACTTGGAGGAGGAAATGAAGCAGTCGTCAGAATCAAGTGTTCAGGATCACTAATGATCAAACCTATTAGTGGTGCTTTCTCCTTTCTCCTGGTTCTCATTCTCTTGTTGCTTCTCTGAACTTCTTCCACCAAACCCAAGAACTTTCTCACCCTGAAAAAAGGATGTGGGATGAGGGGGTAGTAGACGAGTTAGAGCTGAGCCTCACCTCTGATTCCTAAGGGTTGGTGAGGCTCAGTTCTGTCTCACTTGCCACTCCCTCACCACACTATCTGCATTCATATGATCTCACCCTCAAGATTCCTCAGCCTCTGTGAGTCCTTTTCAATGATCAAACTCTTTGGAACCTCCATTTTTGAGGTTTCTATCACATTCATTTGTCTTGCCTTCCACTTTCCTTGGCCCTCCAGAATTCTTTTCTCCATTATGCTCTCAATCTGTTGTCTTTTTTTCCCAAACCCATCACCAGATTCTTTTCATCTCCCTTCCATGTATTCTTTTCATGAATTAGAATATAAGCCTCCTGAGGACAGGCACTCTTATTTTGTTTCTGTTTGTGTTCTCTGCACATTCCAGGGCTTAATAAATATTCACCAATTACCTGATGGCTTCTGATGAATTCTTTCAGAATTACCTGGCCCTCTGGCTACAAAGAGCATACTCAGCATAAATTTGAGAGCTGCTTGATGATTCAGCACAAACATCATGAAAATCCATGATGGTGCTGGACTCTGCCACAGTGAGCCTCTCCAGGCTTAATGGAGTTTGGGTGGGGGAAGTGGATAAAACTCATTTCAGTAATACTTTTACAAAGTAGGGCTATTCCTCAGAGAGTATCTCTAGAACATACCTAGTAAGTCCTATGAGATGAGTTGAGAAGTTCAGGGCTGCCTATATCTAGACTACAGAATAATTATGGTCTCTCCTTTGCCTGCTCAAAGGTAGATCACATTCATTCCATGTCCCTTATTGCTTCAGCCAAACATCCAACTCTTCAAGCTACCATCATAGTCTCTCTGTGACTCTCTGCCTTTCTCTTTCATCTTGTTTTCTTCTCTTTTTTCTCTCAAACTTTTTGACACTTAAGGGAATAAAGCATAAAATTCACTCAAGATGTGGTACCCATAGTAACCAGGAAAAATATTGAGAAGCATTGAGTTATATTCAAAATAACCCATCCTCTATGATCAGAAGATTTGAGTTTGATTTCTGACTCTATTCCTGGGTGACTAAATTGATCTCTTTGGGTCTCAGTTTCCACATTTGTAAAATTATGAGGTGATATTAGAAGATCTCTGAGAGAGGGAATGAGGGGGGAGAAGGAGAGGGAGAAGGAGGGGGAGAGGGAGGGGGAGGTGGGAAAATATGCTGTTGCTGTCTTGGTCTGGGGAAACAAATTCCTTTAGATGGTCCCCAATCAGGATTAGGGATTATGAGGGAAAATATCTGCCTTCTCTTTTGAACCTTTAATACTATAATTGGCTTTGGTCAAGCATTGGGGTAGAGTTTGGCTCAGTTCAATGGAAATTACTGCTGATCTCTCTGCCAGATAGCATCATCACAAGAGAAGACTAGTGTTATAACAGATGGACTAAGTTGACCCAATTAGACCCCTTAATGTGCTTGACAATGACTTACATGTAAAAGAATGAATAGTTCATGGATCAAGTGTCAATGGATGGAAACTAATAAGATTATTCTAGTTTCCATAAGCTGTTGTTATTTAGTTTGTATTGAAATGTTAAGTGAGAAAAGCTCAAGTTACTTACTCAGAGGGAAGATTTCAATTGATTATTTATACATCCATGGAAATTTGTCTGCATCTCTTTCTCTGCAACAAGCAGAACGGTTTTGAAGTCTCAGTGATGGGCATGTCTATGATAATCAGAAGGTGGGGTAGAAGGTAATATGACCTAAGGCTGCACTTGGAGTTGGGAATATTTGGGTTCAACTTATACCCTTGTTTGATCCTGGATAAGTCCCATAATCTGTCTAAGCCTTGTTTTCCTCATCTGAAAAATGTGGGTAATAGGTTAGACTTCTAAACTCTCCTGATTCTAAATCTAGGTTCAATAATCAAATGCAGTTGCTGAAATCAATTCATGTGACTAGAGTAGGACAGTTTTTCAAACTGCTTTTTTAAAGTCATGGTATAATGCTTGTCTGTTGATGCCAAAAAGGGCCATGAATAGTATTGTGGATGTTTGGGATCAACAGCACAATTTAGTTGGGGCAAAGCTATGAGACTAGTATGGGCTCTAGGGCGTGTTCACCTGAACATGGTCCTCAGGGAGAAAAGTTTCTCAAATTTTCAATTATATATGAAAAATAAGGACCCCAAATATTGAAGGAAGCCGGGGGAAAGAGACAGAGACAGACAGACAGGGAGGGAGAGGGAGACAGACAGGGAGAGAGGGGGAGACAGACAGGGAGAGAGGGGGAGACAGACAGGGAGACAATCAGGAAGACAGACCAGACATCAGGAAGATAAACAGGGAGACAGGGAGACAAGAAGACAGACGTCAGGGAGGCAGGCAGACAGACAGACGTCAGGGAGGCAGGCAGACAGACAGACGTCAGGGAGGCAGGCAGACAGACAGACGTCAGGGAGGCAGGCAGACAGACAGACGTCAGGGAGGCAGGCAGACAGACAGACGTCAGGGAGGCAGACAGACAGACGTCAGGGAGACAGGACGGGGGAAGAAGGAGGGGGGGAAGGGAGAAGGAAAGGATTCTCTTCTAAGAATTCACATTACCCAAATATCAAGTAAGGAGCTACCAAAAGCTTTTGCAGAACTTCGGTAATCGCCCATTTGGGATATACCTTTGGGAGCAGTCGTATCAGCTATGTTGTGTTTCTTTCAATCCTATCTGTGGGGCCAATGATTCTTTCAAGTATGGATTGAACCAAAAATCACATCAGAGTGTTTGCTTGCATAGGAACCTCAGTGAAGGTGGATTAAGGAAAAGGTACATATGAGTAAGAATTGGAACAAAAAAACAGGACTTCAGTGTCAAGTCATATTTCCTATTTATAGGAATTAGTCTTTGTTGCCAATGAGAAAAAAATGGGTATTAATCAGAGATCAGATCTTTGAAGTTGGAAGAAAACTTAGAGATCATCTCACCCAACCTTCTCATTTCATAGCCAAACAAATGAGTCTTTAAGAAGTGAGACGAATTGTCAAAGGTCATATAGATTAGAAATAAAGTAGTTGGAAGAACATGGATCCTTTGAGGCAAATGCATTTGACTCTCCTGGAAGTACTGGTGCTAACCACACCAAAACTAATCTCCATTTCTCTGAATATCATTTTGTACTAGACAGCAAGAAATGAAATAAGAATAGCTTTGTGTTTTGTCAAGTGAAGAAAATTTGGCAAAGCAGAGCCTTCCAGGAAAATTAAAAAAAAAAACTAGATAGAAAATGTCACAGTATATCACACTGGAAATATCAAGCTGGTTTGTCTTACATTCCTACATTAAAAACACCACACACACACACACACACACACACACACTCATGTACCACAACAGAAAGTCCATTCATATTCAGTATTGATTCTTTACACAGTAAAATGGATATGGGGAAAAAGAGGTAAAGAGGTGAGTGATGAGAGTTTTGATTTTAAGTTTAAAATTTAGTATAAATGTTTCAAATTAATTGTATAGTAATTATCCTAACATTCTACTCATCAACCTGTTTCACATACCCTCTCACCAAAGTATAAAGTGCACAGGAGGCAGAATGGGCAAAAACTTAGAAAAACCTGAGAGTGTGGTATATGATTAGGGAAAACCATGTACTTGGAGCAACTCAGAACCCCTCCATCTTTCATCTTCTTCTGTGTTCTTTTTTTTAAGATTTTTTTCAAGGCAATGGGGTTAAAGTAGCTTGCCCAGGCCACACGGCTAGGTAATTATTAAATGTTTGAGGTTGGATATGAACCCAGGTACTCCTGACTCCAAGGCCGGTGCTCTATCCACTGCAGCACTAGCTGCCCTTCTGTGTTCTGAAAGGTTATCATTTGACTTCCACTGGGGAAGAGAGAACTATAGAATAAAGCTTTCCCCCCCCCCCTTTCTTTGATTGTCTCACTGACTCAATATGCCCTTGGAGTATCTCATTGGAGCTATCTCCAGATGGACCTAAAGTTAAGAAGTCAATAACCATTCATTAAACCCCAAACATGTCCTATGCACTGAGGGGTTCAATCAAGGAGCAGGACCATAATAATGGATATTACCTTTGAAAATTAAAAGTGAACCCAAAACCTAGAGAAAATCTCTATAGATATCCTTATATGGAGGAACAATGCCTATTTCCCAAAGATGATATCAAGATTCACCCATGCATCCAACTCATGTACATTTTTGAATGATGAGAAATACAACTAAATCAAGGGAAAATATGAATAAAGGAAACTGTGCATTAGGATAGAATCAAAACTATGCTGAGTGTCTTCACACCCATTCTTATGATTTACTATGTCTTTGTAACTGAGACAAGTTCCCTGGGGTTTGTTACCTCCTATCTTTTAACCTGTAAATCTGGTTAAGGTGAGTGGCTTCTGAAACCCTCTGCCCCTGCCCATCAAGAGTATAGTCCTAAGACAAAGGAGTTGAAAACATTTACATGATCAAGTGAATGAGTCAACCAAAATGCAAAGTCAGAAATGCTTTGGACACACCTTGCCTAAGGAAGCCCATTTGTACCCAAATCCTATGGTGTTTTTCTTCTTTATTTTGCTTTGAGATTTGAACTTCCCTTTGCCAAGTCTTTTTCTCTTCAATGTAATTGCTTCCAGCAACAGAGGCAATGCTCCGCAATGGGCCGAGTAGAATTAAATTATGCCAGTAAAAGGGGTATAATAGAGCAATCTCCCCTTCTCCCCTGGACTTTTGTATTAAATATTCATTGGAGTGCATCTATATTTGATATAGATTCACAAAAGCCTCTAGGAGCAGAATGGCTATATTGGTTTCAGAGAACCAGCCATACTCCCATAGAGAAAGCCTTTGTATTGAAGGTCTGTTAGCTAGCTCAATATTGAATCATAACCTTTTAGAGATATCATAACAATAGCTTACATTGATAGAGCATTTTAAGATTGACAGAGTGCTTTATATGTTATCTTAGATGAAAAAAGATCGTATGTTCCCAAGTCTTCATCTGAAAGACAGAGTTTAAATGACTCATCTAAGGTCACAAAGGAGGACCAGGCAGGAATCATGTCTCCTGACCCCCTGATCTGCTCTTTCATGGATCATAGGGTCTTAGATCTAGAGGAAAGGACAATGGTTCAGTGAAAATAACATGGTTTTGTGGGACTTATATTTAAGTCCTGAATTTGATACTTAAATTTGTTCAACATTTAGGCAGGTCATGTAATCTCTCTAGACCTCCATTATCTGGGCTTGATCACTTCTAAAGTAGTTTTAGATCCATAATATTGTAGAAGGAGTCTAGGAGGTTTTCATTCCCCCAAGACCACCATTTTCTAGGTGAGAAATCTGAAGTAGAAAATGTAAATGATCAGTTCAAAGTCACTCATATATAGAGTGATAGGGTCAGGATGATAGATGTAGATCAGAAGGAGACCTTAGAGTCCATCAAATGCCATCTCTTCACTTCACAAATGAGGAGGCTGAGGATTTAGAGTATAAACTGAGTTCAAATCCATCCTCAGACTCTTACTGTATGGGTGACTTTGGGCGAGTCATTTAACCTCTGTCTGTCTCAGTTCCTCAACTAGAAAATGTGGCTGATAAGAGCCCTGACTTCCCAGCACTGTGGTGAGGAACACATGAGCCAGTCATTGTGAAGTGTTTAACACATTGCCTGGTAAAATATTAGTGCTAGTGACATGTTAGAATTCTTACCCAAGTGTCAAAGAGCCAGGAACTCTTAGGCTTCCTGAAACAGTTTCATTGCCTTTTTAGAAAGGAGGAGAAGCAAAGGTCATTTAATGTACTAAAGGCACAAATAAAAAAAAAAAGAAGTTTGTTATCTGATGTTTCCAAAATATGCAGGTAAAATCATGGAATTTTCCATGAAAGAAACCTTGAAAATCATCCCATTTGATGCCCTCATTTAGTTCTTATGTTTTTGGGGGAGTGCAGTGAATAGAGAGGAAGACTTGGGTTAGGAAACTCTGAATTCTTATCTTCTGAACTGAAAGTCACTTAACCTCTCTTGAGCTCACTTTCCTCATCCATAAAATGTAGAGAATAATCTCGCAGGGTGGTTGTCGAGCTCAGATGAAATAAAAAATGGAAAGTATTTCAAAGTCCTAAAAATATAAATGTGAGCCAGGACTATTTTTATGTGATTAGATTGAGTTTTTTTTTCAATTAATAAGCATTTCTTTTTTGCTCTCCTACTTTTCTTTCCCATTGAGGAAAAAAAGACAAAAATAACTCTTAACAAATGTACTGTTCTTATTTATGTGTGAGGAAACTAAGCCTGAAAGAAGTAATGGGTCCAAGGTCATACAATTGGTACTGGAAGCAAGGACTTATTTTGTTTGTTTTATTATTTTTTTTTTTGCAAGGCAATGGGGTTAAGTGACTTGCTCAAGGTCACACAGCTAGGTAATTATTACGTGTCTGAGGTCAGATTTAAACTCAGGTCCTCCTGACTCCAGGGCCAGTGCTCTCTCCACTGAGCCACCTAGCTGCCCCAGAACCAAGGACTTTTGACTTTAAATCCAATGATCTTTCCAATTTACTGTACCAATAAACTTTTCACTTTTAAAGCATCAGGACATCAAGAAAAGGCATACAGTTTGGAGGTAAAGTCATTACTGTAAATACCCTTGATCTAAAGACACAGTTAGAAAAGACTATAATCAGCAGATCTGGTTGTACCAAGTCTGGAGGGCTCCCTGATTTGGGGTCTTCCTTGACTGACCTATATCAACATAAGTTCCAAGTCTTTGTAGGTCATGGGCCTCTGTTTTGTCCTGGGTCTTCTCTTTAACTCTGGCAGCCTTCCCATATTTCACTCTGCCCTCTATTTTTGTCCCAAATCTTCCTTGGTACACTGAGTGCCTTCCCACATCTTCCTGGGCCTCTGGCTTCTATATTATTCTGAGACTATCTTTTCCTCTGCTTTACTACGTTTTCCCCTGAACATTCTCAGCATGGTGTCCAACCCCTTATATCTTCAGTTCTTTCTTGCACCATCTTTTCTGCACTAGCCACCCTAAACTTCCTTCTTCAAGCTGATCCCTTCAATGATCAGTTTCTCCACACTATTCTTGATTGCTGAATCTTTTGATTCCTTATGTTGATCATGCCTGCCAAGTTTTAGGTTTCTCCCGCCATCTGTTGCTTTCTCTCTAATTCTCATACAGCTGCAAGAAGTGTAAAAATATCATAAACCTGGATTGACTGAGCCCATTACAAATTTATGTTTCATAATCTCAAATGGGTCTTCAATGCAAAAAGTTAATGGTTTTGTATCTCCCTAATTCACAACTCCATTCATCACAGCAACTTTTCCACAGCTTTTTAATCTCCTTTCTCCTCCTTCTCCAACCCTTTCAGTTAAGTCTTGCCTCATATTTTACTGAAAAACAATTTACTGAGAGCTCCCTCTGCCCCCCATTCTTTCTCTTTTCAAATCACTTATATCCCTTCCCCTATATTATCTCTTCTTTCACCCTTTACACATAAAATGATACTTCTTTCCAATATGATCTTTCTACATGACTAAGTGATTCTATTTCATCCTGTACTCTCTACTAGCTTGTCTCCATTTATCAGATCTACACTCACCAATCTTTAATCTCTTCCTGTCTACTGGCTACTCCCTGCTACCTATAAGTATTCAACATTTCTCTTTCCAAAAACAAAACAAAAAGTCCTTACTTTATCTGCCCATCAGCATGTGTTACCATCGTATAATCTCTCTTCCTCATTATTAAAATAGCCAATAACCATCTATAAAACTTTCCTTTGACTCTAATCCTTTTTCATTTCTCTGAAATCTGTGATTCTGTGTTGTTTTTGAGATTTTCTTTCATTTCATTTTTCACACAAGCTTCTGTACTGATTTTCTCAGTCTCCTTCATAGCAACTTCATCCAGGTCTTACGTGATCACTATAGGTATCACTCAAGCTTCTGACCTGGGTTTTCCCTCTCTGTCCCATTTCCATTGGTAGATTTATCAGCTCATTGTATTTCATCATCCTTTTATTTTTGCTGATGATTCTTAAATCTACTTGCAAAGATCAAGCTTATTAATCCTGATGACCTCACATACACATCCATCTCCAGTACTCCGTTCATAATTGGCCACTGAACCCAGATGGTTCCAGAAGAGAAAGTGAGACTGGTGACTTAGTACAGCACCCCCTCACTCAAATTCAAGCCACTGGCTTGTCATAATTTCACCTAATGTCATGCTCTTCTTCCAAAGCAAGCAACAAACATCAGCCTTTTCCAACAAGACACTAGATATTTAGATCTGGATGTTCTAACTGGAAATTTTAAATTCAAATTTAAACTCAACATTTACATTTAAAATTGAATTCACTATCTTTCATCTCCATTTATCCCTTTTTCCTCGCTTTCCTATTACTGTCCACAATACTACCAAATCTCCAGTCCCAACAGGAGTGATGGTCACTTCATTCCAATTGGCCCTAAATGGTGGAATTAAGAAGGTGTAGGGATTCAGATTTGTCTTATTAGTAATAAAACATTCCTAACCAGTGGAGCTTTCCAAAATTACAAAGGACAGCGTGTGGAGGTAGAGGATTCCTCCTTCTTAGAAATCTTCAATCAAGTCTTCAAATTCGAATGACTATTTTTCAGGTTTACTACACAGATAATCCCTTTCTGGATGTAGATTAAACCGGAAATCCGATGAGGCTTGTTATAGCTATAGAGTTGTTATTGTTTTCTAGTCCAATCATTCCTTTTCCCCCTTTTTGGCATTTTCTTCTATTTTATCCCCCCAAGTACATTAAAAACAAGTTGCAACATTCACTCTTAGAACCTTGATCAAACACTATTTGGAGAGAAAACTCTGCGATGTGCGAAAACCGGGACACAAACACTGTTGATTGAGTTGTTACTGATTCAGCCATTCTGGAGAGCCATTTCAAACTATAAAACTGTGCAACGCTTTTGATCCAGCAATGCCTCTACTAGGTCTATCTATCAAAGAGATCCTAAAAAAAGAAGGAAAGACTCTCAAGTATAAAAATATTCATAGAAGCTATTTTTGTGGTGGCAAGAATTAGAAATTTAAAGATGCTCATCCATGACTGAACAAATTATGTTATATGAAAACAATGGAATAATATTTTTCAATAAGCAATGATGAGCAGGTAGATTTCAGAAAATTCTGAACTGAAATGAGCAAAACCAGGAGAACACGGTACGTAGTAATAACAGCATTGTGTTACGATCAACTGTGATAGACTTAGCTCTTCTCGGCAATTTAGTGATCAAAGAAAATTCTAAAAGATTATGACGGAATGCAATCCACATCCAGAGGGAAGACTATGGAGTCTGAATGCAAGTCATTTTATAATACTTTCCTTTTTTCCCCTTTCTCATTGTTTTCCCCTTTGTTCTAATTCTTCTTTCACAACAGGATTAATATGGAAATATGTGTAACATGATTGTGCATGTATAACCAAAATCAGATTGCTTTCTATTTTTAGAGCAGGAGGAGTGACTTTCAAACTTTCAGATGTTATGTAAATGCGAGCTTTTATATCATTACGTTTCAAATCTTATTTGTTTCTGATTGTCAGGTTGATTTTATTAGATTTTCTAGTATTTAGAATTCATTTTCTCTCCTCCATTGAACAATTAGAAAAAAGGAAAAAGGAAAATATTCATAACAGATATGCATCCTCTTACAAAACAAATTCTTACATTGCTCATTTCCAACAATGAATGTCTCATTCTGCATTTTAAGGACTATCTCAACCCTAGTAAGAATTGGGGACTAGGCTCCATTTCTAGATGACAAACTATTGTATAGCATGCTTTACCTTTATAATCCCATGTTGTACTACCCCTAAAACAGCCTCTCCTCTTTGTGGTCATTGGGATCCCATTGCTCATAGGATCCCTAAGCTGGGAATGGTTGAAAAATACCCCCCCAATTAAGAAAAATGTAATCAGAAAACACTTCTGTTTCCTGGAAATTAATACATGATTGTAATGGATCTGGGTAATCAATAAAACAACAACTAAGTTCCTGACCCACAGGTTTTGCTAATTTCTATGATGAAAATGCACTGAGAATTTCATAATCTGCTTTCAGTAGCTGGTTTTATCACTGTCCAGTATGTTTTCGGTGGGAATATAATTTAATGATATTTTAGTATGCATGAGGTCCTAAGAGAAGAAATTAATGACCTAAGGCCATAGTGTCAGAAATCTAGATCTATAAGCATCACCAAAGATAGTCTTATTCCTATTATGCCCACACTGAGGTCAGTCTCCTAAGGGATAGCATTTTCCAAATTGTGCCTCTAGGCAAAAATAGTTTAGAGTTTCTTCCAATTAATTCTGAAACATTTCACTAAAAAATTTAAACATTCAGAATTGCAGAAAAAGGGAAAAAGTCTCTTCTACATAAAGTAATTCAACATTGAGTCACTCTGTTGATGTCTGTTCCAAAAGAGAGATGAAAGTTGAATGTCACAGATTGCCTAACAGTTTGGGTTTCCTCAGTTGAAGTTCGTTCCACGTTTTAGATTTCATTCTGAAGGGATTTTTCTTTTCCTTCACCAGAAACAAACAATTCCCATGACTACTGATTGAGCCAATTTGCTCCAGGTCAAAGAAGCTACAGAAAAGAAGCCAGAAATCAGCATAGTTGGAATAAAATCTCAGTGTCACCTATATTATAGGGTGTTTTTGGTCAGAGGACCCAGGTCATTCCATGAATTTACTAACTAGCAAGCACTGATGAAGCATTTGCTCCATACTACTGGAGATAAGAATTAAGGTCAAAACAGACACTGCCCTCAAGAAACCTACAATTTAATGCTAGAGAACATGTAAATAAAAGATACATACAGAAGAGTAATTTTAAAGGGTGAAAACTTTGATCTCTACCACAGTTATGAAGAAATATTTTTCTCAAATCTCGTGAGAATTGAAGAACTTGGGGTGGCTAGATGGCACAGTGGATAGAGCACTGACCCTGGAGTCAGGAGGACCTGAGTTCAAATCCAGCCTCAGACACTTAATAATTACCTAGCTGTGTGGCCCTGGGCAAGCCACTTAACCCCATTGCCTTGCAAAAACCTAAGAAAAAAAAAACTAAAACTAAAAAAAGAATTAAAGAACTTTACCTAGTGGACTATAGGTTAAAAGAGAAAGTTTGTGGTTTTAGATTTGAATTATTGTTCATATTTTTCTTGTCTAATACAATATTTTTGAGTGTTACCAAAATAACATGAGGACAGTGGAAGCCAAACAGGCTTGGTGAATTGGCTGATTATGTCATCCATTCAAGTTAAATAGGACAATCTTCAATGCTCCATTGACAAGTATTTTTAATTTCATTATATATAAATCTGTGAAACTCAACTTGTATTTACTCAATCGTTACTATATTTTGGGAGGGTGATTCAAAGATAATAATAAAATGTCTCAAGACTTCAAGCAGCTTACATTTCACTGAGGGGGCACAACCTATTCATATTCATTTTTATATTACATAAACACATGAAGCATTAAATGAAGCAATTTCAAAAGAGAAAAAATACTTATGATATGCGTGTGTATGAATAGGAATTGAGAAAGTCCCTTTACTTGGTCAGACAGAAATTGTGCTTCTAAAGGTTCTAGAAATCATAAATTTACAAGGAACTTGGGTTATATGTGCTGGCTTGCCCTAAGATTCTATGAGATAAATGTGAGGTATATATACCTCATAATTATATCTATATGCATATATACATAGGCACAACTCATATATATGTACCCAGGTATATTTAAATATCTCTATATGCAGATATAAAGAGAAATCTAAAAATAGCTATGGATTCATCTATCATCTATTACTTGTGTCTCTCAATACTTTTATTGCGTGTGGATGAGAGTAAGATGAAGAAACTGGAGATGTTTGCTTTTGACACAAGAAGACATGGTAGATATGAGGAAGCTGCATCAAGAATTTTAATATATTTCCACAGAGGAAAAGATATTTGATTTTTTCTATGTGAATCAAGGTCTCATAACCAGAAGCAAGGAGAAAAGTTGAAGGGACAGAACCATGTGAGGTAGAACATTCTAAAACTGGAATTAGATATCTCAGAAGAAATTGGAAATTTACTGGAGAGCTGTAAGCAAATATTTTGTAGTAATCCTTTCTTAGATAGTGATCTGATAGATGGACCCTGACTTCCCTGGCAAATCAAACATTCTGTGATTGATTCTGAGAGGTTTTCCTCCAAGAGTTAACCACAAGTGACATTCATTTTCGTGATGTAGCCTGTGAAAAAGCTAAACAAATCATAAGAAGTAAGACTAGTCAGTCTTCTCTGATTTGAAAAAGATTCAGTAACTTCTTGGCTGGTCTAGCATAAACCTTTTGTTCTTCAGAAAACAGAAACCTGTCCAGTTGCTGATTGGTTTTTTTGCATTAGGTCAGTAAAGGACCTGAAGGTAATCTGTGGAACAGGCTAGAAAAGGACAAGGAAGTTGTCATTGGACTCATAACTCACTGTGTCTAGCACAAGAGAAAGCATTCACTGTGAGAGCTGAGAGATTTAGTATCAAGAGGATAAACCGGAACTTCAAGGAATATATAGACCTCAGAAAACCAAAGAGTGAGAGAATGGGAATGATCAACCCAAGTAGGACTTAGGCCAAAAAAAAGACAATTATGAGAATACATTTGGATTTACTTTCGAATAAAGAAGGAAGAGAGAAGAGAAAAATTTAAGTGAAAAATAGGAGGAAGTCTTAGTTGGTTTTCATTTTGTTTTCATTTTAAAAGTGACTAGATCACTAGGACTTAGAGTCAAAAGGACCTGGGTAAAAATATTACTTCTGGCTGGATTGTCGTGATCAAATCATTAGTCCTTCCTGATCCTTAGATTCATGATCTATAAAATGGCCAAAGTATCTGCCTTATAGGATTGTTGTGGAGGTTAAAAGCATAATGTAGGGGCGGTTAAGTAGTGCAGTGGATAGAGCACCAGCCCTCAAGCCAGGAGTACCTGAGTTCAAATCCAGCCTCAGATATTTAATAATTACTTAGCTGTGGGGCCTTGGGCAAGCCACTTAACCCCATTTCCTTGCAAAAATCTATTTTATAAAAGCATAATGTATATAAATTGTTTTGTAAGCTTTAAAGGGTAGTATACTATCTTTTTCTTTAATATGTGTTTCTCTAATATTGCTCTCCTATTTTAGAGTTTTAAATATAAGGTTTTTATGAACCATTTGAAACCAGCTGAGCATTGAATTTGAAGTATGAAAGAAGAAAGCTGAAATTAGGACACCATTTCAGAACGCTTCTCTCTCCCTCACCCCCATACCTTCTTTTTAACTATACTTACCAACTCATTCATTACGTTGGACACTGTGAAATCAATGACAATAATGGAAAAGGAAGGGAAAATAAGCCCCAAAATGAGTAATGAAAACAAGAGATCTTGAGGCAAGAGAAAATTTCCTAGAATTATAGAAGTAAACAGGCATATTCTAGATGAACAGAATCCACAAGATTTCAATCAGGATGAAACTCATTTTTGAGCCCCTTAGACATATGGCCATCAAACTTTATGAGTTAAATTAATTAGCAAAGGAAAATTTTGTAAATACTTAGAGGGAAAAAATAATATTGAATAATCAGGAAAATCAATGAAAATTGCATTTACATTTTTCACTCAGGAAGAGGTGAGAAAAGACACCGAATGCTCTATATTGAAAATTATGTTCCACTCCAAAGCAGATAGCTGGCTAAAATGACTACTAGGATAACAATAAGATTTCAAGAATCTAGGGATAAACCCAAACCCTGGCATGTCCACTGATACGCAAATTACTGAACAAGTGCCAAAGAAACTGGAAAGCAACATTATGAGTATCAGCGAGGAACTTCGGGCTTTGTATAAAAAGAAGGCCGACAAAGCAAAACAAAAGACATATTATTTGGACTTTTAGAAACTATCTCAGGGTAATCATCTTGGGAAAGGAAAAGAAAATGACATAAGTATTGGTTTGATTTGATCCTCAAAATGAAAGAACCAAATTGGATAGCAAAACAACATTATTGTTGAGCCTGAGGATGCGTGTTTCGTCTGTGGGGGATGAGTGAGTGTGATAACAACAAATTTACCAAAATAGCTTAGGTTTTTTAATATAATGGAAATAAAAGAGAGAATAATTTAATAATGAGTATCATAGGTGAAAGGGAAAAAAAATTAAAAGGAACCAAGGAAGGATAGGTAAAGCTAACACAATTTTCTTATGTAAGATGACAATAAAGGTTTGGAGAAGTGGACTTGATAATAAATGCATAGAGACTGTAGATAAATTTTATTGTTTAGTGTTAATGCACCTACCCTCCTATCAGCTTACAGTTTAATTATGATGAAATAATGCAACTTTTATTCCTTGCTCATAAAACATGCATAACAGAGTAGGAAAAAGTGATGCACAAATTTTAAAATTCTAACTTAAATGTATGTTTTATCTTCCTACGAAGTTTTTATATAAGTGTGAATAATTCCACTATGCATCACTATACACTGACTCCATGGAAGTAGATCCATCCTCTCCATATCTCTTGACTATATCCCCTCATTAGTTTGCAGAAAGGGAGATACTCCAACTGATATAGGAGTCTTCCTCCTTCTCTTATATGAGGTTCTCCCCAACAAAGAATCTTCCACAACAGTGATCTGTTATTACTGTGTGTACATTTCTTATCAGGTTATTTCTGTGCCTCAAGTCTCTCTCCCTCCAATCTATTCTTCATTTAGCTACCAAGGTGACCAACCTAAACTGCAGGTCAACTCATATCAGCCCTTCTGCAATGTAATCAATAAACACTCTATTACAACCAGGATCAAACATACACATACATTCAAAACACATGCATCCCAAGTCCCTCGACATGCTCCACTAGTCCATGATATTGGCATTTTGGCTATTTGACTTAACAACAAACTCCAACTTCTAATGTTGAATATTTTATTCAACTTGGCTTATTCACAGAGTATACCCCTTCCTCATTTCTCTACTGCCTGGCTTTCTTGCCTTTCAGAGCCTTCTCTTTTGGTTTATTCTGTGTATATTTTGTTTACATCTTATAACCCTATTAAACTGTGATATCCTTGAGAACAAGTACAACTTTTCCCTCTTATATTGTGCAAGGATTATCATGGTTCATGATACACAGTAAAGACATGTTCACTGATTTAACTATCTTCTGATGATTGTTCCTTCCCTCTCTACCTAATTCCCCATTACCTTACAAAAAAACCTAAAAAAAGAGAAAGAAATGTTAAGCAGGACAGTTGCAGAAAAGGGGAGATTTATATGAACTGATGCAAAGTTGGCTGGAGAAGAAGGGAGAGAAAGAATTTGGGATTCATTTTTTAATGACTTAATTTTTTTTCACATGCTATTGGTTAATATTTAATGAAATGTATTTCCAGGGGTAGTACCAAGATGGTGAAGAAGAGAAAACAGACCACTGAGCTCTCCCAACATTCTCCACATAACTTTGAAATAACACCTCAAATCATATTCTATAATGACAAAACCAACAAAAGTTCAGAGTGAGCCATTCTGCTGTCCCACACGCAAGAAGCACCAGTGATAGGACTCTTTCTTTTAACATTGGTTATTTTATCTAATAAAGAAACTACATTTTTTTTAGTGTTTTTGCAAGGCAAATGGGGTTAAGTGGCTTGCCCAAGGCCACACAGCTAGGTAATTATTAAGTGTCTGAGGCTGGATTTGAACCCAGGTATGCCTGACTCCAAGGCCAGTGCTTTATCCACTATGCCACCTAGCCACCTCAAGAAGCTACATTTGATATCAGATAGTTTCATTCAATATACACTGGACCTCGAGATCTCTACATTCCCAACATCACCTCCACCACTGGTGATAGCTACTTTTAAGTAGACAACTCCTCTACTCAGGAAAGTAAATAGAAAGCCTAGAAGTCAACCTGAGGCCCAAGGGTAAACTTGCTTAGTTGAATTCTCCCCTCTGGCTGGGGATTTTGTCTCTGGACAGATACTATGGTTTTATAATCTTGTGTCTCTATGACAAGAGACTTGGTCATGAGAATTTGATGAAACCATGAAAGACCTTGAAAATGTTCAGCTATAATAATGGCAAACATGGAGGAACAGCTTGGAGTTCTCAAAGAACTCTCAAATGTCCTGTCTCATTTTATTAGTTTTTTTTTTTAAAGAAAAAAGTGAAGCCATGTAAAACCAAAGAGAATGTATAACTAAATGTTTTCCAAAATAAACAGAAAATCTTAATGTTCACTGAGCACATGGATTCTGTTCCAACAAGGAAGGTGAGGTCAAGAAGTCCCATTTATATTTCTAGAGTTGTTACTGGAAGTGCTGCTGAAGTCAACACAATTTTCAAGAATTGAAGATAATCAAACCTTTTATCTTGCCAAAAATCAAGTCACAAAGGAGGGGACTTCCAGATAGCCTTCTTTTTGTAGCTATGATTTAAAAGAAAAACAAAGAAAAGGAAAAGAAAAGGTGTGAACTCCACGGCAAACATAAATGGAGCATCTTGAGACTCTACTAGCTTTCTCTTTATTTTTCGGAGATTTTAATCTATTGTACATTCTTCTGTGGTCAGAATAAATAAATATGTCAAGGAGCATCCTAGTAGCTGATGAAGATAGCAGAAGAAAGAATGAAGACATCAAGGCCAGAGAATGACCAGATGGTGTTTTAAAAACAAACAAATAAAAAAAGGAGTGCGAGTCTTGGGCAGAGGAACATACTCATAATGTTCCCATATATCTCTCTGCTCTAAAAAATCTCCCTCTTATTCATTTTTATAAACCCAAGAATTAAGACCTTAATAACAGAGAACCATTCAATTTAAAAGACATTTATGGATGATGATGATGATGATAGATTGAGTCTATATAGCATTTTAAGCTTGTAAAGTGCTATATGCCAGATAATGTTCTAAGTAACACAGATACAAAGACAGAAAGAAAAAAACATAAGCCCTTGCCCTCAAGAGGCTTATTTTCTAATGGGGTCCTATAATGTGTACAAATGCAAATAATACAAAAATGGATAAAGTAAAGCAATACTTACTGTAAAAGAAATGTAAAGCTATCAGGAAATGAAAGAGACATAAAAAATAAAAAATCACAACAATAATAATGAATCAATATACAATGAACTCATAAGGTACGGCAGGAAGGTCGAGGCATTTTCTAAAATGACTTGCTGGATAAGGAAAAACTCAGAAAGAAAACTCAAGCTTTAGATCCTAGGTAGTTATGAAACAATGGGGGTGGTTAGATTAACTTAAAAAGTTAGTGAAGGAAGGCACGAGTTTGTGTGGGGAAGGAATGGAAATACTGAATTTCAACCTTAAAGTGATTAAGTTTGGGACAGTCGATTGACTGTTTCTACAAGAGAATAGAAAACACCTCCTTCATGAGGGAGGTGGTGCTAGGACTTAAAACTGAAAGAAATGAACAACTTGTAGGGTAGAGGGGAGAAGGAATTGCATTCTAAACATGAAAAATATCCAGTGAGATGGAATGAAAAATGAGATGGACATAGAGATTGACTGCATCACAGGATTCAAGTAGAGGGAAAAAGTGGAAGAGGATTGGAAAGGTCAGAAGTGACCAGGTTATGAAGAGTTTTAAATGTCCTTGAGACAGCATCATCAAAAGGTCATTTCCCTAGAGCAAAGTTCTTTTTCCATTATAGTTGAAGTTTTGCCAACACTATTCCTTACAATAAATTGTTCCAATATTATTTCATACGTACTTTTCATATGATCTCTTTAGACCTGTTTCATTTATCAAATCAGGGTTCAAACTAGATAAATTCTAAATGTTTATATTCTAAATAACTGACCCAATGGCCATCTTAATCTCTATTTCACAAGAGAGGGGAAGGGAGGAAAGGGAATCAACTCCATCTTGCATTTTTCATTGAAAGTTTTGCTGAAAAAAAATATTGTGATAACCACACACCTGGATTGTCACTTCAGAATCTCAATCTTGGCAGTAGCTTGAGCAACTGTTATTATTTGTGAGATGAAGCAGCTTTAATTAAATCAAGGGTAAATTTACCCCTACTCCTCCAGGATTTGAGATGCATATCTTCAATATTTCATTACTATCTGCCAAAGAGATTTGCGTGAACATCTAGTTAGATGCACAGTGCAGTGCAGCCATTGCATGACAATAAAATTGAATTCTGGCCAGGCCTTTTGGCTGCACAGCTGGTTCCCAATTCATCCTGAAATGGATAAGAGGAAAAAAGAAGTTTGTTTGTCTGACCTGTTCCTCCTGGAGGATGGCTAAAAACAACTCCACATCATGGTTACAAACTGATGGGCTTTTCGTGCACTTCAGTGATAGATGATATCTCTCTTTTCTCTCTTCTCCTCATCCACTTTGCATTTCCATTTTGAGATAGTGTCTTGGCCATCTTGAGGGAGTCAAAATTCCCCTCAGTTCTCTCACCCATTCCAATTTGAAGCGGTTCTGCTCACAGCAGCCCATTCGGTTTGTGACTGATTCAAAGCCATGTTTCTGGATGAATAGATACTGGGATTGCTCAGAGCTTTAGCTAGATCTCTTTGGTGCCTCAGCCTATGGGAGGAAGACTGCTGGTTCAGAAGTCAGAGATTCTCCATTCAAATCCCAACTTGGCCATTTTCCAACTACATGGACTTGGCCAAGTTACTTTACCTCTCAGCTTATATCCTTATTGATAAATTGAAGAAAGAAGAAAGACAGAGATGCACAGAAAGAGACAGAGAGACAGAGAGACAGAGAGAGACACAGAAAGACACACACACATACATACACAGAGAGAGAGAGAGAGAGAGAGAGAGAGAGAGAGAGAGAGAGATGGAGTGTTAATTAAGGTATTATGACATCTCAGGTATTAATGCTTCCAAATCCCATTTCATTGCTTTGGCTATGTTGCTCAAATAAGACAATGTATGTAAAGTGTTCTGGGATCTTAGATGCCAAATAAATTTAGATTAACAATAGCAACAGCAACAGCAATATAATATCCATGGAATTTTAGAGTTTGCAAATTGGCTTTTAACAACATCTTATCATTTTATCCTCACTACAACCCTGGGGGGCAGTTGCTATTGCTATTCCTATCTTATAGATGAAAATAATGGTTTTTGTCCTTCATTTTCAAAGAAGCACACTTAAGGAGTTGATGCCATGACAAGCATATGAAGTGGATTTATATTTTTTTTGGGGGGGGGAGGCTGTGCTAAGACCCCAGCCTCACTTTTTTTCCTTCAGAGCCATCTGGGTCCAGTAAGCAGATATGGATCAGGATGAATGGAGATGACTCTTGATAAGAGGCAGTCATGGTTTAGTGACTTGTGCGAGGTCACATAGCTAAGAGTCAAATGCCTGAGGCTGGATTTGAAATCCTGTCCTCCCGACTCCAAGGTCAATGCTCTATTCATTGAACTACCTAGCTGCCCATAGGTGAGAAAACAGTGAGGTGACTCGCACCCCACTAATAAATATCTGAGACTGGATTTGAATTCAGGACTTCTGAACTTTAAGTCTTGTGCTCTATGACCTGGGTCACATAGTGAGTTATTATTATTACAATTCTCTGGGGCAGGTTCACTGACAAAAAGGCATAGAAAGAAATGGAAAGGCTGAGAAAAGAATTAGTTCTGTCACATCCATTGAGTAATTTGAGCTCTAGCTACCTGTGACTTTGACCAGGGCACACAATTTCTCTGTACCTCAGTCTCCTCATATGTAAAATGCTTCTAAAGATACTGTCCCTAGAGAAACTAAAGGTCACAGGATAAGAGACTGAGCCAAACATAGCTGTGATAGCTATTTTGTCCAACTCCTGAACTTTACAGAGCAATAAACTGAGCCTGAGGAAGAATAATAACCTTGTTATGAAGACACAATTAAAAAATGGCATAGGCAGGATTTTATTCCAGGTTTTTATCAATCATATCCTGATGTCTCCTATATTAGAAATTCAATTTATATCACTGAGGCAAATTGGGAAAATCAGTTATCTTACAATATCATGGTCCTTGTTGCAAAGAGTGAGTAGATGTGAAGCCCTTTTACTTTAGGATATTCTCAAAAGCATGAAGAATAAAGAGATGCTATCAGAAAATGGAAGAACACCTTAATATAAATTTTACCTATAGAATTCTATGTGCTGAGTGAACCTGGGCAAGACTTTGTAAGCCTCAGTTTCTTTTCTGTTAAAAGAGAGATAAGCATAGCACTTACCTTACCTGGACCTTCTGAGATCAAAAAAGAAATTAAATATTATATAAAAGTGACATACAAAAAATAATTCTTGACATCATTTATTGGTTCCAAGCATCCAGAGATGATAACAAAAGCTGATTTCTCATTTAGCATCCCTGCCTCCTTATGGTCAGTCATCTGTCATATCTAATGATTTGTGACTTCATTTGGGGTTTTGTTCACAATAATACTGAATGTTTGGGGTTTTATTGACAATTATATCAGTTCATTTTACAAATGAGGAAATTGAGAAAAACAGGTTTTAAGATATTTTCCCAGGAACATTCATGTAGTGTCTGAGCCAGATTTATATGCAGAAAGATGAAGCAGGATCCAATCTTTCTGATTCCAACTCTGGTTCTCCACTGTATTACCTAGCTGTCCCCAACTTGCTCTTCCTACCACCACCTCCTTATCCTATCCTTATCCTATATTTAATCTTAGCAGTTTCCTTAAATAAAGTTCTCTTCATCAGGATGCCTCCTTTCTCCCTACCTTTCATAATCATCTATATCAAAAGATCCAAAAGTGACTCAGTCTCCACTTTTCCATTCTGAATTTGGTCTGGTTCTTAGTGGTGTTTGCTACCTTTTTTCTGGTCCATGATGACTCCTACTGGAAGGATTCTGCCCTCTCTTTTTCCCCTGAAGTTTTTGCACTGACATCATCAAGGTTTTATTAAACTTATCAGAATGAACAAAATCAATATAATTGTTTTATATAAGAACTTAGTCCTTTTATCATATGTGGAAATTATGTAGGATAAGAGACATTTATGTAAGAAAAAATGCTTGATATTGTTTCTGAGTAACTGAGAGAAGATTGTTTCTCAGATAAGTGGGAAGAGCGTACAAAGAGTAGCTAAAATGAGAATTGCTACAGATTATAGTTCTATAGAAGTTCATTTATTTAGGATGTCTTCAGGTTTCTGGAGAAAAGACTTGAGCAATCATACATCAAAGAATTTTGGGGGGACTATGGGTAAATTGTGTTTGTATTATAAATGATAGAACTTTGGACTTTGGGTTTATCAACTCAAAGTTGCCCTAGTGGGAAGCATTAGAAGACAGATGAGAAGCTCTAAGAAATGAAAAGACGGGAAGTGAGAGCTCAGAAGAGCTCAGAGAACTGAGCAGACTTAGTAGCCCCCTAAAGAGAAAGTCTGACAGCAGAAACAACTCCTGCTGCTTAAATGCAGCAGATTGGAGGAGAATCAGAAGATAGAGCAGCTGTTTTGGACTGAGCCAGTGGAGAGAGCCAAATGAAGCCCAGCAGGCTCTGTAGATGTTGGCGGTTCATGACAGGATGCAGCCTCCTGCTAGTAAATGATGAGCTGGCTGGGCTAGTTGCTCATCAGCACCATCTAGTGTTGGACAGCTCACTAGGGGCAGGAAAGTGCAAGAGACTGCTGCTCTAGGAGCTTTAGGGAGAAAAGCAGAACCTTGCTATTGTATGACAGGGTGGCTGGGCTTATTGCCTCTTTTATGTCCTCTAAAGACTGAGAGAAGGGAAACTCTTCCTGGGCTTGACTTTATTGTCCTCCACTATCCTCTAGTTTGAGAGGGAATAACTCCTCAGAACCTCAAAAGCAGAGCTGATAAGTTGTATAGTGTTCTGGGTTGCAAGGACTACCCATCATTGCTTTGGTTGCTAACCAAAGGAGTTTGGTTCTCAGAGAAACTTTATAGAACATGCTTCATTCTGCAGTGTCACTAAAGTGTGATGCTGATAACTGGTAAAAAGAATTTAACATTGCCTGAGGAATAAGGAAAAATCTCTGTGGGGCACAACAGAGAGTCTCGGAAGCTCAGATGATGATGTTTCTTTTATATTGCTCCTTAAAAAAGATCGCCATATCCAGGACACTAACCTAGAGACATAAGCCGCACTGAAATATGGGCTTCTCTCCTTAAGTGCTTCACTGTTCGGAGTCTAAATATTTACCTCCTCTTCTCCCCTGGGTCATGCTTGAGTTGGAAGGAGAATGCAATCCAGATTTAGAGGAAAATTTGATATATATTTATATTTTTCTTATTTTGTCTTCTATTAGCTAATGATGGAGGTCATTCTAGCTATTATTTTAATATTTAATCCATGTTTCATATTTAGCAACTAATGGTAAGTGGCTAAATAAATTGTGGTACATGAATGTAAGGGAATATAACTGGGTGTGACAATGATAAATATAATGAATACAGAGAAGCATGAATGAATTGATGTGTACTTAGGATACTGAAATAAGCAGAGCAAAGAAAACAATATGACCAATGACCACCATAAGGAAAATGAAAAGGATGGTGACAAAAATAAATTAAAACAAGTGAAGGGGAAGGGGAGAAGTACCAGACTAGCTCCAAAGGAAAGCTATGAGAAGCCTTCTTACCTGGCCTCCCCTGCTCCTTTGCAGAGTTGGGGAGGGATGGGGGTAATATTATAGAATATATATGTTCTGTCATTTTTATTTTTAAAAATATATATATTATTGGGTGTTGCTAATTGAAAACAAAGGATATAAAAGATGTATTTTTTAAACTAGTTAATGTTGTCATTGTGCGTGCTTTGTCTAAGTGGAAAACACACCAGTAGAGACTCTAAAGTGAGGACTAGTAGCAGTGCATCTCCCTTACATAGCAACATTACCCCCAAAACTCTGAAGGTCAATTAATAGCAGCAAAACATGCCTGTGGCTGTGCCCTTCCCTCAGAAAAAAGCCCTGGAGCTATTGATATGCCTGTAAGTTGGTCTAAGAGAGCCAGGCTAGAGAGAGGAAAGGTTTGGGTCATACATTGGCTGCTGATCATGAGTGGATTATCACATGGATACATACATGCAATATTTACGTATAAGAAAAATGGGTGTTCTAGGTTTAATAATGAGTTGTGATATTAAAATGTGCTGAAAATTAAGAAACAACAAAAAATAGTACTACAATTTTACTTGATAATAAACTGATCAGGAACTGGATTATAAACACATTTATACACATTGAAAATAAGCAGTGGGGAGCAATCTGATCAGATTAATTGATTAATGCTCATAGTCTTCTTTCAACAGAAGTACTGCTCTCTGGAACTTCTGCATAGGCTGTCATTAAATCCCCCCTCCCCCAATAGAGCAGATCTCATTTCCCCTTGACCCAGATTCAGAGTATTCTTATAAAAGACATTCACTACGAGGCTGCCCCACCACCTTACAACTCAAATTTGTAAAAGCATCCCTGAACTTAATTAACTATTTGCTCCTAACTGGGCACAAATTTCTGTCCTTCTCCCTCCCTCCCTTTCTCCCCCTCTGTACCTTTCCTTCCCTCTCTCTGTCTCTCTCTGCCTGTCTCTCTTTGTCTCTGTCATCTTTCTGTCTCTGACAGATCTTTCTGTCTCTGGCTGTCTGTGTCTCTCTATTTCTCTCCCTCTCCTCCTCTCTGCCTCTCCTCTCCCTCCTTCCTTCCCCTCCCTCCCCACTAAGTGTTTATAATTATTGGACACTCTGTTGACACAACTTAATCACACTAAAGCCCTTGTTTTAATGAGACCATTTAAGTGTTTACAACTTTTGAAGAAGGGGGAGGATTCATTTTGAAGGCCTTTCTCCATCATGGGCAGTTGAGCACAGATTCCAGGTCTGATGTATTTGAAAGACCAATGCTGCTTTGTTTCACCCAGAATACCTTACAGGTAAAGGAAGAGAGAAAAAGCCATTAAATGACTTGTTGTCATGGGATTCCACAATACTGTTAAGAGGTGTGATCTGTGCTCTCTGCAGCTGGGGGTTTGGTTTTAGAAGGAGCCTCAGGGATCCTGGTGGGCTGAACCCTGTTAAGTAAGTGCACGGAACTGGAGAGAGATTTGATGAGGATTGACAAACACCATTCATCAAATCACTCCTAAGAAATAAAATCATGCAAAACCATACAAAAAAGTATAGGCAACATACTTCAAGTATAACAATGAATGGTTTCTTCTAGTCTCAGTTGGGTCTCCTACGACAGATTTCCTGTCTTCTGGGGAGGGTGAGAAAAAAGAGAAAGCCAAAGAGACACAAAGACAGGCAGAGACACAGAAATAGAGAAAAACACAAACAGAAAGAGAGAAAGAGAGACAGAAAAGGAGAGACATGCAGAGAAAGAGACAAAGAAAGGCAGAAAAAAGAGAGATCCATTATTCTTTTGCCCAGGCAAACAAAAGGAAAGTCTTTAGCTCTACTTTCTATTAGATATTAGAAAGATAATACCCAAATCTGCCCAAACAAAGGAAAGAAGATTCAGGTGTCTGTGAATCTCCTTCTCCTCCTATTTTACTTGATTCATATATTAGAATGTTCAGTTCTGTTCAGATACTTTCCCTTGATTAATTGAGTTAACATCTCATTTCCTGCACTAAATCTTAAAATCAATGGCCCACTCTTTTCCAAGTGAAAAAAAAATCACTTTTGAATTAAGGGGATCGTGCTTTATTAATAAATAGAAAGATAGTTCTTCAATCCAAGCACATGACTCGTGTTTGGGTCCATTGTTTTTTTTTTTTTAACTTGTAAAAGATGGTGGAAGGAATCCATTGGTTCCCCTACAGTTGCATTCCAAATGTGGGAAAGTGAGCATGGTGCCAGTAGACATCTTGCAACATTGACACATATGGATAAACAGAGAGGCTCCTAACCAAGGTCATAGACCTTGCCTAGTTGATTTTTGAATTTTTACTTGCCCTAAACTTCTGACTCATCATGATGGAAACAACTCTGGATTCTCAAATTCACTGCTAATGGGATGTAAGTTGCACATAGTCCTACCACACTGGCAGGGTCCTGAGTATAGACTCAGAAAAAAAGATTGGAAGTTTTCTATGCAAGGTATCATAGCCAACTCCTCACACTATTCAGGGAGTGATGGTTTCTTGTTGTTGTGTGCCAAGGCTGCTCTCAAAAACCTTTTTTCAAAGAATTATGAGTCCTGGGGCAGGAACCAAACAAAGTCATAGAAATTTGAATTGTAATTCTTTCCCTACATTTAGCAGAGTGAATTGCATATAATAGAAATCTAATGAGGATTTGTTGAGTTAATGAATGGTGACCTCACTTCAACATTAATTTCTCTTTACTCTGGCATGTTCCAGTTTGGGGAGTTGGCTATGATACTTAGCATAAAAAAATCTTCAATCTTTTTTCTTATACACAAGTATAAAATAAGGCAGAAAAAAGGAGAGATAAAAGAGTTGCAAAGTGTTAAGAGAATTGAAAATGTTTATATCTGGAATGATGGTCCCATGAAAATGCATCAGCAAATCATAAAAAGGCATGGCTTGAGGGAGGAAAAGAAAATGGGACTTTGGTGTAGGTCAAAATAGGGCTGAGTTTTGTGTGCTTGAGGAATATTTAGATAAAATATCAATTGAAGTTCAGGTCTTGAAGTCAAGAAAGAGGAGAGGAATGGTATATATCCAATACTTAAGGTCAACCACAAGGCTTTTGAGGTAGAATTAATTTATAATACTGATTTTTCTTAAAGACAGAAAGAACATAAAATAATAGATTCCATAAGAGTAGAGCTAGAGTTAAAATTATTTTAGATATAAGAATTTAACTCTAAATTTATAGAAAGAAAAAAATGCTATTCCCATGATTTTGAGATATGATGAAAGATATATCAAGTTTTATAGAAAATGGCAAGTGAGTGGTGGCTAGGTGGTGTAGTGGATAAAGTACCGGCCCTGGAGTCAAGAGTACCTGGGTTCAAATCGGGTCTCAGACACTTAATAATGACCTAGCTGTGTGGCCTTGGGCAAGCCACTTCACCCCATTTGCCTTGCAAAAAAAAAACAACAACCTAAAAGAAAATGGCAAGTGAAGTGAAATCTTATTGAAAATAACTGCAACATGAATAAAATATATATGAAACAGCTTAACTAGACACCATCAAGACATAAATTCAATTCTTAAAATTACAGAAATAAAAGATAAAGTATTGACATGATATTCAGTCTTTATGCTTAGACCATAGGAATAGAACAAAAATGATGATGTTACTGACATGCATGTGTACATTTAGTACTATAACAGACCTCAAAATAATAACTTCAAATAAAAGAAAAACAGTATTTATTTAGAGAAACAAAAAGTTTAAGATATTTAAGTAATGCAAGAGAGGAGGGAAGGTAGAAAACATGGTGGTATACCATTTCCAGATGTGTAACTTTATTACAAAGGAATGAAAGATCAGCTGAACTATTTGGTGCTGCTTTAGCAATTGGAACATATAGAAGTAAAACTGACTGGAAAAATAGAATGTGCCAATTTGTTTTGTCTTAATGAATTCCTACATTACAAGAGAAAGTTGGAGGTAGGGGGAAATCATCAAGAAATAAAAAACAATGGAAAAAAGACTATACCGACACATAGTATATATCTGTGCAAATACATATAGTTAGATAGCTAGAAAGCTCAGTGCTATGGTAAGGAACTCTCTGCAGGCTCTTAAATATCAAGGCATGCCCTTTAAGATTTGGTACTGTGGGAAAAACTGGCCACACAAATCATTCCAGAGTGGCTCACAAGTCTCTGGGAAGGCAGGGGTCTGGGTTCTATTGAAAATGTTTGATCGTTCTCTGAATTAAAGGAAATGTCAGAGTCAGAAAGACATTTTGCTCGCTAAGTAGGGCTCCTAGTAACCTTAGAGAAAAGGACATTTGTTTTCATTAATGTATGTTTCTGTAAGACTCCACAGAGTGTCTTCTATTAAATGGCACAAGAAACAGAAGAAACTTCCTCTGTGATGGAGGATCACTTTTCTCCTGCCCATTAACAGAAGATTTCCTTGGGAGAATGAGCAATGACTCTGTTCTCCTGATCATGGGGATTCTCAAAGGCTGTCTGTGTGGGTAGAGACAGCTTATTCCCAGTCTGTTACCAAGTAATGAAGACTCATGGAATTCACTCATGGATTTCATCTGAATATCCCCTATCTACTCTCCATTTTCACTTTCTCCATACTTTCTATACACCAAATTTCTATAATTTAAAATCTTGCCAATAGCTCCTTTCTTTAACAGAAACAAATACCAAATCAATGACCTTAATGAAGTATTTGATAAAAATGGTGCAATGACAAATATGTGTCTTTTCTCTTATAGAAAAGCAGGCCATAGTGAAAACATTCATTCCTTCCATTTTTTGAAAACAATCTCTTTCTAAAATAATTGGAGACACAGTGACAACAGCTTCCAGGTCATGCCTGGGAGACTTCGAATAGATTCAGGAAAATGTCTCATTACACTGCAGGCTGACTTAATGCAGACACACGTCACTGGTGCCTTTTCTAATAATCCCTGCTCCGATGTGATGAGAAAAAGAGAGCTGAGAGTCTTATTCTGAGCTCCAGGACAAGCTGCAGCATTGAAATAATTGGAAATGAGGCTGGTTCACTCCTACTATAGGCTTAGGACTGGGGGGCAGAGGGGGAAGGAGGGGAGCATCATCAGTCTGGAAAGGAATTCTAAGATTTAATCTCATGGGATTATATACATTATATACAAACAACACACACAAACACAAACACACAGACACACAAATGCAAACATAACACAGAGACATGTGCCACATGCACACAAACACATACACACACACACACACACACACGGCAAGTTCCAATGCATGCCATCAGGATTACAATCCTTGAAGCTTTCTCCCAGACCAAATGCTCATTAAGTTTATCAGTTCATATCAGAAGACTCCCCTGTCACTTTGGACTCCCTCAAGGAATCTACTTTGGCTCTGATCATTCTGAAACCACCTGACAGTGCAGAGTCTCTTCATTATCTTTTCATGGCTCCAAGGCCAGCTGTGTTTTTACAGCCCCCCAATGAAGGTCCCTATGGTATTCAATGACTATACTAAACTCTAAGGAACATAGATTTAGAGTTAATAAGTAGTCCAGATCGCATCTAATCAAACAGTCATTTTTTAGGGGGGGGGGGGCGTCGTTTGTTGTTAGTAAGCAGTAAAGCAAAGATTTGAAGGCAAACCCTCTGAATCCTAATCTGGGATATTTTCCAGAAAACAAAAATGAGCTACTCCCTACTTTCAATGAGCTTACATTAGTCTTAGAAACATAGGATGTGATGTAAGCCAAGGAGAAATTAAGACAATTTGGAGGGATTAGGAAAACTCCCTTTCAGTTGAATAAATAAGAGAAATCTTCGTGGAGAAGACAACACCAAAACTAGACTCTGTGGAAAGAAAATTTCAATGCACAGAGGCTTAGAAGACACTAGAGCATGTGATCCTATTAAGGAAAGGCTAGCTGTCTGGTTTGGTTGGGAGATGTAATACATAAAAGAGTGTGGTAAGAATTGAGGTCATACAAAAGGGAGTTGGTGTTTTGACATCTGAGCATTAGGGACCCATTAAAAGTTTTTGAGAAATGGGGTGACATGTTCTGAAGCCAGGCATCAGTGACGGCAATTTGTCAGATGTCAGAAGGATGGATTGGAGAGAAGAGAAACTGGAGGTTGGAACAACAGGAGAGTATTGCAGTATTCTCTGGCGAAGCATTGTATGAAGGGGGTGAAGTTAAATGAAAGTTTGACCATGTGCATGGAAATGAAGATTCTTTTATTCATCTAATGGTCAGTGGAGCTTGGTTACATCTCTCCGACAAAATTTAACTCTGATAGAATGGAACAGTTTTGTTTCTCTTTGGCAGCCTTGAAAAAATCAACCATTCCCACTGAAGGGCACACAGTAGGTACACAATAAGTTCATACTTGTTTAAAATGTTTTTTCAGGATTGCTCTTTTCTGCCTTCCAGTCTCATACATACTAATTTCATGATTCAATGCATTTCAACAGTTTGGAAAGACTAGAAAATGACAGTTCTCTCTTTTTTCTTTTAAGAGTATACTTCCCCTGAATGCCTTCTGAAATCTAATCTAATTCAGTTCAATTCAGTGAATCCTTCCTGAGCATCCCTTCTATGTCAGACACCAAGTTACATATGAGGGACACAGAGACAAAAACATAAGTCCTTGTTCTCAAGGAGCTTACATTCTTTTGAAGAATATAACAGGTCAATGTGTGGAAGAAAAATAATTTGAGAAGGAAGAAACCAATAATGGGGAAGGAATGGCAATCACAATAAAAGTGAGATTTTGTTGGCAACAATATTAGAATGGTTTGCTCTTTCCTTCTCCAGTAAATTAAGGCAGAGGTTAAGTGACTTGACCAGGGTCACACAAGTGTTAGATGGCTGAGGTTGGATTTGAACTCATGTTTTTCTGACCAAAAGCCCAGCACTCTATTCACTGAGTCATCTAGCTGAGAGATCTAAATGAGATAATGAATGCAAAGTGTTTTCCAATATTAAATTATAATATGAAGTCACTATTTTAAGATTATTACAATAATTATTACTGGATGAAGTAGAGAAAATTCCTTTTTTTTTATTTCTTTCCCTAATATCCCCCTAAAGAAATTCACAGGGGAGGTGTGGCTAGGTGGCACAATGGCAAGAGCACCAGCCCTGGAGTCAAGAGTACCAGCCCTGGAGTCAAGAGTACCTGAGTTCAAATCCGGACTGAGATATTTAATAATTACCTAGCTGTATGGCCTTGGGCAAGCCACTTAACCCAATTTGCCTTGCAAAATAAAGAAAAAAAGAAATAAAAGAAATTCACAGAAAAGGAAAATGTCAGGATCAAAATCCTCCCTGAGAGAGAACCTAGGAAACAAGAAGGAGGTTAGTTTGGAGGTTGCCAATTTTGCTTTAGTATATAGAATCTATTATATCCTGGAAGTCAGATGATTGCACCTTACAATCCTTAAAAGACTAAATAGTACATCTATTCCCTCTAATTTTAGCGAAAAGGAAATTGAGGTGCAGAGAGTTAAGTGACTTGCCCAGAGTCTTGAACACCTTTTCATTCCCAATTCAAATATCTTCCCAAGATTCACACCCCTCCCATTAACTCCAATGAGCTTCAAATGTATATGTAGATAGGTATATAATATATAATATATTTTATATATGTATTATGTACATATGCCCTCCTTTTACACAGGATATATCACTTCTGAATACTTCAAGGGGCTCACTCCACCGACACAGCTTGTCTCCACCCTAGTTGATGGATCCTGGGTTTGTTTTGATCAAAAATTTCATGGCACAATGGGAAACTGAGCCTGTTTAAAGACAGATAATTCATTGAGAAATTCAGGGAAGACTACTATCAAAAGGACACCATGGATAAACCCTATCAGGCATTGGGATTAGAAGAGCAAATGCTAAATTTAATACAAGAAATGTTGAGCTGAGAAATATATGGTACTGTTGACTGTTTTAGGTCCAAGAGATTGGGGTTCCATTCCTTCTTGTGCATTCTTCTTTCTGCATCCCCATATCTTAATTTGATGCTTAGAACCAACATTTGATTCTAAGAATGCTTTATAATCTAAGACTGCTTCTATCAATCAAGAAATGCACTGTTCGTTCTTTTCCCAATCAGTTTGCCCTCCCTGATCTTCCTCCTTCCTTTTTTCTCCTTACCCCTACTAACCTACAAAGTCTATGGACAAGTCATCTCAGCCACTTTGGCTGCTGAAAAGAGTATTCTGTACTATTGGTGTGTTGCATTATTCATTACTTCAGACCCTGGGCTCCTCGAGGCAGTTTATTCTTTCGGCACAAATATCTATCTTCTGGTTCCACACTAGGGATAATCCAAGTAGACCATCAGAATCTGATGAGGAATCATAATAACTGAACTGCTTCTCTCTTTCTGTCTTTTCCTGTCCTCCCTCCCCCATATTTCTCTCTGTGTCTTTATCAAGGCTATAATATTCTAATATATATATATATACACACTGATTTCACAGGAAAAACATATAAACTGATAAGAATGTCTGAAAGTATGAAAGATGAATATACATTTTTGTTCTGATCTAGTCAGGGTTAAAAAATTATCTAGTCTATGAATATTATTCATAAATGACAATATCTACAAAGCCCTATGGATATCTGAGTTTGCCCAGTCAGTGCTGTGGTGTAGACAAGTGAACTTGAGGGCCAAAATCAGAAGACTTGTGGTAGATACTCAAACCTTTGCATTGTCATCACAACTCTCTGGGTCTCAGTTTCCTCATTGGGAAAATAAAGGGAGAGGAGGAGTTAGACACATTGATTTCTACATATTCTTCTAACTTAAATTCAATGTGAGCTACAGGAACAGATTACTTCTACCTTTGCAGACATGAATTTAAATGCTACTCTAATAATTACTAGATGACCAGAGACAAACCATTGATGTTTGGAATGTCTGCGCCCTTAGTTGTCAAATACCTGGAGCCCTCACTTCCCCTGGTAGTGAAGAATACAATCGGTTAATGTGGATGAATCATTCCCCATTCCTTACCAGGTGACTACTGGTACATCGGCATCTTTTAGAATTAGAACCTTTGAGAAGAATTCTCAGCATGTTTGACTTACTCCAAGAAATAGAGGAGAAAGAAATTGCAGCAATGTACAAATAAAAGCCTAAACCATACTCGCTTTTGTTTTTATAGTCTATTGTCTTATGGTATCAAGGCATCTAGGTTACAATGGGTAGGGCACTTGGCCTGGAGTCAAGAGGACCTGAGCAAATATCCGGCCTCAGACATTTACTAGTTGTATGACCCCAAGCAAGTCTCTTCATATTGTTTGCCTTAGTTCTTCATTTATAGAATGAGCTAAAGAAGGAAATGACACACCACTCTGGGGTCTTTGCCAAGAAAACCCCAAATGGGATGAAGAAGAATGGACACAACTGAAATGAATGAACAATAACAAAGTACAGTATAAAGGGCCAGCATGATGGGAGGCTAAAAGGGCTGGTGGATTTGGAGGCAAAGAATGGAGGTTTGAATCCTGCATCTTCCATTCCTTGTTGCTGTTATCTTGTGCAAAGCATCACCCTTTCTGAATCTTAATTGTCTCACTTATATAATGAGTGATTTGGATGGTATAAACATTGCTACTATGTTCTGATGTCTTTTTAAAAAATGGAATATTCTATAAAGATGTCTTTCAAATAATCTTTGCAAAGAAAGATTGAGGTATATCTGATGGTCTTGTTCCATGAATCACAGGATTTAGAGTCGTGTGGTCCAACTTCCTTGCTTCAAAATGTTTGGCTTCTTTTTTTTTGTTTGGTTTTTAGTCTGGGACAATGATTTTATCAATGGAGGTATGGAAGGCCTCTCCACCCCTGCAGATCAACAGTTTATCTGGATAGTATTTATTCAAGAGTTTCTTAGAGAACTAAAATTTGTGAGTTGATAAATATTTATTAAGGTTAAGGATTAGTGATAGAAAAAGAGGCAAGAAATAGTGACTTGTCCAGGATCATGCAGTTAGGATTGGTCAGAGATGGGGCTTGGAGTCAGGTCTTTGTAATTCTGAGGTTCACCTCTGTCTATTAAAGTCATGGTTTCTCTCTTTTCTCATTTTTAAGAAAAGTACCGCCAAAGGGTGATGAGACACCCTTTGCCAAAGGTTAGACAACTAGTAAGTAGCAAAACTCAGTTATAAATTTCTGATTCCAAAGTTCTCTCTGATATATCACATTGGCATCTATGAATCAGTTACTTTTCCTGTCCTAATGTCACCATTCTCATAGTCAAAAATTATTGTTGCTAGTATTGTTGCTCTTAATGAGCAAGAGCAACATCTCTATCCCAGTTAGTCTATCATGACTGGTATTGAAAATGATCTTCCTATAAAGCATCATTCATCATGGTAGGAACAATGTCTGCCATGAAATCAAGGCAAACTTTCATTAAAAGATATTGAAATCATTGGAGAATGGCTGAAGAAATTGTATTATATAAATATAATGGAATATTATTTTCCTGAAAGAATATAAGGTGAACATAGAAAATAATGAACTGAGCTACATGAACTGATACAGATAAGGTTAGCAGAACCTAGAAAATCATATATGTGGTTATTATAACTTTGTAAAAGGAAATCAAAACCAATCTTGGAGAAATACAAAGAAAGGAACATAAACTTAGAAAATTTAATAAATAAAAAAGTACAAAGAACAAATAAAGAAGAGATGCAGAGTTGGAATGCCAATGCATGTGGGACATTGCAGTTTTGGACTTTTTTCAATATATTAGTCACTTTTGCTTTTTTTTTTTGCTTCCTCATTTTCTTCAAAAATATCTTGGTTTTATGGAAGGGGAAGGAGGAGAATTCAGAAAGAGATTTTTGAAAATGTGAAAAAATCAATGAAATATATATATATATATATATATGTGTGTGTATGTATGTGTGTGTATATGTGTGTGTGTGTGTGTGTGTATATATATATATATATATATATATATATATATATATATATATATATATATATATCTTACAAGATATTGAGATCCAGGGCAAACATCAACTGCTCATGGTGGATAGGTCAAGTTAATATAATAAAAATGGCAATTCTACCAATACTTTAATGAGTTAGAAAAAGTTGTAAGTAAATTCATATGGAAAAATAAAAAGTCAAGAATTTCCAGGGATTCAATGAAAAAAAAGTATGAAAGAAGGTGACTTAGCCCTAGCATGTCTAAAATTATATTATAAATCATCAGTCAACAAAACTGTCTGGTATTGGCTAAGAAATAGAGTGGTGAATCAGTGGAGTACACTAGGTGCAAAAGCAGGAGACGATTATAGTAATCTGCTGTTTGATAAACCCAAAGAGTCCAGCTATTGGGATAAGTACTCTCTCTTTGATAAAAACTGCTGGGAAAATTGGAAGTTAGTATGGAAGAAACTTAGATTAGACCAACACCTCACACCCTATACTAAGATAAGATCCAAATGGATAAAGGATTTAGACATAGAAAACAGTATTATAAGCAAACTAGAAGATCAAGGACTAGTTTACCTGTCAGATCTATGGCAAAGGAAGAGATGGAGAACATCACTAAAAACAAACTAGATGATTTTTATTACATTAAATTAATAAGCTTTTGCACAGATAAAACCAATGTAACCAAGATCAAAAGAAATGTAGTAAACTGAGAAATAATCTTTACAGCTAGTGTTTCTGACAAAGGATTCATTTCTAAAATATACAGAGAACTGAGTCAATTTTTTTTTCAAAAAATCCATTCCCCAGTTGACAAATGGTCAAAGGATATGCAAAGGAAATTTACAGATGAAGTGATCAAAGAGACAGTCATATGAACAATTGCTCTAAATCATTATTTATTAGAGAAATGCAAATTA